>NC_012875.2:3717970-4079462 GCF_000003195.3 Sorghum bicolor
TAGGCCTTAATGGACCAAAATCTGATTTGGGCCCAATTAATCCCGCAGCTCTTTTATATGGAGTCCTTCTTTTATTAATATCTTTTGATTCCGGACTCCAAATATAGCAAATATATATGCATTTCGATCAGCTCGACGAGATCTTTGCAATGGTGTACTACATTCTGTGATTGGTGGAAACACCTGGGCGGGCGCCCAAGGGGAGAGGGCGGGCGCCCTGCCCCCGGGCCCGTTCGGCCTCCCGTTCGTTCCCGTGGCTTCTGGAGTCTTCTAGATGATAGAAAATTGCGCGGCACGTTAATATCTCTATGTAATCCCGTGGGGGCCTTTCTTCTATATTTCCTGATAACCCCCTGTAGAAATAGACAAACACCAAAACTCGTGGAATTCTGTCAGATAAAACCCTAAGTCTAGGTGTTGGTTGCATTTGGATCCTTTTTTTTATTTATTTGATGATTATATTTGATACTTAAGGACTGTCAACAACTGCTGCTACTCTAGCACAAGCTTTCAAGGTAAAACTCCTTAACTTCCTCTGCTTGCACTGATTTCATCCCATACTCATATCATCCTTTCAGGGTACATCGACAGCCACGGGAACTTCATCGGTAACTTTTATCTTTCAACAAAATTTCATCAATATTCTTTTATGCTTTTACTCATGAAATCTTGGTTATTGCAACAGCAAACTAGCAAATCAGCAAAGACCAGAAGCGCCCAAACAAGTACCGATGCCCCCCAGCCCAGCCAAGCCAAGAGAAAAGGCCCCAAGAGCACCAAGTCGCAACCAAAGCGCCAGAGGACAGCACCATCTTCTCCTCCTCGTCCAGTGTCGCCAATCCATGTGGAATCATGCCCTTCTTCACTAGAAGCCCAGACACAAGATGTACCTTCTTCTCCTCCTCGACAAGTACCCCAGCAAGAAGCACCAGCCGATGTCTCTGAACAGGTTGTCGATCCGGCCGATCTGGATACGTCAACAGCTATTCTTCCAAAACAATCAATCACCATACCTTCTCAAGGTAAAGTATCGATCATAGAATTATCACCGATGAATTTTATTCTTGCAAATTATAACCCTCCTTTCAATTTCTTAGTCCAAGTTATTCCATTTCTTAGTCCAAGTTATTCCATCGGCAAGAAGGGTAGCCCTACTAGCTGAGCTCAAACAAGTAGAAGAGGCCCTGACCCAAGCTCAGCAAGAAGAAAGCCAGCTGCCTGAGATGCTCAAGACACTTCAACAAGAACGAAACATCAAATCCCGCAAAGCACTGCAGATGAAGAAGCTGAAGCCAGTAGAGGGTTCTGCCGATGAGGATATCCGGGAGATAGAAGAGGCCAACCAGATCCGTCTGCGCGCCATATTGACTATTCAAGCTTTGCTGAATCCGTGAGCTTTTCATCGGCAATTCATTCCATTCTGCCCTTAGAAACTTTTGATCATTCTGGTCTAGCCGATAGGACTGTTATCTAGCCGATAGGAGTGTTATCGGCATTTGAACTTCTATGCATCAACCCAGATACTAGGATAATATTTCTTTAAATATTTTCCATTTAATGCTCTGGGAAACTTAACTCCTTTGAGAGTTTCTAAAATATAAGCATTGCCAGGAGCAGATTGGTTTATCTGATAAGGACCTTCCCAATTAGAATACCATTTTCCGAATTTTGAACTTTTAGTCCCAATCGGTAGAATTAACTTCCATACTAAATCTCCATTGGCAAACTGTTTAGTCTTCACCTTTTTATCATACCATTTAGCAACTCTCTTTTTATTTTCTTCTATGCTAATTAGAGCCCTCAACCGATGCTCTGCTAAATCATCCAACTCATCTTTCATCAAAGTAGCATAGTCATCGACAGTCAATTGATCCTGAAAAGACATCTGCCTAGATCCAGTTTTAATTTCCCACGGTAACACCGCATCATGTCCGTATACCAACTGATAAGGTGAAACTTTGGTTGACCCATGACACGCCATCTGATATGACCACAAAGTTTCATTTAACAATGTGTGCCATCTTCTCAGATTTTCTTACCCTTTCCGCTTAATAAGCTTAATAATCCATTTGTTGGAAGCCTCGACCTGTCCATTAGCTTGAGCATAGTAAGGAGAAGAATTCAACACTTTAATCCCCATACCGATTGCAAACTCATCAAACTCTCCTGATGTAAACATGGTACCCTGATCAGTAGTGATTGTTTGAGGAATGCCAAATTGGTAAACAATGTGTTCTTTCACAAAATCAATCATATTGGCCGATGTCACTTTCTTCAAAGGAATAGCTTCAACCCATTTAGTAAAATAATCAGTGGCAACCAAGATAAACTTATGCCCCTTGCTTGACGGCGGATAAATTTGTCCGATGAGATCAATAGCCCAACCTCAAAACGGCCAAGGTTTAATAATGGGATTCATGGCCGATGCGGGTGCTCTTTTAATATTGCCAAACTTCTAACATCCTTGACATCCTTTGAAGTATTTAAAGCAATCTTCAAGTATAGTCGGCTAATAATATCTGTTTCTCCTAATCATCCACTTCATCTTGAAAGCCGATTGATGTGCTCCACACACTCCTTCAAGAATTTCACCCATCAAGCTTCTAGCTTCATCATCACCCAAGCACTTGAGTAAGACTCCATCTACCGTCCGATAATACAACTCTTCTTCAAGGAGTACATACTTTGTAGCTTGGAACCTAACACGCCTCTCAACCCTTTTAGACGGGTCTTTTAAATAATCAATGATCTCTTTTCTCCAATCATCGGCACTGACTGCCGATAGTATATTCGGGATGGGTTGATATCTTGAGGCGTGTTGAGCCAATCGGTTGGCTTCTTCGTTATGTAACCGAAGAATATGCTCTAATCGGAAATCCTTGAATTCCCTTAACAATTGTATACATCTTTCATAGTAGATTATCAAAACCTCACTTTGGCATTCATAAATTCCAGCCGACTAATTTATAACAAGCATAGAATCACCGAAGATTTCAATAGCATCAGCGTGAACCTCCTTTAATAGTTCCAACCCTTTGATCAAAGCTTAATACTCAGCTTGATTATTTGTTGACGTGGCAACAATCAGCAAAGAAAACTTATACTTCTTTCCTCGAGGAGAAATTAGTACTATGCCGATTCCTGCCCCCCGGTCACAAGTAGATCCATCAAAGAAAAGCGTCCACGGAACGATTTCCAAAGCACCCACTACACCGCAATGCTGAGTCACAAAGTCAGCCATAATCTGCCCTTTAACCGCCTTAGCCAATTCATAGCGTAGATCAAATTCCGACGATGCCAAAATCCACTTGCCGATTCTACCACTCATAATCGGCATAGATAACATGTACCGGACTACATCATCTTTGCATATAACAGTGCATTCGGCCGATAGCAAGTAATGCCTTAATTTGATACAAGAAAAGTATAAACATAAACACAATTTTTCAATTGCTGAATACCTTGTCTCAGCATCCACCAATCTTCTACTTAGATAATAAATCACACGTTCCTTCCCATCAAATTCTTGAATTAGAGCCAAACCGATGACCATCCCATCGGTAGACAAATATAATCTGAAAGGCTTTCCTTGTTGAGGTGGAATCAGAACTGGAGGATTTGTCAAATAATTTTTGATTTCATCCAATGCTAACTGTTGCTCTCTCCCCCACAGAAATTCTTGATCGGCTTTTAACTTAAGCAAAGGACTAAAAGCACGAATCTTACCAGACAAATTAGATATAAATCGTCTGATGAAATTTATCTTGCCGATCAGTGATTGAAGTTCAGTCTTATTGGTGGGAGCAACTATCTTGTTAATGGCATCAATAGATCTCCTACTAATTTCAATCCCTCTCTGATGCACCATGAAACCAAGAAATTGTCCTGCCGAACCAAATGCACATTTATTAGGATTCATCTTTAAACCATGCTTCCTTGTGCACTCCAGTACTTTTCGCAGATCGCCAAGATGCTTTGTGAAATCTCCAGACTTAACCACCACGTCATCAATATAAATCTCCACCAACTTGCTGATGAACTCATGAAAAATAAAATTCATAGCCCTTTTATAAGTAGCACCAGCATTCTTCAAGCCAAAGGTCATGACTATCCATTCAAACAGTCCAACATGACCAGGACATCTAAATGCAGTCTTGGGAATGTCGTCCTCAGCCTTGAATATTTGATTGTATCCTGCATTGCCATCCATAAAGCTAATGACCCGATGTCCAGCTGCAGCATCAACCAACAAATCGGCAACTGGCATGGATAACCATCCATCGGCGTAGTCTTATTAAGGTTCCTAAAGTCAATGCAGACACGAAGCTTCCCATTCTTCTTATAAATCGAAACAACATTGGAAATCCATTCGGCATACCGACATTGCCGAATAAATTTAGCTTTAATAAGTTTAGTTATTTTGGCCTTAATATCAGGAAGAATATTAGGATTGCATCGGCGTGCTGGCTGCTGATGCAGCCGAAACCTAGACTTGATAGGCAACCGATGTTCAACGATCGATCGGTCTAAACCAGGCATCTCGGTATAATCCCAAGCAAAGCAATCTTTATATTCCTTTAACAAATCGGTTAATTGTTGATTACACTCAGAATCTAACCTAGAACTAATAAAAGTAGGCCTTGGCCTATCACCATTACTTATATTTACCTCTACTAAATCATCGGCCGATGTAAACCTCTGACCTAGTTTTCCATCATCGGCGAACCTATCCATTAAAACCCTTCATCAGAACCGACTGCTTGGATCGGTGGAATTTCATAATCGGGGACTTTGAGAAAGTCCTTCTCCCAAACTTCTCCTGAAATGCATCTTGTCCTTTCATAAGTATCTGCCTCTGCCGATGCAATGACATATGACAAATCTCCTAGGACAATTTCAATCTTGTCACCTACCCACTGAACCAAACACTGGTGCATAGTAGATGGAATGCAGCAATTGGCATGAATCCAATCTCTCCCCAATAGCAAGTTATATGCACTCTTTCCACTGATGACAAAGAAAGTCGTCGGCAAAGTTTTGCTGTCGATTGTCAATTCAACACATATAGCTCCCTTAACCGGAGACACATTTCCTTCAAAATCTTTCAACATCATATCGGTCTTGGTCAAATCTTGATCCCCTTTACCAAGCTTCCGATAGATTGCATATGACATAATGTTGATAGCAGCTCCACCATCCATGAGTATCTTGGTCATCGGATGCCCATCAACCCTACCTTTGACAAATAAAGCTTTAAGGTGCTGCCTCTCATCATCAGCGGGCTTTTCAAATATTGTTGTCATCGGGTCGAGCGCCAACTGAGCTATCTGATCAGGGTAGTTCCTCTCTTCATCATCACTAAAGGGTGCAAGAAATTCCATCGGCAGCATAAATACCATGTTAACATCTGCCGATGGCCCTTTTCCCTTGTGATCCGGCTGCTCCCGATCTCTAGACTTGGCCAAATTTTCTTCCTTGCTCAGTTCTTCCTGCCGTTCCCGCTGCATCCTCCTCTTTTGTGTCCTTGTCAATCCTTCTAGACACCATTGGGGAAGTTGTGGTTGCCTCACCGATTGATTACGAATCTCCCTTGATTCCACTCGATAAGTATTAGCGTCCCTACAAAACATAAACTCAACGGGAACTCATGCATTTGCCATCTCATCAAGCTCCTCTTAGTTTCTTGGAAAATAACCAACACGTTCACCAAGCCTGTCATGCACACTGAGCGTGCCCCCCAGCCGATCGTGAACTGATGTCCTTCCTCTAATCGGCCCATCAAAACGCCGATCATTGTCTTAATATCGCCGATTTGGTCTATCATGCTGATTATAACCATTGCACTCAGGGCAGTCTCTAACAGTTGGTAGCTTGATATTTTGCTCCCAACAATGGATGAAGAACGGGCAATTCCAATGATCTTTATGCCGATTCCACTCTTGTCGGCGTCTTTCCTCCTCCCGGTGACGATCTTCTTGCTGGCGACGATATCGATCTTCATGCTGCTGCCATGTTTCCCGATGCCTCCTATGAGTAATTATAATGCCAGACCGAGGAGGCCTTCCTGAGCTGGTGCCTTCCTGGATCAAGCCCTTGCCTTTGGCGTCATCGGTAGTAATTTGGTGCTGAGGATCTACCGATGCACTCCTCTCAGCTGCTTCCAAAGTTAAAACTTTAGTCTTTCCCTTAGCATCCAGCATATTTGTACGGAAAGGATGCTGATCAATCTTCATCGGCTTATGGGCTTTCGAGCTATCAAATTTAATCCTCTCAGACTCTATAGCCGATTGCAACTGTTGTCTGAACACTTTGCATTCATTTGTGCTATGAGACATTGCATTATGCCACTTGCAATACTTGATCTTCTTCAATTCTTCTGCCGATGGAATCACATGGTTGGGTGACAATTTAATCTGCCCGTGGAGAAGCAGAAAGTCAAATATCCTATCGGCTTTTGTGATGTCAAATGCAAACTTTTCTAGCTCTTTATGGCCGAAAGGGCAAGACATTGGCTTTTTGTTCTTCACCCACTCTGCCAAGCCGATGACTGGTTCTTCATCAGAATCTGAGCTTGTTACCTCATCGAAAAATGACACCTTTTTATTCTAAGCTTTTCTAGGTTCAAAAGTCTTGATATCCTGATCAGAAATCCTCTGCACCAAATGACTTAGACTTTCAAACTCTTGGGAAGCATACTTGTCTTTGATATGTGGTAACAATCCTTGGAAAGCTAAATCGGCTAACTCCCGATCATCCAAAACCAAACTATAGCATTTATTCTTGACATCCCGCAACCTTTACACAAATCCTTCAACCGATTCATCATTGCGTTGCCTCAGCCTTACTAAATCGGTAAGTTTCTTTTCATGAACTCCAGAAAAGAAATATTTGTGGAACTACTTCTCTAGATCGGCCCAAGTGATTACTGAGTTTGGAGGTAATGAAATAAACCAAGTAAAGGCCGATCCGAACAAAGATGACGAGAATAGACAAACTATTAACTCATCTCGGTTGGTAGCTTCCCCACACTGGATGATGAACCTGTTAACATGTTCCATGGTTGACGTGTCATCCTGTCTAGAGAATTTGGTGACATCCGGCACCTTGTACCGATTTGGAAGTGGAATTAAGTCATATGCAGGAGGATACGGTGTCCGATAAGAATAAGTGTTGACTTTGGGTTTTATCCCAAACTGATCTCTCATCACCTCAGTTATCTTATCGGCCCATTAGGCATCGGCATCCTGCCGATGAGCGGGTTGTGGATCTGGCACCTGCTGATAAGCTTCCACGTGTCTCTGAGGTGCACGATCTCTAGGGAACATAGGATTAGCCACGGCCTGTTGACCACCGATCTGCTGAGCAAGATTCGTCAGTTGATTGATCGGCCCTTGATTCTGAAACCCAGGTTGCATTAGTCCCTGCTAAAATCCCATAGCCTGATGATTCTGCTGAGGCATTTGTGTAAAGACAAACTGCCCTATCCATCCATTATTAACATTCATCAGCGTAGGTCCTGCCGATGGCTGATAGTTGGGCATCATCATTGGATTATCATACCCTGTCTGCGTCATAAACCTTTGATGCGTCGGCAGTGGATCCGTCGATGCGTTAGGCATCTAGAATGTTGGTATCTGAGAATTTCCAGTAAAAGGCCTTCCAGTAGTGGTAGTAGAATACTAGGGATTCTGAGTCATCAGCGATACCGGGGGTGCCGATGTCATAGGAGCCTTGCCTGTCACATCAGCCACTTGAGATGTCCCAGAACTATTTGCCATAAAGTCTGGGGGCATACCATATCCCCACTAGTTGGGAGGAACTTGACAATTTTGGAATACAGAACCTGACATTGCCGATGCCAACAGATCTGTAGCAAGTTGAACTTGTCCCTTTGATGTTGCTGGATTAGTCCTCATCGCTGTAGATTGCCCATTAGTCATCCCTAATGTGCCTGGAGGAGAAGTAACTTCTGTACCCGCAACGGCTAGAGTAGCCGATGGAGCCGTAACCGATGATGATCCTGGCTGATGATTGGCCGGGCCCACATAAGATGGTGGTATCTATCCTTCTTTGAAAGTTCTAGCCATAGCATTGAAAACAGTATTGGATAGCACACTCGATTGATTGATTAAAGCACGATTAATAGCATTGTCAACCATCTCTTGTAGTTTACCAGGATTAGCTTCAAAAGTGATTTGCCGAGGCATCGGCAATGCTTCCTTTTGGATCACCTCACCGCTCCTGTTGACACTGAAGGATTTCAAACATAGCTGCTTGTATTCCTCCATCGCTTTTGCCATAGCTTGCTTCAGCTTATCTCTGAGATTGGCTTCAGTTACAAGGATGATGTTATCCATGTCGAAATCAGTATTCCACATGTTGATCTTGATGATGAATCTGAATCTGTCCCACCAGGCGTGCCAAAAGATGTGTTGGTGCAAAAGTAGATCTGCAAACACAAAGGGCTAATACCCGATTCAATGTGAAGGCGTGCCAGCCGATTTGACCTTACAACCGAGAAAGGTGATAACTTGAATACTTTGGTCCCGACAACAGCGATGCGCCCGGATGCCACGGCCAAGAGGTATTCATGTAGAACTTGAGAACTCGCCGAGTTTAACTCGATGAATTCCTAAGAACTCGTAAGTAAAAAGAAAATATGCGAGGTGACGAAGTCGTCAAAAAATAGATGCTGGAATAGATGTAAAGACTTGTGTTTGGTTGATTGTGTATCCACTCTTACATTGCTACGGGGTATACATTTATACCCTGTCCAAAAGAGTTACAACCAGACACGACTAGGACTCTAATTCCAAATCGAACGGAATCCGTATGTAAAACAAACTCTAATAACTATGGAAAACAATAATCTATCCACCGTAAGCGATCGGCACACCGTCACCATCCTGTTGACAATTACTGCGCCTCCTTCTGCTATCATCGGCAAATCACCTTCCATCGGCATCGGCAACCACCAATATCGGTCATTGGCATAGATCAATCACACCCGGACTTGGTCATATCCTGCTGCCTTATCATCGGCGTCATAACCCATCGGAAACTCTTCTGCTAATCAAGCATTACTTTTCCACCTGCCGATCCGTACTCCATTAATTTCTTGGGTACGTGTCCAAAAACGGTGTCAACACCCTCATGGCGTGGCATGGGCCAGCCTAGACAGGATGGCCCAACTTGCTAGAAGATCACACATGGTCCACCAAGCTGGTCAACATCCCACATAAGGCAATAGATTTAACTTAGGAATATCTTGACCAGTTAGAATAGGAAGCTCTATCTTTGCTCAATACGACAATTGTAGCTCATCAAGATTAGTTTCCAGATCTGTAACCCTGTCCCTCGTCCTATATAAGGCGGGCAGGGACCCCCCTCAAAACATCTCATCTCATATCATACAATAATACAAACCAGATGCTAGACATAGTTATTACACCCATAGGATGACCGAACCTAGATAAAAACTCCTGTGTTTGTCTTGCGTCATCATCTAGTTTGTTGTCTCATGCACCTCCACATAATCAACTACCTTGGGCATACCCCTAGGTAGACTACCAACCATATTTCATTGACAGTGGCATGCCAGGTAGGAGGTGCTCGTGCAGCTTCCCAGGTGAGCTAGATGGTCATCATCCCTACTTCTGCGGCCATGGCAACTAGTCTTACATTCATCATTGGCCAGATCACTTGGATCACCAACGTCAACAGCTCCCATACAACGACCATAGAGGAGGTGCAAGTTCTGCCTACATCAACCACAATTTCACCAATGTCGGCATCGGTCCCGGCCACACCAACATCATGTCGCCTACTCCCTCGCTACCTGGGGAAATAGATCGACAACACCGACCTACTTGATTCCCTGGAACAGATTGGTTTCGACCTCACCACCACCCTAGCCTTAGTAGACTCGATCAAAGATTGGTCTGCCGAGGATGGCTATGGTCCCCAACGCTTCCACTGATCTCCCTGGCCAGCTCGAGCTAGTCGTCATGCATGAATAGGAACAAATCTAGTGGTTGCATCAACTTCGAAAGGGCATACTATCCATCTTTGACCTGCCCCTATGACTGGTTTGAAGCTATGTGACTACCAGGCCCTGATGAAACAATGCCTCAACCACCCTTATGGTTTGGCTAATGCGGCTTTCGAGTACACGCTACGCACCCCACATCTATTCGTGGATCTCATCAAGCATGACCATGTTTCAGATCTAATCATCTTGGATCTCCCTAGATCCAACACCCGCTATCAACATGGTTAGGATTCAAAAAGTCCGAGAAGGCTCGATACATACAACTCAAGAACACACCAGCTCTACTTCTTGCTCTAGTATCGGATCTACCTGTACCGACACCACTGAGCTCCAATAGATTGGTGACAGTGACAATGATGATAGCATCCCATCCCATCCACCAGGGTTCCTATGCTTCCCAACCTTCCCGCTTAGTCATGGAGGCCTGGTACTCGAGGTTAGCAATGACGAACCCCCAGTCGATGGTGAGACCAGCGAGCAGAGGCCACAACGCAAAGAGCACAATGTCAATCATTCACAACATAGAGAAGAAGAGGACCGTGACAAAGATGCATGTCGCAATAGGATCTACTGGCCCTGCAACCTTGCCCATGCATTCAATATGGTGGGCAACATACAAGTCTGCAAAACCCCAAGCGCCAACACAATTATTGCAATCGTGGGGTTAGTCAGGCTTCCTGAGTTGCCAAAGGTGCAAGTCATCAAGGATCATCTAAAGCGGTTGTGGTTTAGACCAATGAGCACGGCTTGGCCCCAAGTGTATCTATTGCCTTGAGCCATAGTCACTGGGGTCGAGGCTCCCAGTGACCCGACCAACCACAGTGAAAGGTCTGGCTAGAGGGGGTAAATAGCCTATTTAAAAATTCTACAAACTCACTATAGCAAAAGGTTAGTAAATAACAAAATAAAGCTTTTTATCTAGCTCTAATGGGGTGTTTACAATCCACTATCCAACAATTCTAGTTGCTATAATCACAAAGTTCAATCAATGGCTAAGTCACTACTTGCATTAGAGAGCTACCTGAAGTTTCTATACAAGAAATTAAGCTACTCTAGTTTGTGGGAATGTAAAGGAGTAGGAATGAACTTTTTTACCGATGTGTAGAGGCAAGTGAACCAATCAATATGATGAAGATCAAACACCAGGAGAAATCCAATCAATCATAAGAGATGGACACATAGATTTTTCTCTTGAGGTTCACATGTTTGCCGACACGCTAGTCCCTGTTGTGTCGACCAACACTTGGTGGTTCGGCAGCTAAGAGGTGTAGCATGAACCTCGTCCTCACTAGGACACTGCAAGAACCTACCCACAAGTGAGGTAGCTCAATGACACGCACAATCCACTAGAGTTTCTTTTGGTGCTCCACCGAGGAAGGCACAAAACCCCTCACAATCACCGGGAGGTGGCCACAAACAATCACTAACTCGTGACAATGCTCCTCCGCAGCTCGAAGCCGTCTAGGTGACGGCAACCACCAAGAGTGATAAGAAAACTATAGCCAAATCGATCCCTAAGTGCCACTAGATGCAATCACTCAAGCAAATGCACTTAGAATCACTCCCAATCTCACTAAGATTGTTAATCTATGAAGGAGATGATTGGAAGGTGTTTGCTTAGGCTCACAAGGATGTCAAGTATATTAAAATGCCAAGAGAGTAAGCCCCAAGCCAGCCAAAATGTATTTATAAGCCCCCTCAACAAATAGAGCCATTAGGCTCCTGGTGGTTGCCCTATTGGGGGCAACAGATGCTCTGACGCAAGGAATTGGACGCGCCTCCAACGTCCGATGCTCCCCTAATAGGTGCGTGTATTGCTGCCATGTGTCCTCAGTCAAATGTGACCCATTGATCTCTAACGATCATTTAAATGTTCAAGTTCGTTGGGACTACACATCGGACGCGCCAGGTGCTACGCACCGGACACGTGAACCTCACATTAGATGCTACTTAGAGAGTTTAGAAACCCCTCAGAGAGGCATCGGATGCATCCAACGGTACCCCATCAGACACTCGTCCGCATCTGATGCTCTCTGCTGAAGACTCGCTCACATGCTATTGACACTCGTTAGTGCAAAAAGAAATATGAAAGATTCCACAAGTGCATAGAACATTGTTGACGGTCATTTAGTACCAAATATAATCATCAAATAAATAAAGAAAAGGATCCAAATGCAACCAACACCCAGGCTTAGGGTTTTATCTGACAGAATTCCATGAGTTTTGGTGTTTGTCTATTTCTGCAGGGGGTTATTAGGTAATAATGAGGAAAGGCCCACACGTCGGGTTTACATAGAGATATTAACATGCCGCGCAATTTTCTATCATCTAGAAGACTCCAGAAGCCACGGGAACGAACGGGAAGGCGATCAGGTCCAAGGGCAGGGCGCCCGCCCTCCCCCCTTGGGCGCCCGCCCTGATGCAGAGACTAATCAGGTCCCGTCTCGCGGATTATGCTCCACCGACCTAAAGGATCAAGGATAACCGTTCAATCAATGTCGCTTTGATCCGACGGCCCACGTTCACCTAAGGGGACTATATAAGCAGACCCCCTAGCCCCTGGAGGAGAACAAGTTCATCATAGAGTTGAGAGGTGCCCTCGAAGGATAACCTTTCCTCTAAATAGACTTAGGGCTTAGCATCCAATGTGAGAGTAGACTAGATCTACTAGATTGAGAGAGATAGAGTGGAGGTGTAGATCGGAGGAAGCGTGGCCTGTCGGTGTCTACTCCGAGGTTGTACCTACGGGATCAAGTTCTCCTAACCCGAGGCTTGCTCCTAGGATTCTTCAGTGATTCGACTTCTAAATTCTAGTAAGTTCTTGTTTTATTGTTCTTTGGTTTACGAGTTTACTTTAATCTCTTCCGGTTGAGTTTAGAGTAATCATTGCTAGCGTAAACGTGGTGTTTGGGCTACGGTACTCATAGATATCCCCTGACTAGCTGGACCGTGGTAGTAGCGAGGAACGTGACATTTCTGCATTACCTTTGCAGCCCACATCTCATTAGCAGGATGGGTAGGGTTTACAGGTGCGGGTCGAACATCCTCTGTGTTGTCTAGATTCCGTGAGCCTCCCCAATAGAACAGTAGATCATCCTTACCAAGGTTAGAACGAGACTACGGTTGCAGTCTTCTCTATACATCGCTCACATCGAGTCACATTCTTTGTAGCCTAAAGGGTAGTAGCAATAGATTTGGTTAGTCAGATGCACGCTTTCTCCCAGTGGTAAAAATATGAATACGATACTCTGGATAACCTCCCGGGTGAAGTGCTCACCGATATCCGTGCGCTTGCGGATCATTTCCTGATGGCGTTACCAAATATCAACAAGCATTTCTGGCGCCGTTGCCGTGGAGAAAGACGGTTTGCTGAGATAACTTTAAGTCTTGCTATTATCTTGTATTATACTTTTATACTTTTATTCTTTTATCTTTTTATTTTTTTCCATCTTTATGGATAACTCAAATTCCACACCTATTATTGAATTTTTTGCACCTTCAGAGACCAGCTATAGACCATGGGAGTCAACAAGTCCTTTCTTTGCCCCTAATTATGATATGTGTCTGGAGTTGATTGCAATAGGTCAAAACCAACCCTTTTCTATAGCTGAGGTCCTATCTTTTAATCAAGAAGATAATGAACTTTTAGCTACACCTAGGGAATCTGTTAATCTTTCTATAAATTCTGGTTTAAACCTACCCCTACAAGACCATGTTTTTCTCGATATTTTCACATTGGTCTTAATCATATAACCTTTGGTAGAGTCTTTCTTTCTTTATCTATTAGTAAAGGAAGGTATGTCTTCATTCGTGGACATCCTTCTTGCACTAGTCTTCATAGAAAAATCCTAGAGATAGAGAAGGAATCATCTCCCAGACAAGGAAAGGAAGTTTCAATAGCCGATTTCCAAACATTTCAATCCCATGATTCGACTATCCAACCCATCCTTGAGCTTGATAATTTCTACTATGCTCTTTCTCTTGAACCTCCCGATGATCCTATGAATCTCTCTAGACATCCCATGTATAAGAGTCACCAAGACCACAAGGAGGATCGAGAAGAGAAACATCAATGGCTAGAGGGCATTAAAAATCCATGTGCTATTACCATTGAGTGGATGGACAAGGAAGAAGCCTTAATGGATTCTGACTTTGGCTCAATTTCAAATGGTGAGTTCTTAACTCCCTTTGCAGATGAGATTCATCCAACTACAGAAGAGGACATAGGCGAGACCAATCTAGGAAAAACTCCGAACATTTAGATTGGAGACAAAGATAACATTAATGAGCATGGAATTTATTTCATAGCCACTTTGTTTACTCCATGCTCATATGCAACACCTTCCCAATCTATTGGTCTCTCCAACATCACCACATTTGAGATCTCCAACCCCCTCTTCCTTTTTAATAAAAACTTTAAAAGGGCGGTTGTCGATGTATGTGTCTATAATAAATATTGCAGATCTCGTTGAGTTGATCTTGATGTAGGTCAGCGTTGGAGGGGAAACCACTTCACCGACATAAATTGATGGTTTCCCAAGGACAAGCTTAGTGTCCTAAAACAAGCACTTATCAGATCGTAACATGAACTTCTAATTATTTGCAACATTGCCTTGTGTATTGAGCATATAAAGATAATTGTAGAAATATTCCTTCGGGTATTCTTGTCACTAACCTTTCTAGGATTAGAGCAAGAAGATCTGAGGAATGACAAGCGCAAGGTATGCGCAACCAATCATCATGCAACTTTGAATTAAAATTCATCCAATCTTGAATTTTGCAAAATTCAAGCTTGGGGAAATACTTTACATAAAAACATCCTTTGCCATGTTGCTATGTTGGTTGTCCTTACCTTTGAGACATGCTCAATTTGTTAAATCACACTACTTCATCTCCACTTGAGTAGATCTGTATAAAAGCCATCATGCTACCTTTGTTTATCCTAGTAAGTGTTAGTTTGGAAGTACTGCACATACTTCTATTGGCTTTTAAATTAAGCATGGTGCTTAGGTTAAACAGCCTTCCTTAATCTGATTAGACATGGAGTCTAGTTCGGTTATTGAACTAAAAACTGCTTGTGTAGACATTGGTATATTTTGTCAGACTAACCCCTGCAGAAAAACTTTCAATATCAACCTGGGAAGTCCTGAGATACAAACTCACATTAGAGACAAAGGAGACACATGAAGGTTAACAATTTGCACAAGAAGGACATAGCTCATTCATCATAGAGAGATGATACATGGAAGGAGACAAAGTACATAAACAAGATACACAACCACTACGAATGGGAAGCTTCCACAAGGTGAGATGGTACCATCACTCTTCAATTAAGGTAACATCTTAAGATATGTGACTATCACTTTTATAAGCTTCTCCTTGGTTCTGGCGTTCACATAAAGAAAGAGACAAACATGTATGATTTATAACTCTAAAATAACCAACCCAATTAATTCAGCATGTTTAGTCCTTTAATCTTTGTTTATAGTACTACCTTCGTGATCCTACACTCCTAATCATATAAGCTAAAATGTTACATATTCAATCTCTGGAAGATATAAGCAAAACATAAATATAGATAGATCATCTTTCCATTAGGTCAAGCAATCTGATCTGACAAATGTTTTAAATGCTACACTCATGATCTTATTATCCATCAACTTTGTCTTGCTCACTATGCTTAAGGTTAGAGAAGAACAAATACACTTTTGGTTCTGTTGGTGTTTTTCACCAACAGGGCCCATGCACTTGAACTCTGCCTTGTCTCTATGAGCAGGTACACTTCGAGGAAAACCTGAAGGAGTTTTACAACTCTCAGATTCTTCCAAGTGAAGGACCTAGATCTACGAGCACAAACACACTGGAGATACTGGACACTCAGGCAATCACTGCCCTAAGATGCTTGAGGACGTAAATTACATCATCATCAACAACAACTACTACAACCATCCTCAACAAAATCAAAGTTGGAATCAACAGAGGCCTAACTACTCAGCTTGCAGATCGGACACTCAGTTTCCCAAAGGAAATATTGAAGAACCTCTGCGTCCGAGTTGGTACCTTGTACGCTCCAGCAGACTTCATGGTAATAGAGACTGGTACTGATGAGAAGACACCCATCATCCTAGGGAGGCCATTCCTGAACACCTCAAGAGTTGTCATCTATGCTAGTGCTGCCAAGATCAGTTTCTACATCAAGGGGAAGAAGGAGACTTTCCTTCAAGAACAAGACTACACAAATTTCAGAGCAATCCCGACATGAACAAAGGGAGAGGACCAACAGGAGGAACAGGAACAAGCAAATGTGGACTGAGTCAGCTAAGATGGTCACTGCAACTCAAGGAGGTCAAGATCGTCAACTCAAGTCGCATTTCTTGATCAAGAAGGACGACCCTGGTGTTCCAAGCATCGAGTGCACAATCAATGAATACTCTTTTCAGAAGACACTCTACGACACCGGATCTGACGTCAACATAGTGGCTGCAGTCACTTATCAGCTCCTGCATGGAACCATGCCCCTACAACCAACATACATTTAGCTCCAGATGATTTTTACGTCATTGACATGGGAGAAGACGAGTAAGATCCACCCACCATCCTTGGAAGACCGTTCCTCAACACTATCAAAGCCATCATCTATATTGGAACCAGAGAAGTCCACATGCACTTCCCCTCTAAGAAGGTACGCCGCTATTTTACTGACCCTAACTATATAGTTGAAGACTCTAAGCAGGTTAGGACAAGAAGAAGACGACGCAACCACAACCAGAGGAGGCAAATCATCAAGGACGGATGGGCAGACTACGAAGGAGATGTGGTAAGGTTTGAAGACATACAGCTTAAACAGAACTGTTCTGAGGAGACCGTAGCACCGAGTCAAGTGTGGAGAGAGAAGATAGTTATACACGAAGAGGAGGCGCCGCCGGAGCCACCGACTACACCATCCAGCGAATCCCAGGACGACTAAGAAAATAGAGAGTCCCGTTTGGAGGACTTAAAAACACCGAATGCCTTGCCAAGAGAATTCAAGGATCAAAGAAGACTAGCCAGCAAAGGACATAGTAATCGCTGTCAGGGTGCTACTGACATTCAAATACACCTCCGTCACCTGCTAGCTACATTAGAAGAAATTACGTCAAAATCCAGCTTGGGGGAGAGCACCCCTATTTATCCAGCTAAGTGTTTCTACTCGCGTTTATACTTTACTCAAATAATAGAAAAAAAGAGATGCATAATCATAAAAACCCAAATAAAAATTTTGTGCTTATATATATCTTTGCTTAGTTTGCTAAATAAATAAATAAAGTGTCTAGGCCAAACTGAACTTAAATGATTAACTCTTACATGGATATGATAAATAGTTGCTCTGCCATGTACCTAGTTTTCAAGTTTGAGCTCTCTCTCAAGTTTAGGTATAACTGTTATAATTTAAACCTGCTCTAAACCTGAACTTGTGGGAAGAGTACTTGATCTGAAGTCTAAGTCGTTAACGGATATGATATGGGAAGGTTGAGCTGCTGTTTATCTGTTCCTACAGATGCTAGAATTCTAGAGAATTTTATGTTTGAAAATCTTTAAAATAACACATGATGAGTTCCTGTATGATGAGAGTTTAAATTCCTACCACAGCCATACATACATGCTTATTAGACTTTGAGCCACATATTTACTTTTACTGCTTATGAGCATTGAGTGTGGTCAAGCTATGTAGACCCTTAGGAGCTTGTCATGCGGTTAAAATCAAGATTCACTTGCACGTTCACTCACACATGCTGCTTCTACTCCGGAAGTACGCATCCACATACATCCACTCACTTCCATCTCTAGAGCCACCCAAAAGTATTCTACTCCTAATCCAGGAGAGAATAGCCAAAAAAACATTTCTATTTTTCCCTGTGAAATAAATGCTTGAGTTATCTTGGTTTCTACCACTCGCTATATTATTTCAGGAGATGAGTGCTCTAGTAAAAAAAGAGAGAAAGAGAAAGGATACGAGGAAATAAAACGGGGCAAGTGCCTGGAACCTCGAAGAAAAGAAAAAGTGAGACGAGAGGTAAAAATGGACAAGTGTCCGATAGTAGAATTAGGGGTACAAGATACCCACCTGAGAGGAAAGAAAAAAGAAAATATAGAGCATCTCATTCTCCTCAAAAAGCTTCAAAGTGCAAGAAAGGTATGTATCCCCTTAAAAGAGCAAAAGTAGAATTAGACTTCCACCATTGTTATCACCATCATCACCATACACCATTCACTCGCCACACATGCATATCTTGATTTGTCTTATTGACTTGTTCTTCTGGATCCATGGTTTGACTATGCAATAAATGTCTTGTAAGTATGTATTATCTGTCTCCCACCTATGAGCTCCAGATATCAAAACCTTATTAGAGTAGGGTGAGAGAGAAGGCAATATTACTATGCCTCATACCAAAAATACCACATACTTTGAGAGAAGGCATATACCATTACTGCCTTGGAAAGGATCCAGAAATACCACAAAAGAGAGATTTGAGAGAATCATATAAGGAATCTCTGAGTTTTATTTGAAAATCGGCAAAAACTCCAGAGCTATAGCTGATCAAGAACAAGAGACATAGCCTGTTCTATCTTTTAACTGCTCAAGACACAAGTGATGGTTGCAAGCCCCATGGTGAAAGGTAAAATGAGTAAGTTTTAAGTCTTAATAGTTTACTTTAACTCAGAGATGAGATCTTGCTTGAACGCATGTGTACTTTTAAGGCATGAAACCACTGCAGAAACTTTTGAGTCTATCCTTGCTCAGGGACGAGCAAGAGGTAAGCTTGGGGGAGTTTGTTGACGGTCCTTAAGTACCAAATATAATCATCAAATAAATAAAGAAAAGGATCCAAATGCAACCAACACCCAGGCTTAGGGTTTTATCTGACAGAATTCCACGAGTTTTGGTGTTTGTCTATTTCTGCAGGGGGTTATCAGGAAATAATGAGGAAAGGCCCACACGTCGGGTTTACATAGAGATATTAACGTGCCGCGCAATTTTCTATCATCTAGAAGACTCCAGAAGCCACGGGAATGAACGGGAAGGCGATCAGGCCCAGGGGTAGGGCGCTCGCCCTCCACCCTTGGGCGCCCGCCCTGATGTAGAGACCAATCAGGTCTCGTCTCGCGGATTACGCTCCACCGACCTAAAGGATCAAGGATAACCGTTCAATCAATGTGGGTTTGATCCGACGGCCCACGTTCACCTGAGGGGACTATATAAGTAGACCCCCTAGCCCCTAGAGGAGAACAAGTTCATCATAGAGTTGAGAGGTGCCCTCGAAGGATAACCTTTCCTCTAAATAGACTTAGGGCTTAGCATTCAATGTGAGAGTAGACTAGATCTACTAGATTGAGAGAGATAGAGTGGAGGTGTAGATCGGAGGAAGCCCGGCCTATCGGTGTCTACTCCGAGGTTGTACCTGCGGGATCGAGTTCTCCTAACCCGAGGCTTTCTCCTAGGATTCTTCAGTAATTAGACTTCTAAATTCTAGTAAGTTCTTGTTTTATTGTTCTTTGGTTTATGAGTTTACTTTAATCTCTTTCGGTTGAGTTTAGAGTAATCATTGCTAGCGTAAGCGTGGTGTTTGGGCTAGGGTACTCATAGATATCCCCTGACTAGCTAGACCGTGGTAGTAGCGAGGAACGTGATATTTCCGAGTTACCTTTGCAGCCCACATCCCGTTAGCAGGATGGGTAGAGTTTATAGGTGCGGGTCGAACATCCTGTGTGGTGTCTAGATTCCGTGAGCCTCCCCAATAGAACAGTAGATCATCCTTACCAAGGTTAGAATGAGACTACGGTTGCAGTCTTCTCTATACATCGCTCACATCGGGTCACATTCTTTGTAGCCTAAAGGATAGTAGCAATGGATTTGGTTAGTCAAATGCACGCTTTCTCCCAGTGGTAAAAATATAAATACGATACTCTGGATAACCTCCCAGTTGAAGTGCTCTCCGATATCCGTGCGCTTGCGGATCATTTCCTGATGGCGTTACCAAATATCAACAAACATCATTGTAGCATTTTACTGGGAGTATTCTAGGTATCATTATTTATATTTTACCATAGGGAAGCTAGGGTTAAGAATCTGATAATTCACTATCATACATCTACTGACTCAGAGTATCAACTAAACTAAAATAGGGGTAAATGATATACTATAAGATAAATCAATTAAGCACATATAAGAGAATTCAATGATAAATGTATAGATAGTCATATTGTGAGGACAATGGGAAAGATCAAGGTTCCTTTGTACTTCTCTATTACTTAGGTTCTAAGGCAACAGAAGATGAAAATATATAGCACTCACATAATGGCACTTTGGAGCAGCAGGTCCTTTCTGACTCTTGAAGAAGACTGGGAAGAAAGTAGTCAGGGGAAGGCTGCCAAAAGCTCTATGAAACATCAATCTGAACATGGTGGAATACAAAGGCCTAATAGGGTTGTGTTGACGGTCCTTAGTGCTCATATTTAACCATCAACTAATCATAGAAAAGGATCCAAATGCAACCAACACCTAGACTTAGGGTTTTATCTGACACAATTCCACGAGTTTTGGTGTTTGTCTATTTCTGCAGGGGGTTATCAGGAAATAAGGAAGAAAGGCCCACACGTCGGGTTTACATAGAGATATTAACGTGCCGCGCAATTTTCTACCATCTAGAAGACTCCAGAAGCCACGGGACCGAAGCGGAAGACGAGAGGCCTCAGGGTCAGGGCGCCTGCCCTCCCCCCTGGACCAATCAGGGTGAAGTTCGGGGATCATGCTCCACCGTCCTAATACTTCAAGGAAAACCACACGATCAATGTCGGTTTGATCCGACGGCCCAGATTCACTTGAAGGGACTATAAAACCAGACCCCCCTGGCCCCTGGAGATCATACCTCTTCTACAGAATCAAAGCTAGGGTTTCAATTCTTCATCCAAGTAGAGAGGATCCCTCTAGTTCTTCTAGTTCTACCTCTAGTTCATCTAGATTTAGTTCTAGTTCATCTAGTTCTAGTTCTAGTTCCTCTAGTTCTAGTTCTAGTTAGTTCTAGTTGTAATCTAGAAAATAGGGAGAGAGAAGAGGAGAGCGTAGGAGGAGCCGGATCTGTCGGATCTTCCTCAACATTGTACTTTTGCAGCAACTGGTTCGTTCTTCATCGTTCTCCAGGTTCTTCAACTCATAACTCCTGAGTTCTCTAATTACTTTTATTTACATTCAAGTTATTTATTGGATTCCCGCTTGCATCAAGTGCTCTAATCTTTGAAACATTAGAGTAGTAATTAATAGATTAGACGTGGTGTTTAGTCTTGCGATTACCTGGAATTGCACCCAATCCTACGGATTGTTGTGGTAGCCTTAGGGTAGTGACAGCCCTAACGGTCGACGCATTCCACCACGTTCGGATCGGTGTTTGTAGGACCGTAGTCAGACCTTCCTAGCCCCCTTCTCATCTCTTTCTGTGGTTAGTGCTCTAATGTCCCGATATAGATAATCTTGAAGTAATTCTTGATTCTTAGATCAACTAGAGAACTCTCAGGAAACTTCCTCTCTTCCCACCAAAAATAATTATATAGTTATCCTTGGGCGATCTTGGATCTTAATTAGTACACTCACGTTCTTTGTGGAAAATCGATACTCTGGAATACTCCCGGGTGAAAGCTACATCGGTATCCGTGCGCTTGCGGATTTTTCTGTTTGCGTTTAAAATACCCAACAAGCTTTTTGGCGCCGTTGCCGAGGAACGGTAGCTGTGCTAGTTTCGAACCAAGTCGCCCGTGTATCCTTTTTCTTTTCCATTTTCACCACACCACATGGACTTCACTCTAAGCATTAATGAGCATGGAATTTATTTCAAAGCCACTTCATTTACTCCATGCTCATATGCAACATCTTCACAATCCATTGGTCTCTCCAACATCACCACATTCGAGATCTCCAACCCCCTCTTCCTTTCTATTTATAAAAACTTTAAAAGGGCAGTTGTCGATGCATATGTCTATATTAAATACTACAGATCTCGTTGAGTTGATCTTGATATAGGTCAGCGTTGGAGGGGAAACCACTTCACTGACATAAATTAATGGTTTCCCATGGACAAGCTTAGTGTCCTAAAACAAGCACTGATCAGATTGTAACATGAGCTTTTAATTATTTGCAACATTACCTTGTGTATTGAGCATATAAGGGTAATTGTAAAAATATTCCTTCGGGTATTCTTGTCACTAACCGTTCCAGGGTTGGAGCAAGAAGATCGGATGAATGACAAGCACAAGGTATGTCCCACCAATCATCATACAACATTGAATTAAATTCATCCAAACTTGAATTTTGCAAAATTCAAGCTTGGGGGAGTACTTTACATAAAAACATCCTTTGCCATGTTGCTATGTTGGTTGTCCCTACCTTTGAGACATGCTCAATTTGTTAAATACTAATCACACTACTTCATCTCCACTTGAGTAGATCTCAATAAATGCTCTCATGCTACCTTTATTTGCTTTAGTATATGTCTAGGTTTGGAGTAGTTTCATTTATCTCTTAATTAAGCATGGTGCTTAGTTTAGGGCTGATGATCTTACTTCCAAGGGAGTTTAAATTAAGCATGATCCTTAGGTCAAAATGCCCTCCTAAATCAAATTAGACATGGTGTCTAGGTTGATCTTTGAGCCGATAGTATGCTATAGTAGATATTGGATATTTTGTTGGACTAACCCCTGCAGGAAAACTTTCAATATCGACCTGGGAAGTCCTAAGATAAACTCACATTGGAGACAAAGAGAGAGGCACATGAAGTTTAACAATTTACACAAGGAAGGCATAGATCACAAGAGATGATCCATGGAGGATGCTACAAACACGATGCACAACCACTAAGAAAGGAAAGCTTCCACAAGGTGATACTGTACCATCACTCTTCAAGTAAGGTAACATCTTAAGGTACTTGACTATCACTTCTATAAGCTTCTCCTTGGTTCTGGCATTCACATGAATAAAAGAGACAAACATGTATGATTTACAATTCTAGATTAACCAACCCAATCGATTCAATATGTTTAGTCCTTTCACCTTTGTGATCCCACACTAAATGTTGCACACACAATCTTTGGAAGATATATATAAATAGATTATCTTTCCATTAGGTTGAGTGATCTGATCTGACAAATGTTTTAAATGTTATACTCATGATCTTATTATCCATTAACTTTGTCTTGCTCACTATGCTTAAGGTTAGAGAGAACAAATACACTTTTGGTTTTGTTGGTGTGTTCCACCAACAGGGCCCATGCACTTGATCTCTGCCTTGTCTCTATGAGCAGGTACACTTCGAGCAAAATATGAAGGAGTTTCACAACTCCCAGACTCCACCAAGTGAAGAACTTACATCTACGAGCACAAACACAGTGGAGATACTGGACACTCAGGCAATCACTGCCCTGAGATGCTTGAGGACGTAACTACTGGAGTAACCTCGTTGTGGAAGTAATTACTGACCTTCTGCCGGTCAAGAGAGGCAATCCAGGACGCACCGTCATCCCGATCTCCATCAGCATGCCTGCAGATCAGACACTAAGTTTCCCAAAAGGAATATTGAAGAACCTCTGCGTCCGAGTTGGTACCTTGTACGCCCCAGCAGACCTCGTGGTGATAGAGACTGGTACTGATGATAGGGCACCCATCATCCTAGGGAGGCCATTCCTGAACACCTCGGGAGCTGTCATCTACGCTAGTGCTGCCAAGATCAGTTTCTACATCAAGGGGAAGAAGGAGACATTTTCCTTCAAGAACAAGACTACACAAATCTTAGAGCAATCCCGACATGAACCAAGGAAGAGGACCAACAGGAGGAACAAGAACAAGCAAATGTGTACCGAGTCAGCTAAGATGGTCACTGCAGCTCAAGGAGGTCAAGATCATCAACTCAAGTCACCTTTCTTGATCAAGAAGGACGACCCTGGTGTCCCAAGCATCGAGTGCACAATCAACGGATATTCTTTTTAGAAGACACTCTACGACACTGGATCTAACGTCAACATAATGGCCGCAGTCACTTATCAGCTCCTGCATGGAACCATGTCCCTACAACCAACATACATTCAGCTCCAGATGGCAGATCAGACATTCTGAAAGATTGAAGGTTATTGACATGGGAGAAGACAAGTACGATCCACCCATCATCCTTGGAAGACCGTTCCTCAGCACCGTTAAAGCAATCATCTACATTGGAACCGGAGAAGTCCACATGATCTTCTCCTCTGAGAAGGTACGCCGCTATTTTACTGACCCTAACTATATTGTTGAAGACTCTAAGCAGGTCAGGGCAAGAAGAAGACGACGCAACCGCAACCAGAGGAGGCAAATCATCAAGGACGGATGGGCAGACTATGAAGGAGAAGTCGTAAGGTCTGAAGACATACAGCTTGAACAGAACTGTCCTGAGGAGACCGTAGCACCGAGTTAGGTGTGGAGAGAGAAGATAGTTATACATGAAGACCAGACGCTGCCGGAACCACCGACTACGCCATCCAGCAAATCCCAGGACGACTGAGAATATGGAGAGTCTCGTTCGGAGGACTTGAAAACGCCGAACGCCTTGCCAAGAGGTAAACTTGGTAGCTTGGTAGTTATCTTTTTCCTTTCAATTATTTAAAATAGTTTGCTTAGTTAATCAGGTTTATATCATCTTGAAAAGAAAATAAAAATGTTAAAAATAGTAAACCCCATGTGAGTATGCTTTTGACATAAAACAAATAAGTACATTCACTGTGGTGGCATAAAAATAAAATAAATATATTCCTGTCCTATAAAAATAAAATTATAAAAATAAATTTATGATCCTACTAAGGAGAGTAACATTTATTGAGGAGGCTCAACATGATAAAGGCTAGGTATTTATGCTAACACTTAACCAGTTCCACAAAGCTTTGTTGTCTATTTGAGCTCCACAGAATTCAAGGATCAAAGAAGACTAGCAGAGGGAGGACATCCTAATCGCTGTCAGGGTGCTGCCGACATTCAAATACACCTCCACCACTTGCTAGCTACATCAAAAGGAATTACGTCAAAATCCAGCTTGGGGGAGAACACCCCCATTTATCCAGCTAAGTGTTCTACTCACGTTTATATTTTACTCAAATAATAAAAAGATGCATAATCATAAAAATCAAAATAAAGATTCTGTGCTTATATATGTCTTTGCTTAGTTTGCTAAATAAATAAATAAATAAAGTTTGCTATGAACCCGCATGATAAGCTCTCACATGGATATGATGAGTAGTTGCTCTGCCATGATTAGTTCTCAAAATTGAAATCTCTCTCAAGTTTAGGCATGACTGTTATTAATTAATATTTGCTCTAAACCTAAACTTGTGGGAAGAGTACTTGATTTGAAGTCTAAGTCGTTAACGGATATGATATGGGAAGGTTGAGCTGCTGTTTATCTGTTCCTAGAGATGCTAGAATTCTGGAGAATTTTATCTTTGAAAATCTTTAAAATGTTGCATGATGAGTTCCTGTATGATAAGAGTTTAAATTCCTACCACAGCCATATATACATGCTTGCTAGACTTTGAGCCACACATTTACTTTTTACTGCTTATGAGCATTGAGTGTGGTCAAGCTGTGTAGACCCTTAGGAGCTTGTCATGTGGTTAAATCAAGATTCACTTGCACGTTCACTCACACATGCTGCTTCTACTCCAGAAGTACCATCCACATATATCCACCCATTTCCATCACTAGAATCACCTAAAAATATTCTACTCCTGATCCGGGAGAGAATAGCCAAAAATATTCCTGTTTTTCCCCTGTAAAATAAATGCTCAAGTTATCTTGTTACTACCACTTGCTATATTATCTCATGAGATGAGTGCTCTAAACAAAAAGAAAAAAAAGTATACGAGGAAATAAAAAGGGGCAAGTGCCCGGAACCTCGAAAGAAAAGAAAAAGTGAGATGAGAGGTAAAAATGGACAAGTGTCCGACAGTAGAATTAGGGGTACAAGATACCCACCTGAGAGAAAAGAAAAAAAAAGAGAAAAGAAAAAGAAAATATAGAGCATCTCATTCTCCTCAAAAAGAGAATTAGACTTTCACCATTGTTATCACTATCATCACCATATACCATTCATTCGCCACACATGCATATCTTGATTTGACTTATTGACTTGTTCTTCTGGATCCATGGTTTGACTATGCAATAAATGTCTTGTAAGTATGTACTAGCTGTCTCCCACCTATGAGCTCCAGATATCAAAACCTTATTAGAGTAGGGTGAGAGAGAAGGCAATGCCACTATGCCTTATACCAAAAATACCACATACTTTGAGAGAAGGCATACACCATTATTGCATTGGTAAGGATCCAGAAATACCACAAAAGAGAGACTAGAGAGGGTCATACAAGGAATCTCTGAGTTTTATTTGAAAATCTGCAAAAACTCCAGAGCTATAGTTAATCGAAGAACAAGAGACATGGTGCTTGACTAGACTGTTCTATCTTTTAACTACTCAAGACAGAAGTGACGGTTACAAGTCCCATGGTGAAAGGTAAATGAGTAAGTTTTAAGTCTTAACAGTTTACTCTAACCAGAGATGAGATCTTGTTTAAACGCATGTGTATCTTTAAGTTATGAAACCACTGCAGAAACTCTTGAGTTCATCTTTGCTCAGGGACGAGCAAAGGTTAAGCTTGGGGGAGCTTGTTGACGGTCCTTAGTGCTCATATTTAACCATCAACTAATCATAGAAAAGGATCCAAATGCAACCAACACCTAGACTTATGGTTTTATCTGATAGAATTCCACAAGTTTTGGTGTTTGTCTATTTCTACAGGGGGGTTATCAGGAAATAAGGAAGAAAGGCCCACACGTCGGGTTTACATAGAGATATTAACGTGCCGCGCAATTTTCTACCATCTAGAAGACTCCAGAAGCCACGGGACCGAAGCGGAAGACGAGAGGCCTCAGGGTCAGGGCACCCGCCCTAGTCCTGAGGGCGCCCGCCCTCCCCCCTGGACCAATCAGGGTGAAGTTCGGGGATCATGCTCCACCGACCTAATACTTCAAGGAAAACCACACGATCAATGTCGGTTTGATCCGACGGCCCAGATTCACTTGAAGGGACTATAAAACCAGACCCCCCTGGCCCCTGGAGATCATACCTCTTCTACAGAATCAAAGCTAGGGTTTCAATTCTTCATCCAAGTAGAGAGGATCCCTCTAGTTCTTCTAGTTCTACCTCTAGTTCATCTAGATTTAGTTCTAGTTCATCTAGTTCTAGTTCTAGTTCCTCTAGTTCTAGTTCTAGTTAGTTCTAGTTGTAATCTAGAAAATAGGGAGAGAGAAGAGTAGAGCGTAGGAGGAGCCGGATCTGTCGGATCTTCCTCAACATTGTACTTTTGCAGCAACTGGTTCGTTCTTCATCGTTATCCAGGTTCTTCAACTCATAACTCCTGAGTTCTCTAATTACTTTTATTTACATTCAAGTTATTTATTGGATTCCCGCTTGCATCAAGTGCTCTAATCTTTGAAACATTAGAGTAGTAATTAATAGATTAGACGTGGTGTTTAGTCTTGCGATTACCTGGAATTGCACCCAATCCTACGGATTGTTGTGGTAGCCTTAGGGTAGTGACAGCCCTAACGGTCGACGTATTCCACCACGTTCGGATCGGTGTTTGTAGGACCGTAGTCAGACCTTCCTAGCCCCCTTCTCATCTCTTTCTGTGGTTAGTGCTCTGATGTCCCGATATAGATAATCTTGAAGTAATTCTTGATTCTTAGATCAACTAGAGAACTCTCAGGAAACTTCCTCTCTTCCCACCAAAAATAATTATATAGTTATCCTTGGGCGATCTTGGATCTTAATTAGTACACTCACGTTCTTTGTGGAAAATCGATACTCTGGAATACTCCCGGGTGAAAGCTACATCGGTATCTGTGCGCTTGCGGATTTTTCTGTTTGCGTTTAAAATACCCAACAGGTTGTCACCCCTGGGGCTACCACAACTATCCGTGGGACTGAGCGCAACCCTAGGTAACCCCTAGCCTAGACACCACGTCTACGCTAGAGTTTACTATTCTAATTACCTTGAATAACTAGAGCACTCCATACGAGCGGAGATCCTATGCCAAGATATAAAAAATACACTAATCATAAATATAAAAGGCATAAAGTAAATAGAGAAGATAATATATTAAAGCATAAGTCTTACAAAGAATAAATATATAGTCATATCAAATCTCTGAAGAAGACTCCTCCAGAAATCGAGCGCAGCTCCGCTCTCCCTAACTCCTGACTAGAACTAATCTACTACATTGGAATATCTAGCCTGAATTCTCTAGAGAAGAGAGATCATCCATTCGAGGGATGACTCTACAACTCATAATGATGGTTCTCTCCAATAGAGGGGTCAGGCTTGTATTTATAGCCCTCTAGGAAGCACCATAGCCCTCGGATCAAACCAACCTTGATAGATGGCCAAGATTACTCCACAAAGGTGGTAGAGGCCGGATCCGTGACATTGCTCATGATTGGTTGAGGTAGTAGGGCGGGTGCCCATGCCCTATGGGCGGCTGTGTGGCTCTCGAGTCCGATTCGCTTCCCGTTTGGTCCAGAGCCTCCTCGAACCTTCTAGACTAAAAAAAAGTATATGTTCACCCTTTATCTCTATGTAAACCCAAAATGTGGACCATATTTCGTTGTTTTCAGCTGACACCCTGTAGAAATATACATTCACCAAAACTCGTGGTATTCTGTTAGTGATAACCCTATACCTACTAGGTGTTTGCATATAGGTCCATTTTCATGTTTAGTTGACGGTTAAAATTAAGAGTTATCTACCATCAACAAACTCCCCCAAGCTTACCTCTTGCTTGTCCCTGAGCAAAGATAGACTCAGTGATGGATCAGGAGTTGCTACAATGCTTTCACACCTCACAAGTACACATGCGTTCAAACAAGGACTCTCCTCTAGAATAGAGTTAACTATTCTGTCTCAAGACTCACCCATATTACCTTTCACCATAGGGCTTGTAACCATGACTTGGGTCTTGAGCAGTTGAAAGACAGAATGGTCAAGTCAAGCGCTATATTTTCACTCTTTGATCAACTACTATTTCAGAGTTTTTGCAAGATTTTCAAATAAAACTCAAAGCTTCCTTGTATGACCCATTCAAGGCTCTCATTTGTGGTAGTTCTGGATCCTCACCAAGGCATGAATGATATATGCCTTCTCTCTACTCTCAGAATATGTGATATTTGAGGAAAGCATAGTGGCATTGTGCCTTCTCTCTCTCACCCTACATCTAATAGGCTTATGTGGAGTTCATAGGTGGGGAGACAGCTCAAACATACTTGTAGACATATGTTGTATAGTTAAACCGTGGATCTAGTCATACAATCAAATCATATGTGCATGTGAATAAGGGGAATGAAATGAGTGATAGATTGCGAGGGGCGACAATAATGATGGTGGAGATCTAATTCTACATTTGCTCCTTGGGGCTACTTTTTCTTTATTTTGGGACTTTTGTCCTCTTTCTTTTCTTTTTTCTTTCTCTTTTTTAGAGATAACCAATTCTTTTAATACACTAACAATAGTAGGGAGTATCAACTAAAATAACTAGATCTTTATTGGATAAGTAGGGAGTATCAACTAAAATAACAGAAGTAGGGAGTATCAACTATAATGGCAATGAATATTTTTGGATGTCCTGTCCTAGTGCGGGAGAGTAAAATATTTTCTGAGTGGATAAGGAATATGTATATGTGGATGGATGAATGCGTACTCTTAGGGTAGGAGAAGCAGAGGTGTGTGTCTCCAAGATAGAAAAAACATAGAGTGTAGTGTGTATATGTGGGTTGTGCTTCTATGAACAGAAGTAGCATAGGGAGAATGTGTAGTGGATGTAAGTGGTTGCATACTTCTGAAGACAGAAGTAGCTAAGATCAATGGATGGAAAGCACAAAATATTGACTTTAACTGCATGACTAGTTCCTTAGGGTCAACATAGCTTAACTACACACAATGCCTACAAGCAATATATGGAAGTGGATGGCTTTCCTAATCTAGTAAGCATGTATATTTGGCTATGGTAGGAATTTTGAACTCTCGTCATATAGAAACTCATCATGCAGCAATTTAAAATTTTCAAAGATAAATTCTCCAGAACTCTAGTATCTCTAGGAACAAGATGGACATCAGCTCAAAACCTTCCCATATCATATCTATCATCTATCTAGACTTAGATCAAGCATACGCTACCCACAAGTTTTAGGTTCAGAGCAAATCTCAGATCAAAACAGTTGTGTCCAAAACTCAGGAGAGTACAAGGCTGAAAACTAGGTACTTGCAAGGAATTATAGTAGAGCAACTATTCATCATTTCCATATAAGAGTTTATTCTATGGAATTCATTTTAGCAGGCAAACTCTTCACATACTCTCCTATATTTTATTTAGCAAATTTAATATCAAACTAAAAGATAGATATAGATATAAATAAATAGGGAAATCTTTATTTAGGGTTTCTATGGTTATGCATCTTTTTATTTGTTTTAGGTTAACATAGCACACTTAATAAATTAATAGATAAGCTAGTGATACTTAGCTGGTCATATGGGGGGTGCTCTCCTCCAAGTTGGATGTTGACATGGTCTGCGGAGGTTGCTGACGGGTAATGAAGGCGTACTAGTCCTCCTGGAGTGTTAGAGATGATGGCTATTGAGACAACACTCTAACTGTTGAAGTCAGCACTTCGACAGGAGATAGGATGTCCTTCTGCATATTAGCTCTTCTTGATCCTTTAAATTCTGTGAAGCTCAAATAGACGACAAAGCTTGTGGAACTGATTAAGCATTAGTGGTAAAACTTCTCAAGCCTTGGTTGTCTAGAACTTTCTGTTGGTATTTTTAGCATCACTTCATATTAAGCTATCATCCCTAACATGATGCCAAAACCAAAAAATAATCTACATGCAATAACTCTAAATAGAATATATCCGCAAGCGCACAGATAATTCTCCTGTTGCAGCATTTCACCTAAGAAGTATTCCGAGTATCGTTGATTTATTTTATGCCAAAAGGATAAAGCAACATTCTATTTATTAGGCTTAGGTGATCTTGTATGAACTAAGAAAATTATAAATTATGTAAATCTATCATAGCCAATAATACTAATGCTTTAGCGATAACTAATCGATAAAATATGATAAATGGTAAATGATAACTGGGTAATGAAGTAAATGGTATTCGAGAGATAGAAAAATAAAGACTCAATAATGTAGCAAGACAATCATGATATTCATATAAAATAAAAGAAACCTATGTAATTACTACTGTAAAGTCTACAACCTACACCATGCTACACATTTTCATCTATAGTGTGATAAACTCAGAAAACATCATAAGGAGCATCAACTAATGAGGGTTTTAAGATGCAACCGTCACCTCCTTCGTGACCGCGCTCTGCTAGTCCTACGTACAGGGGGTGGACTACAGAGGAACCAACACAGCTATCACCTATGCGGACTACCACACGACCCGGCACGTCAGGGTGCCTCCGTAGGTACACAAAATATCTAGACACCACGTCTACATAATGTGCACCACCTGACTCACTCGAGTACTGAATCAGGCGCTTTACAATCATATAACAATAATCATCATAAACCACATCTATATCGAATATGCAACTAGAATAAACTAAGAACTGAATAAATAGCAAAATATTGAAGTAGAGCAAAGTCATAATGAAATACAAGATAATATTACCAATTTCTAGAAGACAGATCTGGAATCCCGAGCGGAGCGCCCGATCTCTACTTGAACCTCGGTAGATGCCTATACTAAGAACTTGAAGAACTAGAGCTCTACTTCTAATCTCTGGAAACCCTAACTTCTGACTACTCTTGACAAATGAAGTAGGAGGAATAAATTGAATCTGGAGGGTGTCTCCTAGGAGGGGGGTCTGCCCCTCTATTTGTAGCCTGGTGGAGTGCACATGCGCCGTTGGATCAAACCGACTTAACAAGCGGCCGAGATGACTCCTCAAAGGCGATGGAGGAAGCTTCCAGAAGGGGAGGCCAAACCCTAGCCATAGTGGGCCGGGTGGTGCTAGGGTGGGGCCGGCCAACCCCACCTGGTGGTCTCTGCCGGTCGCCTTGCTCCGAGAGTCTTCTGGAGTCTTTCTGATCCCTCTGGTGCCCTCCTGTCGCGGATAAGTTTCGTGGTTAATTGACACTTAAATCCCTCTTTTCAGCTAGCACTTTCTAAAATAATCCCTGAAAATCATAGAATATACAAAACTCGTGGAAATTGTCAGTTTAAACCGTAGACTAATATGTTTTCATATTTTCCTTTGAGTCTAAAGTTCTAATAAAGTTGACGTTATCAACCATCAACACCTTCTTAATATATTTATCTTTTAGCAAGATCATAAGATATATATATATATATTATGGTATGGCAAAAATGCACTAAGATGAAAACTTATTTTTATGCCACCACCGTGGATATCTTTGTGGGCTGTCAACCACAAAATTATTCACATGGGGCTTAGTATTTTCTAGATGCAATGCATGACATATTTTTATTTTCTTTTCTAATGCAGAAATGGTAAAATAGATGTGCAACTAATTATGCATTTAAGGGAAAGTAAATATGCTAAAGAAAAATTATGCAGTGCTAAAAAGGGAAATGTTGATAACTACCAAATTATCTCTTGGCACAGTGTTCGGTGTTTTAGATCCTTCAAACATGACCTCTTACCATGTTAATTCCTTCGGTGCTTTATCTGGTCTCAATGGTGGAGACCATGATAGTTGCACCTCTTGAGATGGTGTCACCCATGTTTATTGCTCTTCCAGTGGGTTAGACTCAAGTACTAATTCTGGAAGCTGGCAACATCTTTGCTTAGTGAGATCATGTGGTTATGGAATTAATTATGCTACCTTGATATTTTCTATCCAATGCTAAATATGCTATTACATTAAAAGCTAAATGTATTCAAACTAGTGTTAGCTTATTGAGCCTTATGAACCCCTGGTTATACTTGTTGAGTACGATATGTGCTCACTCTTGCTATTTCACATCACCTCAGGATATTCTAATGAAGATGACTGGAATGAGGACTACCGTTATGAGCACTAGGCTTGGAGTCAACCAGTTGATAGTATCCTTGTGTGGTGCTTCCGTCGAGAGTACCTTTATTTGTTTAAGACTATGTAATGATTATTATTCTGTTATATAATAAACATTGTGATGGTACTATTTAAGATTTGTCATCTTATGTGTGTGGCTGTTTCTGGGGCCCACATAATCCTTTTATGCACTCTATTTTATTCTTGAAATTTGGGTGTGACAATATGTGGAAAAGAAAATGTGCCATGTAATGGATCAAGAAAAAATATGGCACATAAAAGAGTTGTGCTTGACACAGTAGAAATTAGAATCATGAAAAAACGGATGGGCCAAAAAAATCATAAATCATAAATGGGCTAGGCCCAAAAACAAATCCCTCTAACTAGGCTTAGCCAATTATAAGTCCACCTGCCACATGGTCTTTAATAGGCTGCATTATAGTTTTATGACATGTTTGTGACTAGGGCAACATAAAAATTTACAACGTTTTATGATACTACATGACATTAGAATCATAGATTTGTGACATCAATCAAATACATAGACGTCACAAAGCATGGTTTTGAACCCATGGTTTGTGACAAGCATTTTTGTCATCCGGATTTTACAAATGTTAAACTTTGACATAATTTCTGATATTATGGTAGGAATGAAATGTAAAAAATGACACGTCTCTTCTTGTTTGTGGTAGGGAATTATCCGATAAGCCAGAAAAGTCACTTGAGGATGTACCAAAGCCCAGACAACTTTGTTTAAAGGTGGAGAGGATGATGAGTCCCTGACTTCTTAAATTACAATAACTAATGCAAGTATTGGAAAGTGCTTCAATTTTGAAATATTCAGAAGATAATTCTATAAATATTTTCCCTATTCATTTTGGTACAATTCATGGTGAACAAACATATATCATGAGGAAGGAGAATGAAATAGTTGCTCATGATAGATTTTGGTCAATGAATATTTTTAGAGTTGCAACATTCAACACAATGAAAAATATGGAACCAAGAAAATATATATTTGTTGGGTCAATTCAGATTGACGTTACATAAATTATTATTACTACGAGGAAATAATAATTCATGGTACAATTCATGGTGAACTCTTATCCTTGTATTCTTGCTTATTGATGTCCCCAAGTGTCAGCCACCATGATCAGTCTTTCGGCCATCTTGGACCATCTGTCCAAGCCTCACGTTTATCCTTCACTGCTCCTAGTCCATCGGCATAGCATGTCTCTACTAGACCTTCTCCATGTGTCTCGATCGTCTTATGCACCTTACTAGCACACCAACACAACCAAGAGACATGTTGCACAAGCATACTGATGCCATGGTTAGTCCGGTCATCTTTCCACAATCACTCATCACAAACTCGACACAGAAGGGCACATGTTAACCTTATGTTTGCACCAAGTGACACCTTAACCTAATGACCTCTTTCTAGCAGGCCTCATCTTGGTAAAGGTCTCAGTCTCTGAATGGCTTGCGCAGCCTATCTTTTGAGGGACCTCGCTTGAGGCTTCGAGCATCACCTGAAAGACAAGAGACAAAGGCATGGAAACAAGGAGGACCGGCACCTAATTCATGAAGCAGATCTCAAGATAAATCATGGAACGATAAAGATTAGATTGTCTTAAAACATAAATTAATTATCATAGAAAGTCTCAAATTTGTCCGAAACTATTACAACTTGCAGAGTTCTCTCACCCCAACAAAACATAACTATAATAATGACCAATAATAAAGGATCAAATTTGAATAATAATCCACAAGCAAATATTATGTCTTCGCTACAAGCTGTTGCTAGCCGCTCATATTGTTCTTGCTAATGACCACCTCAAGCATAGCCTTCAGAGTCTCAAACTTCACTGGTTTGGGCACAAACACATCAGCACCAGCTTGCATGAATGCCTCCTGGGCACCAAAATCTGCTGAGACTCCAACAATCTTCACCTCGGTAGCTCCCATGGCACGGATCTTGGCCACAGCCTGCCAAACAGTCCACCAAGAAATTAATTTAGTGTATGTTATGAGTCTTACTTTAATTTTTTATGATGCTAAGTTTACATTATATTACAAGGGCAATCAAAAGTCTATCATGAAAAATAATTGAACTTGTTCTCATTAGCTTCATATACGCTACAAGTTTTTATTTGTTATACTGTAACACAATACGACAAATGAAATAACTGATAATTAATATTAGTAAGTTGATGAAATGCTAGAAGATATCTATTTTCTATAACTTGTGGGGAAACTTGTGAACAATGATTACAAAAAAATAACCGGAAACAAATATAAATTTGAAATATACACCATACCTCAGGACCCGACATTATGGGCATATCCTTATCTAACAAAACAATGTCAAATGATTTTCCTTCCACAAAAAGGTCAACAGCTTTTTTTCCATTCTCAACAGCAGTAGCCTTGCAGTTAAGTTTGTGCAACATACGCATGAGAATCACACAATCAACTTTGATATCCTCGACAACTAATGCCCTTGGGGCAGACCCTTGGTTCCTCGATGCCATGAAGATACTGCAAACAAAATAAGGAAATCAGTTTTAATACTACTCTTCAGATACTATGAAGAAGATTATGCAAAATCTATTCTCCACTTGATTATAGCCTCCTACAACATTTGTTATGTTTATGCTATATAGTAGATTAGATTGAATGATATATAGATAGATTATTACAGTAGTTCCAGATTAGAACGAATGCCATATATCAGGGTTATTAAGAGCATTTGCTCCGGCTCCTCCATCCACAAAAGTTAGAAGAAGTTGCTTTTCTCCCTTCTAAAATGAACTAGAAACCAATGAAACCATTACTTTTAGGTTCACCAGCTCCTCCATGCATTGGGGCAAAGAACCAGAGCTGTTTTGAGCCGTCCCATACAAGGTTTAATACTGCAGTATACTAGTTACGACTATGGTCTAGATGAACTATACATGTTCTAGAGAAAATATAAAAACAAAGATAATGAATAAAGGACCAACCTTGGCTTTAGATGATGATAATACACACTTATCTTTCTTTCTTGGTACTTGGCTTCCTCTTTGTGTGCTACATATCATAGTAGTAGGTCCATTTTATAGGCAAAGCTAGGCAAAAGTTTGTCTACCTAAATCTTGAAAGATTTTTCCAATAACTGCTTAAATATAAATGTAAATAGGAAATCTGATACGACTAATTAATTCGCACCTCGTTCCAAATCAAAATGCAAGATCTACATCCCTTGGGTTCTGACGCGTGTAGCTATGGCGTGTAGCTATTGATGAATTCATTCCTAGCTATTAAATGTGCCTGAGCAACCCATTGCTAAACATTGAGAGGGTGAATGAGCTCCTGAAACAAAAGATAAAAAAGGTATATGATGATATCATGTTTGTGACATTCAATCATTTACCAATTTTTGGTCCATATTTTAATTGTTGTGGTTACATAGTTGTTGCCACTTAGGTCAATATATTATGCCTCACTATTTTTTCCTTTTCTGTAAGACAATGTGAAAAACAAGGAGAGTTGTGGAAAAGTTATGTTATGATCGATGATAAATGCATTGAACATCTTAATGTATGACATGTGAGCCTGTTATTTGAATGTGAATGGAATATATGGATTTTATAACATCCCTAGTGTTAAGCATGCATTAGGGCTTCATTAACTTGCCATAAGCATTGTTGCATGAGCATTGAGCACCATCATTTCTTAGCATTGCATTTGACTTGAGCATCTTTGCAAGTGTGCTTAAATTAGTATGTAAAATTGTTAAATCAATATGCTATGCCCAAAAATAGTTATTGATGCTTGCTTGTTCTTTTTGAGTGTTCAAAATAAGACAGAAACTTTAACTATCACCTTTCGAGCCATTTGTTTGTAAAAAGATTTCAAATTTATTCAAAAAGGTTTTATTCAAAACCTAGAACTAGGTTTTAGGTGGTAATTCAAAATCTGTTTAGAATCTTAAGTTGCACCCTAAAACAAAGTTGTAGAGGATTTTTTCGAGCAACTTTTATTTTTTGTCCCACTTTTGAAAGTATTTGCAAAATGCTTAAAACTGTATTTGAAATCAATCTAGAAAAAATTAAAAAAAAGGGGGCACTGCACCGGAGTGTGCCGAGCGCCCCACTTCTCGGCCCACCCCGGAGGTGGCCCGGCCTACCCGCGCCTCCCGCTCCATGTGTGTGCGCCAGCCGCGCCTGACGCCAGCAGGGCATGCTCGCCGCGTGGACGCGATGCGCGTCGACGAGCGTCACGCGGTGCCCCCAGCCCACCAAAGGCCTGACTGAGTAGCGCACCCACTCTGCCTCTCGCCACTCGCTCGCCTACGATCGGTTGCTCCCTCACTCTCGCACCGTAGCAGCAGCAACATGTGATCGCGCCATGCCCACTACCGCGAGCTCCGCTTCTTGCCGCCGCCTCCTCTCGCTCTCATGCGATGCCAAGAGCGCTCCGAGCTCCGCCGCCAGCGCCCCGTGAAGCCCCTGCGCATGCTCTATCGCCACGGTAAGGGCCGTTGAGGCTGTGTCACCATGCCAGAGTGCTTTCACAGCTCGCCGGAGCACCCCACGCTGTGGATTTCCCTTTTCTATCCTCACTTTTGCACGGATCGGGACCATAGCTTCGCAAGGAAGCTCGAGAGAGCCTCGGCGCCCTCTCTCCCACCCGAGAATAGTCGGTCACCGGAGCCGAGTGCCACCGCTCCACCATTCGAGGCAGGGAGCTCGCCCCTGAGCTCCCCCAACCTCCGCAAGGGCACCAATAGATGCGTCTCGCCATAGGAAACACGCAGGTGACCACCCCGTGGCCGGGGACCTCACCGGCGACGAGCTCCGAAGCCGGGGCTCTCCCCCTCTCCTCTGTGCCACTAATGGCTGGGGCTGAGGACCCACCTGTCCACCTCCGTGTGTGTTCACATGTGCACCAGATCGGGTGGGATTAGCATTTAAAGCATCGGAGTTTTAAAAAGATTTAAGAAAATGGTTTTTTAGAATTATTTCAAAAGGTTTTAGAAATTCAAAACTAAAGTTCTAGGGCTCCAAAAATGATGAAACCTATTTTAATATGTTCCATAATTTCAGATCTACAGTTTGATGTACTTGCATGTAATGTTTGATATACTTTTATGTCTAGATTTATTTAACTCATTTAAATGTTGTTTTTTTTATGAAATGCATAGTAAATCAAATATAGCTCAGAAAAATATGCTTCTTGTTTTGTTAGTCTTTTATGGTTGTGTAGCATCTGCGAAAAATATAAAACATGATATGTACTGTCTAAAAATATTTAGTTATAGATTAAATGCTTAAAATGGCTATATTGTGGATTTTGTAATAAATAAAGTTTGCATGAAATTGACTTGTAAATTTTTGTAGATGGTTCTTATGCTAGAAAGTATTTACAAAAAATATTAAATGTGTTGTTTGGCACTTTTCCATGTGCAAAGTATTTTCCATGATTTATGTTTAGTGTAGTTGTGATTTTTGTGTAGGCTATGTTGTATGTCAAATGCAGTGAAAGTTTTATGGTAGTAATGTATGAGCTACTGTAGTTTTTGTAGCATTTATTGAATACCATAAGTACATGTTGCTCTGTTATAGCCTAGTATTAATTAAGTAAATGATTAATTGCTTTATGAGAAATAGGAAGTAATTGAAATGGTTTGGTGTATTTTTAAGCATTACAAAGCATGCTGGTGTGATATGATGAAGCGTTATGATGTTTTAGTAGAAGTACTATTAGAAGAGAATGCAATAGATGACATGTGCTTAGGGTACATATTCTTGGATGATGTTGACTACCTTGTAGAATGAACCTGATAATTGTTCCTTGCATCATGCTATCCCCTACTATGGATATGCACATACTCATTCATGTTGACTATCTGCATCCTCATGCACCATGTGTATCCATCGTTTGATTATTCACTTAAGCATATGCATCATACATGATTGTAGGAGACCGAAGTGGAGATCGAGCCCGAGGAGCCAGAAGTAGTGGTGCAGGGGGCCATCAAGGTGGAAGAGCAGGAAGAAGAACTGCAGGAGTGCCCGGACCATTGTCCTAGCTCATTCGAGAAAGGCAAGCCCCATAGCATTCTAAGCCTTCATCTAATTACGCTAACTTATCAGTTATATATCATGATGGTTATATTGTTGCATTCAATAAGTTATAGGAGTTGTGTGCAACTGTTGATGAATCAACTACCCCTTGGAATACCACCCCTTTTCCATATACCTTGTTTTATTTAGTGTAGGCTTGGAGTTAATGCTTAGCTTTGTTTAGTCTGGTAGAAGTTTGATTATTCCCTGTCACCTGCTAGCTATAGGTGGTTATAAAAAAGGGGTTGGCAATATATTTGCTATCATGGTTCATAACCAGGTGTTGAGAAATAAGTTGAGACTAGGTAGAGCCTTATGGGGGTTTTGGACCATAATGGTTCTGACTGTATCAATTAAAGATCGATCATCGGTGGCTCTCTTGTCATGTTGAACGCATGTCCCACATTTAATTGGGGGGATAACTCGTTCTGGCGTGAAGCTAGAACGCTATTTGGGCCAGGAATTGACCTAATGTACAGACCGTATTGAAGTTGGTTGAGGAGGCCACCACGGGGACGTGATGGTGAGACCAAGGTGCGTCCTGGCAGTCAGGCAACCCCTAGGTATGGTGGTTCCTGTCGAACCCGCGACTAGACCGGAATGGTGTGTTCGGTGACCAAAGTGACCCCAACGGGGGAACCATAGTTTGTGTGGGGAATAAATCACCAGCTGGTTAGAAATTGATTCGAATCGCAATCGCCCCTGGATAGTGAGCACTTGACTTGAGCTTTATCATCGTAGTAATGTTTATGGAACACTGGATGGTTCACTAGTACACAAATGCTCTAAGCCGGCGGGGGTAAAAAATTTGCACACGCGGTTTTAATTATAATGCGTCTATGTTGTAAATTTGTACGGCCAGAATTGAAAACCACTTGTATAAAAGGCTCAGTACAGGCGGTTGTTGTAAGAAAACCACCAGTGTAAATGGTTCATTTACACAGGTGGTTCAGTTATGTGAACTGCTCAAGCGGTGAACCGTCTGTGTAAATGAACCATTTACACAGGCGGTTCAGGTGAACCGCCTGTGTTAATAGATTTAGACAAGCGGTTCACATAACAAACCGCCTGTGCTTTATCTTCCTATAAATACCCCTAGCTCTCCTTCTTCCTCCTCGTGCAGAACTGTAGCTCGCAGCCACCTTCCATTGCAGCCCATCTTGGAGGTCCAGATTTTCCAAAATACAAGGGGGGAGGTTTTGATCTTCATTTCTTGGAAGGGGGCGGCTAAGAAAGGTTAGTTGATGCCTCTAATGCCTCTTTTTGTGCCCTCTTGTTCAATTTGAGCTACTTTTTGGATCTAGGGTTTCACCATGAGAGGGAGAGAGTAGAATAGCTAGGTATGGTCTATATTTGCTCAAATGAGGTTGCTTAAGATGGTTAGATGATGTCTCTCCTCTCTTCTTTTTTATGTTTCCTTCTCTAATTAGTGAATCCAAGAAATATATATGTAGTTGTTTCTATGAATGGTGTTTCCATGCTTGGGAAGAGAGAGAAAGATAAGTTTTCTTTTTTAGTTTTTTAAATTATATTGTTTAGGATGTTATATTTTATGTAAATTTGATTTAATTACACAATAAGCATTTTTCATGTATGAGGTTGCTTAAGATGTTGTCTCTCCTTTCACCATTTCCATGTTTCCTTCTCAATTTTATTTTAGTGATATAAAGATATATATTTAGTTTCCATCAATAGTGTTTTTGTACCTTGTCAATTTGATTTAGTTGTTAGGCGTTCTTTTTTGAATTATTACTTAGGGTTTTGTCTTTATTTTTTATACTTGTTTTACTTTTTCAATTTGATTTAATTGTTAGGTGTTCTTTTATTTTTGATAACAAATATTCCTAGACAATATTTCAATTAATTTACTAATTTTTCAACAGGTCATGATGGATAGGTCCTTAAGGATGTATAACTTATCAAGACTAGATCCATCATTTATACCCAAGGTGCAAAGGTTTGTTGATGCCGCTAAGAACCATGCTTTGAGAACAAAGACGAAGCACATATATTGTCCATGCTACGACTGCAAAAATATTCTTCTATTTGAAGATACTGAAGTAATCATTTCTCATCTAGTCTGCCGAGGATTTATGAAGGATTACTTGATTTAGACAAAGCATGGAGAGGGTAGCTTAGTGCCTTATACAGTTGGGGACCCAGCAAACATCGACACCGATGGTCCAGGCATGCCTGCTGATCAGTTTTTCCATGACACACCCCAGAGTGAACATGTTGTGCCAAATGTTACCGCTGGTGGATTTGCTGGGGAAATGATGGTGCAAGAACTCATGTTTTACCAAATGATACGGCTGCGGAAGATGCAGAATTCTTGGAGGTAATGTTGCGTCGTCATACTGAACCATCAATGTTATTAATGAAAGGGATGGAGGCCTTGAAGAAGGCAGCAGAAGAGCCTTTGTATGATGAGTCTAAAGGTTATACCAAAGAGTACACAACATTGCGAGCTGTGCTAAAACTGTTGATGGCAAAAGCCAGGTATGGTTTGTCTGATGCTGGATTCGATGTGTTCTTAAGTATATTCGGCAATATGCTTCCAAAGGAGAACACAGTGCTTGCTAAAATGTACTATGCAAAGAAGCTGATCAGTCCGCTGACTATGGGTGTCGAGAAGATCCATGCATGTAGAAATCATTGTATCCTATACCGAGTGATGATTACAAGGACTTGGATAGTTGTCCAAAGTGTGGAGCAAGTCGGTACAAGACAAACAAAGACTATCGAGAGGATTTTGCTGCCTCCATGTGTAAAGCAGGGAAGAAGCAAAAGAAGTCCCAAAAGAACACCCAATAGAGTTCAAAACCCATTAACAAAGATAAAGAAGAGGTTGACTATTATGCGCAGAAAAAGATTCCTGCTTTAGTGATATGGTACCTTCCAGTGGTAGATCAACTGAGGAGTTTGTTTTCTAAGCCTCAGGATGCAAAACTTATGAGTTGGCATGCTTCTGATGAGCACAAAAATGATGGCAGGCTTCGCCATCCAGCCGATGGAAAGCAGTGGCAAGATTTTAATGACAACCACTCAGACTTTGCCAGTGAACCAAGGAATGTTAGGTTCGCACTGTGTACAGATGGAATGAATCCATTTGCTGAGAGGAGCAGCAAGCATAGCACATGGCCGGTGATTCTCACCATCTACAACCTCCCTCCATGGTTGATGCAGAAGCAAAAATACCTTTTGCTAACCATACTTATCTCTAGACCAGTCCAACCTGGAGTTGACATGGATGTTTTCTTGGAGCCATTGATGGAGGAGATGAAAATGTTATGGGAAAAAGGTGTTCAAATAATGTTGAACAAGTATCGCAAAGATTCATTCACGCTAAGAGCAATTATTTTTGTTACAATCAACGATTACCCTGCTCTCTTTATTTTATTAGGGCAATTCAAGGGAAAGGTTGGTTGTGTGGTGTGCATAGATGGAACCCATTACGTGTCCCTTAATGCATCTAAGAAGATAGTGTACATGAGGAACAGATGCTTATTATCAAAAGGACACAAGTACCGCCTGAAAAAGATGGATAAGTACTTTGAGTATAATGATGAAAGGAACTCACCTGCACCATTAGGTAATAACAAAGGCCATAGAGTTTTCAAAATAGTGAGAAACATTAAATTTGTGTTGGAAAGAAGACAAAGGATGGAAAAACAAGAAAGGATGTCAAATCAACTCCACGGGCAACATTCAAGAAGAATTCCATTTTCTTCGAGTATTTGCCATACTGGAAAGACTTGGATGTACGACACGTCATCGATGGTATGCACATCTAGAAGAATATGTTCGAAAGTCTAATTGGCACATTGCTAGACATCAATACCAAGACAAAGGAAGGACTCAATTCATGCTTTGACATGATGCAGTTAGGCATAAAAAAAGAGCTTCATCCTGTTCTTCAAGAAAACGGGAAGTACCATCTCCCAGCAGCAAGCTACAACCTCAACATAGATGAGAAACATGCGATGTGTGAGTGGTTGAAGAAATTGAAAGTCCCATCTAGATTTTGCTCTAGCATACGGAGTTTTGTGTCAATGAAAGACCTAGCACTCACCAACTACAACTCACATGATTGTCATGTCATGCTGACTACTTTCCTCCTTATTGCAATAAGGGCTATAAATATAATATTCTTAAAGATGGCAGTCACACGATTGTGCTACTTTTTCAACAAGATCACACAAAAGGTAATTGACTGTGATGAGTTAGAATCCCTTCAGGATTTTGTAGTGGAAACAGTGTCACAGTTTGAGATGTGTTTCCCCCCATCATTCTTTGATATCATGGTGCACCTTGTGGTGCACTTGGTTCCACAAATACAGGCACTGGGTCCCATTTACCTACATGAAATGTGGACATACGAGCATTTTATGTCAATACTAAATGGATATGTATCAACTCGTGCTTGTCCTAAGGCGTCCATGATAGAGGGGTATTGTACCGAAGAGGCGATTGAGGCCGGAGGACCATTCTGCAATAATGTCCTAAAAGACCAGGTTGCAATAGGTTTGCCTTCGTCAAGACATGAGGGTAGGCTATATGGATGTGGGAGGATTGGATGGAAATCATTCATCCCACCAGATTACAATATAGTACTTGAGGCACATCACAACATCTTACATCAACTCTCGATAATGGAGCATTTGATTGAACAACACATGAATGAGCTTCGAGAACATTATCCTAGGCAAACAGAGGATTGGGTAATGAAGGAACACAAGAAACAGTTGTACACATGGCTAAGGGAGCAGGACATTCCATATGGGGAAACAATTGAGAAACAAACCATCAAGGCTTTGGCATCTGGACCATCACGCCAAGTCATAACATGGCAAACCTATGACATAAGTGGATTCACATTTCATACCAAGTCCAAGGACCAAAAGAGGATGACACAAAATAGTGGTATTCGATGCAAGGCCATAGTTGACAAAACTGGTGATATTATTACATACTTTGGCTTTATCGAGGACATATGGGAACTAGACTATGGTACATTTCAGATCCCTGTGTTTTGATGTCAATGGGTTGAAGATAAACATGTCACAGTGGATAATTATGGGGTCAGAGTTCTTGATCTAAGTAAGGTGGGATATAAAGATGACCCGTGGATCCTTGCTAATCGTGCTGCATAGGTTTTTTATGCTGAACAGATCCTTTCTAAGAATGAGAAGAAAAGTACCGACAAACCGAAGCATGTAGTTTTTCTAGGAAAGCAACAAGCAGTTGGAGTTGACGGTGTATCGGATATGGAGGATTTTAACCAGTTCAGTGATATGTCCCTCTTTGTGGACCATCATGTGAAGATAAAAAATATTGAGCGAAGCATAACACAGAGTTCTTTGCCATGGGTGCTCCCTGATGGACAAGGAAGCATAGTAGCGGCCTAGATTGTATCTATGATTCATCATGTAAACTCTGGTCAAATGTCCTATGTATGAAATGTATGTGAATCTCACACAAACTTTATGAAACTATATGTGAGATCTGTGGATTTAGAACTACACTTTTGTAATGCTTTGTCAAATGCAAAAATATCCTATGTATAAAATGTATATCTTGATGAGTGGAACAAACTTTGTATTCATGACTTTTCGAGTTGGGGACGTCTCGGGTTTCGAAAATGTTTGTGTAGTTGTGAAAATTTGAAATTTCAAATTTTGAGTGGTCCAAACTCTCTCATATGAAAAGTTGACCATTACACACAATGTGTATCTTGATGACCTGGATAAACTTTGTATTCATGACTTTTGTATCTGAGACTACAAAGGGTCCGGTCAAAGTGACTTTACAGAAAAATCCAAGATTTGACTTGGTCAAACTAGGTCAAACTAGGCACTAAATGACCTCAAATGAAAAACTTTTGAATACATGGGTGTTAGAGCTCCTCAAGATACACATTCCATACATAGGATATTTTGGCATTTGTTGATGGTCCTTAAGTACCCAATTCAACTGTCAACTAAACATGGAAAAGGATCAATACGAACCGAACACCTAGAATTAGGGTTTTATCTGACAGAATTCCACGAGTTTTGGTGTTTGTCTATTTCTGTAGGGGGTTATGAGAAAATATGGAGAGAAGGCCCACACATCGGGTTTACAACGAGATAATTACGTGCCGCACAATTTTTCTCAACCAAGAAGAGTCCAGAAGCCATGGGAGCGAACGGGAGGCCAGACGGGCCCGGGGGCAGGGCGCCCGCCCAACCCCCTTGGGCGCTCGCCCACCTGCAGCAGCCAATCACGCTCCGTCTCCTAGATTATGCTCCACCGCCTCTAATGATCAAGGAAAATCGTGTGATTAAAGTCGGTTTGATCCGACGGCCCAAATTCATCTAAGGGGACTATATAAACAAGGCCTCACCACCCCAGGGGGGAGGAGAAATCATTATCAGAGGAAGCCATCAAAGTTAGGGTTTTAGAACTTCTCTCCCACAGAGAATTAGAATTAGCTACTCCCAATTCCTTCAAGTTCTATAGGATTGATTAGATAGAATTAGAGAAGTAGAGCACTACGCTCTGGATTTCGGATCATCATCAATAAAGATTTGTATTATTTCATATCTTTCTCTACTACTTTATTCTAATTGTATTATGTCTCTATTTATTATGTTCTTAGTTTGCTCTAGTTCTATATTTGATATAGTTATGATTGATGAATGTATAAGTTTGCAAAGCGCTTAGCTCTTGACGCGCGGGAGTTAAGTGGTAGATCACATGTGGGCATGGTGCTTAGATGTTATTTACCTGCAAATGTATCCTATTGGTCGGGTTGTGTGGTAGTTCGCGATGGTGACAGCTTCGTTGATTCTTATATAGTCCACCCTCCGTTGATAGGACAGGCAGAATTTGTATTGCGGAGTAAGTCTTGCTATGTTCTGATTTACTTTAGCAATGTTCCTTATACCTGAATGAAGAGTCTTTTGTGCTATATATGATCTTATAGATAACTAGAGTAGATTGTGACATAGTAGGTAGTAGATACTTAGAATTCATTCTCTAGCTAATCCGACGTCACCTTACATTTATGTGGAGTAGTCTATTTCTAATCGTTGTGTTACTTACCCATGAGCTTATATTTCATTATCTTTATTATTATGGCTTACCCCCTGCCAAAGCAACTGAATGTGGGACGAGTTCCTCATTAGTAATTATGTTATTACAAGTTTATCTCTAGTCTATGCCTTGATAGATATTACCCCTGTTTTCACTTTCGCCGTTCTCTTAAGAAAAATATAAATAACGATACCCGGAATACTTTTCCTGGTGAAATGCTACAATGAGGTATTTTATCTGTGCGCTTGCGGAAAGAATAGATTATTTATCTAGAGAGCCTTTACATTCATAAATACCTTTGTACACTCTGGCACCATGCTGGGGATGACAACCTAGTATCCAAGTGGTGTTAGTAAGTGTTAACAAGCATTTCTAGCGTCGTTGCCGGGGACGGTAAGGAAAGTCAGGAAGTCGGTCTAGGTTATTTCTAGACTATGGAGAAATAATTGCATAAACAGCTACTAAGTGAGAAATCATAACAAGGCACCTCTGTTTTGGCAGGTTCACCCTGTTGTTTTTCTATGTTTATATTTTTATACAAGGTATATCAGGATTGACTTTGGTACATTCAACTCTTCATCATCAGAACCAAAGCAATCAAGAAAAAAAGAAGAAGCTAGCTACCAATTGCTGAAGCTATGGCACAGAAGACCTTGCAAGAGTTCTCTACTCTTAGTCTTGAGAACATTCCAACTGGTCCAAGATTTGAAGTAGAAGAAGGAGCACCCGAGTTCGAGCTCAAGTCAAGCCTCATCAATTTGGTGCAAGCTACACAATTCAGTGGAAAGGCACATGAAGATGCTAGTGCACACTTACAAAATTTCTTAGAGATTGGAAGCACAATCCGCATCAACAGAGTTGACAAAGACGTCATACTGCTTTGCCTCTTTTCATTCTCACTAGAAGGGAAAGTGAGGAAGTGGTTCTACATCCATCAAGATAACATCAACAACTGGACGAACTTGTCAGATGCCTTTCTATCAAAGTTTTTCCCTATAGGCAAGACAGCTGCCTTAAGAGGAAATATTGTTAGTTTCCAACAGCAGAAGACAAAAACCATTTCAGAAGCATAGGAGCATTTTCAAGGATACATATCAGATTGTCCTCACCATGGAATGGCCAGATGGTTATGTATGCAGACCTTCTACCATGGATTAACCCAGAAGGCTCGTGAGTGCCTAGATGATCTGCTAAAGGATCATTCTTGGAGCTTACAATCGGAAAAGCAGAGACGCTTTTGGATAAGATATCAGAAAATCAAAGCTAGTTCCAAGATAAAGCTCAACATTGTCATCAAACTGAAGAAATACTAGAAGAAGTAAATGCACTATCAACCAAGATGGAAAATTTGCTCCATTGGATTGACCAGAGGGCCAAGTTCAAAGAAGATCAAAGGGCCATTGAGACAGCATACAAATATCAACCCACTTCGAGTCAACCCAATTGCAGAGGTATGAATTCAGGTAACACTTTCAAGCAACTTTCATTAAAAGAGATAATTGCTCAACAAACCAAAACTAATGATGAAGTTAAACAAAGGCTAGATACAAACGAATCATCTCTGAAAGATATACACAATAAAATGGATTTTCTATTAACTGCCTTTGATGAGCAAAACACTCTTAATAAAAGGGTAGAGCTTAAATTAATAAAGCTAGTTGTTGCATTGCCTGTTGCCACTAACATTGAGCAGGTAAAGAACATAACTACTAGAGGAGGGAAAGCCACCAGGGATCCCCCATACCCAAAAGAGAAACAAAGAACATCAGCACCAGTGCAACAAGCAGTGATAGAAGAAGAAAGCCCAGTTGAAGCAGAAGATCTGCTACAACCACCAAGAACTGGAGAAATGAGATTTTCACGACACCAACTATTTGCCATTTCCCAGAAGAAACAGAGGACTGCAGTCGGATGAGCAGTTTGGTAAGTTTGTAGAGGTCATTCAGAAACTATATGTCAACATACCTCTACTTGATGCCATATAGGTACCCACATATGCAAAGTACATCAGAGATATTCTTAACAAGAAGAGACCACTGCCCACCACTGAGGTTATCAAGCTGACAGAAGAATGCAGTGCGGCCATCCTCAACAAACCACCAAGGAAGAAGAAGGATCTAGGATGTCCCACCATTGATTGCTCGATCGGAAACCAACACTTCAACAATGCACTTTGTGATCTCAGAGCAAGTGTCAGTGTGATGCCAGCATCAGTCTACAAGAAGCTTGAGCATACAACCCTAGAACCAACATCAATGTGCCTGCAACTAGTAGATTAATCAGTTCGACACCCGATGGGCAACGCTGAAAACATCCCAGTCAAGATAAGAGATTTCCTTGTACCAGTAGACTTCGTGGTACTAGACATGAGTCTCGACTCAAAAGTGTCCATCATCCTTGGAAGGCCATTTCTGAGCACTGCCAATGCCCACATTGATGTCGGAAAGTGAGAAATCAAGTTCAACATAAACGGACAAGAAGAACACTTCACATTCAAGCCCAGACCAGAGACAGACTCTACAGTGAAGGAAGTTCATGAAGAAGAACCACTAGAGACACCATCTCCGGAGGAAGGTAATTTAGAAGATTAAAAGATTTGGAGGTCCAGCTTGGGGGACCTAAAAATCCCAAACCCTCGCCGGGAGGTAAATCGGTATTTATCCGCATCATTAAAATTCTTTCATATTTAATTCTTGCATTATCCATATTTATTCATAGCATTATTATAATAATGAAAAGCCCCATATAAATAATATTTATGGTGTGTAACAACCCATACTTATTAATTATTGTGGAGGCACAAATATTTTTCCATGATCATTTTTGAATAAATTTGAATTCTCATAGTTTTTCCTGCATTATATTTATTTATATCAACCTTCTAGAAGCATGACCCACACCCCTTGGGTCCCACATGTCATACACCACACCTCACACACATCCCATCACATTATGTGATCCACCAACATGTTTCCACTCACCAGCATTTTTCCACCGTCCAACCACCACCTACTCAACATTATTGTGCGTAAGAGCTAAGCAATGGAGGGAGTGGAGAAAGGGCAACCAGGATGGCCACTAGAGGTGGGCACCCGCCCACCTGCCGAGGGCGCCCGCCCTGTCCCCCCTTCAGCCTATAAAAGGCCACCTCCTGCCTCCAACTTCTTCACACAAGCATTCCAGAAAACCACACAAGTTTCAGTTTTTAGTTTCTAGAGAAGGAGCTCTTGTAATGGAGTAAGGAGAGAGGAAAGAAAGAGAAGATTGAAAGGGAGGTTGGTAGTCTTTGAGTGAGAGAGTAATGTTCACCTAGTAAGTAGTGATCCCGCTGTCTAGAGTGGAAGTAAAAGTTGTTTAGGGGGAGGTGCTGCCAAAATAAAAACTTGTCTTGGACGACTAACCCCTGGACTACTGACATTTCGGACAGCTGACCACTAACATTTTTCTCTCTCACATTTTCCACTAGTTGTGTTTGTGTCAACTTTTGTTGGCAGGATGATGAAGAAGGTGAAGAACGCGGGGAAGGCCCTCAAGAACATTGGTACGAGGAGCTCATCCCGACACTCCTCGCACCAGTCAGAGATGAGCGTCGACCCGATGCCCCCCGTCATCTTCATCTGGTCCGCGAGTCAAGGTCCTCCTCAAGACAGGAGACCTTGGACTCAAGACCCACAGGGAGAAAGAGGTCTACCAGCAGCTAAAGAACAGGCAAGCAAGAATGCTGAAAAAGGAGGGGAATATAATGTATATGTTTTACAACAACAAGGGCAAGATTCGGTTACCTAACCCGAACCTTGGCCTTTATGCCGTAAAAAGTTATTTGATTGAAATTTCAGCGGCACCGGTGAACCAGAGAACTCCACAACGCGTGGCATCCGAAAGGATAGCCACCCATCAAGAACGCACCTGGTATGGAGCCGATCCCGGGCTGGAAGAAGTAGTGCACCTGCATTACCACGACTACAACCCCCGAGTCCTTCGGGACCCCTGGGTTCGACATGCTCAGCCGCAGGAGCCAAAACAGGAGACGTGGCCGGAGGGCCAAGATCACCAGTGGGCAAACCCGCCTTTTAGTGCGGGCAGGTACTCCACTGATCCATATGGAGCTTCAGGGTCTAGGCCCCAGCCCCAATTTGATGCAGGACGGTACTCCGATGCCTCTTATGCTTTCACGAACGACTACTACCAAGAGGCCGGCGTCTTCTTCACCCGCACCGACAACACCCTCCTCGGCATCCAGAATACGCAAGCGAAACATGGACGACTCTTGGAAGTCAGCAGAAATGGAACCAGGAGCAAGCCACTGTAGTGCAAGGCCTGAGGCAAGACACTACTCCAATAAGCGACAACATCTCTGCCATAATGCGATACTAGAACCTTGGGTAAGACCGACAACTACATCTAGCTTGGGGGAGTTCCTCCCCGTTTTATCAAGTAAGTTTTTATTTGCTCTTCTTATTTATTCTTTTCTGTTTTAGTGTTTTATTTATTACAAAAAAAACAAATAAATATTTTCTTGCTTTAATTTACTGCATTCTATAAACATGAAAACAAAATAAAAAGAGTGTGTAGATAAGTGCGTTTTATTTATCTACTAAGTGTTAATCTCTAGAAAAATAAAAAGACCAAAAAGATGCACGATGGAAATGATGAACAGTTGCTCTATTTTCTTACTTTCAAGTACCTAGTTTTTTATTAGAGTTCTCCCAGGAATTACTAAAACTGAAATTTACTATCTATGGGAAGCATGAACCTAAAACTAAAGTCTAGGTAAGAGAAGGACATGATATAAAGTTTGAGCTACTGTTTATCTTGTTTCTACTACACTAAGTTGTAGAGATTTATTTTGAAAACTTGCAAATCACATGATGAGTTCCTAGCATGATGAAAATCCCTACCACAGCCATACTTGCTACAATTTCTATATTTTTTGCTACTTATATTCACATTGAGTTTGATCGAGCTGTGTAGACCCTTAGGAGCTTTTCATGTGGTTAAATCAAGATACTCACTTGCACACATCTATTATACCATCCATCACCATTCATCAAAAATCTGCTAGAATATTGTTATCACTCACTGTCCCAAGTGTTGTTATTATCTCTCTCCAAAAAAAGGAAGAAAAGAAGAAAAAAAGATAGCCCATGTTCTCCCAAAGCAAAGATCAAGAGAGGAGGAGAGATAGCAATATGAGGAGCAATGAGAAGTAAGTTTTATCATCACTTATACATTTTTACCATCACTATCATCTACTCCACCACACATGCACATCTTAATTTAATTATATGCTGAGTTCCTTTGGATCCATGGCTCGATTAGACAACATATGTATAAGCTGTTTTTCACTCCTATGAGCTCCACTTAAATATTCCATTAGCTATAGGTAGGTGACATCTTTGTAAGGATCCACAAATACCACATATAGAGAGACTTGAGAGAATCATAGCTGGGAACTCTGAGCTTTATTTTTGAAAACTTATGCAAAACTTCAGAACAAAGGTGAAGTATAGGCAAGAGGAATAGTGCTTGACTTAATTATTTTGTCTTTCAATTACTCAAGACTTAAGTGCAGGTACTAAGCCCCTTGACACTTCACTCTAATCTAGGAGAATTTTATATGAAAGCATGTGTGCCTGTCAGGAAAGAAAACATCGAAGCAATTCCTGATCCATCTGAGTTTAGCTGTTTTCTCAAGGGACGAGCAAAGGGTAGCTTGGGGGAGTTTGTTGACGGTCCTTATGTACCAAATTCAACCGTCAACTAAACATGGAAAAGGATCAATATGAATCAAACACCTAGAATTAGGGTTTTATCTGATAGAATTCCACGAGTTTTGGTGTTTGTCTATTTCTGTAGGGGGTTATCAGAAAATATGGAGAGAAGGCCCACACATCGGGTTTACAACGAGATAATTACGTGTCGTGCAATTTTCCTCAACCAAGAAGAGTCCAGAAGTCACGGGAGCGAACGAGAGGCTAGACGGGCCCGGGGGCAGGGCGCCCACCCAACCCCCTTAGGCGCCCGCCCACCTGCAGTAGCCAATCAGGCTCCGTCTCCTGGATTATGCTCCACTGCCTCTAATGATCAAGAAAAACCGTGCGATTAAGGTCGGTTTGATACGATGGCCCAAATTCATCTGAGGGGACTATATAAGCAAGGCCTCACCACCCTAGGGGGGAGGAGAAATCATTATCAGAGGAAGCCATCAAAGTTAGGGTTTTAGAACTTCTCTCCCGCAGAGAATTAGAATTAGCTACTCCCAATTCCTTCAAGTTCTATTAGATTGATTAGATAGAATTAGAGATGTAGAGCACTACGCTCTGGATTTCGGATCATCATCAATAAAGATTGGTATTATTTCATATCTTTCTCTACTACTTTATTCTAATTGTATTATGTCTCTATTTATTATGTTATTAGTTTGCTCTAGTTCTATATTTGATATAGTTATGATTGATGAATGTATAAGTTTGCAAAGCGCTTAGCTCTTGACACGCAGGAGTTAAGTGGTAGATCACATGTGGGCGTGGTGCTTAGATGTTATTTACCTGCAAATGTATCCTATTGGCCGGGTTGTGTGGTAGTTCACGATGGTGACAGCTTCGTTGATTCTTATATAGTCCACCCTCCGTTGATAGGATAGGCAGAATTTGTATTGCGGAGTAAGTCTTGCTATGTTCTGATTTACTTTAGCAATGTTCCTTATACATGAATGAAGAGTCTTTTGTGCTATATATAATCTTGTAGATAACTAGAGTAGATTGTGACTTAGTAGGTAGTAGATACTTAGAATCCATTCTCTAGCTAATCCGACGTCACCTTACATTTATGTGGAGTAGTCTATTTCTAATCTGTGTTATTTACCCATGAGCTTATATTTCATTATCTTTATTATTATGGCTTACCCCCTACCAAAGGAAGTGACTGTGTGAGGAGTTCCTCATTAGTAATCATATCATTGCAAGTTTATCTTTAGTCTATGCCTTGATAGATTTTACCCTTGTTTTCACTTTCGCCGTTCTCTTAAGCAAAATATAAATAATGATACCCAGAATACTTTTCCTGGTGAAATGCTACAATGAGGTATTTTATCTGTGCGCTTGCGGATAGAATAGATTATTTTTCTAGAGAGCCTTTACATTCATAAATACCTTTGTACACTCTGGCACCATGCTAAAGATGACAACCTAGTATCCAAGTGGTGTTAGTAAGTGTCAACAAGCATTTGGGAAAGGATTGGTAAACTCTAGTCACAAAGTCTTGAATCTCACACAAACCTTATGAAACTATATGTGAGACTTATGGATTTAGAACTATACTTTTGTAACACTTTGTCAAATGCAAAAATGTCCTATGTATGAAATGTATATCTTGATGAGTGGAACAAACTTTGTATTCATGACTTTTCGAGTTGGGGACGTCTCGGGTTTCGAAAACGTGTGTGTAGCTGCGGAAATCTGAAATTTCAAAATTTGAGTGGTCAAAACTCTCTCACATGAAAAGTTGACCATTACACACAATGTGTATCTTGATGAGCTGGACAAACTTTGTATTCATGACTTTTGTATCTGAGACTACCAAAGGTCCGGTCAAAGTGACTTTTCAGAAAAATCCAAGATTTGACTTGGAGAGGGCAAGGGGGAGGGGAGGGGGAGGGGGAGGGGGAGGAGGGGCAGGTGGGCCGCCTGCCCAGCTGGGCCGGCCCACCAGTGGCTAGTTTTTTTATTTTTCTTATTTTTTATTTTTCTTATATGATGTATAATTGTCCTAAATAATTATTAATTATCCTAAATAAATGTATATGATGTATAATTAATATTTACTTTTAGTTTAAGTGTCTATGTATATACATTATACATATGCTAAATAATTATTATTTTTTTTATAATGCAATTATTTATAACGTAATTATTTACAATGCAATTATATATATATATATGTATAAAAATAATAAACAATTAATATTTACTTTTAGTTTAAGTGTCTATGTATATACGTTATGCATATGCTAAGTTGTTATTATTTCTTTTTTATAATGCAATTATTTATAATGCAATTATTTACAATGCAATTATATATATATATGTATGTATAAAACTAATAAACAATTAATACTTACTTTTAATTTAAGTGTCTATGTATATACATTATGCATATGCTAAGTAGTTATTATTTCTTTTTTATAATAAAATTATATATAATGCAATTATTTACAATGCAATTTTTTATATATGTATGTATGTATGTATGTATAAAAATAATAAACAATTAATATTTACTTTTAGTTTAAGTGTCTATGTATATACATTATGCATATGCTAAGTAGTTATTATTTCTTTTTATAATGCAATTATTTATAATACAATTATTTACAATGCAATTATATATATATATATATGTATAAAAATAATAAACAATTAATATTTACGTTTAGTTTAAGTGTCTATGTAAATACATTATACATATGCTAAGTAGCTATTATTTCTTTTTTATAATGCAATTATTTATAATGCAATTATTTACAATGCAATTATATATATATATATAAATAATAAACAATTAATATTTAATAATTTACAATGCTAAGTAATTATTATTTCTTTCTTTATAATGCAACTATTTATAATGCATGATGCATATGCTAAGTAATTATTTGTATAGATTATCACGATGACTTCTCCAACCCCAAACCAAGCGTCAGGGTCCGACCGCATCGATCAAGCACCAGAAAAAGGTTCGGACATAGAGAAGGTGCAAGGGTCACACAACATTGAGCAAGCACAAGGGTCCGACCACACGGAGCATGCAGAAGAACGTGAATCAAGTCCTTTGTACGAGACCTCCCCTAGCGACATTCCAGATCCTCGCATAGAGAGGAACACTCATCGTGAATTAGAACGTGACCTTGATTACATTCCAGAAGGAGATGAGGTGAATTACTCATCCATAATTAAATCTTTCAAACTTTTATGTCCCTCAGTATATGTACAAGAATGATTTATATGTTTAACTTTTAACATGAATAGGAGGTGTTATCTCGATTTAATGAACTGAAAGAGATCCTATCCCAGGAAGAATTCACACATGAAGGTGCACCCGAACCGACGATGGAGACAACCATCGAGAACACTGACGACAGGAAAAGGAACGAGGTGAAAGAGGATTGAATCAGTTTCCAAAAGTAACGTTTAGAATTAAGGATGTGAGCACGATAGGACAACCCCTAGCTCCTCCAGAGGCCTTACCTAACTGGCATAACGCACTTGGATTCTTAGTTAGGGACCATATTGACATCATAGTCAGAGAGTGGGCAAAAGTGGACCAAAATGAAATCAGAAGAATGTGGGACAAGCTACTTACAAAGTTTGTTTTACCTTAGGGTTTAGAACACCTAGTAAAGGAGTACACATTGAAGCAGTGGGGAATCATGTTTAGGAATTACAAGTCCGAGTTGAATTCAAAGTGGGCAAAGAAAGGGTTGGACCCGACAAAAAATCTCTGTTGGTCAGTGGGCGGTGTTTCTAGAGCAGAGGAGTACCGAAGAGTTCAAAGCTTTGAGCGAATCCAAATCCGAGCTCACAAAAAGGAACAAATACCACCACCACCTAGGCACAGGTGGCTACCAGTGCAAAGCTTGCCCAATGGGAGCAAGAGGATGAAGCGCCAAGTCTGGCTTATCATTTTCTGACCCAATGGTCAAAGAGGCAGCGAAGAATATTTTCGCGGTGGCAGCGAAGCAGCGAGCGAGTGAATTCAAGCCTCAAAGGGAGAAAGATGTGCTTACAGTTGCTCTGGGTAACCCAGAGCATCCTGGTCGTGTACGAGGCATCTCATCCGAAGAAGGATGGAAAGAAGTATTCGGACCAGAGTGGGAAGCAATGTATAGGAAACAGGATCGCTACAAGGAAGAAATGTCTAGTTATTTTAAGGAGGAGGCTAAGAGAGAAGTCGAAGAGGTGATGTCTAAAATCCTCTCCAATCCTCCTCCTGAGTTGATGTAGCGATTGGCGACCACAATGCCTAGCCAATTAAGTGGCCAGCAGCCTCCTCAAATCCAGCTAGTCATTGCCCCGACAACAACAGAACAAGCTCCGATCGTCCTAAGCAGTATTGCGTCTATCGGAGACAAGGTCCGCTATCCAGTTGATGAGATCGATAGTCCTATGCCTTGCTCCCTAGTCATAAGGTATGGTTTTAACAATAACCGTACAAGGGAAATAGCCACTGGACTTGCGATCCTAGGGCATCAATTCCATGGTAGTGAGATCCAGAGGACTACTGCAAGGTGGAAGAGTTGACAGTTGTCCAAGGATATGAGGACGACATGCTAGACATTCCCGGTCCCGAGGGCATTGAGAAACTGGGACAAGCTATCAAGAATTTTATTCTTTGGCCTCGACGGGATGTCCTGCTGTCTCAGCTACCAGAACCATCACCCCAAGAAGTGTCGTAGACTCAGGAGTCATCCCATCCCACATCTCTTCCCACTCCACCAACCTCTCCAATCTTGCATCCACAATCCCCACCACCACCATCACCAATAATGCCTCAACCACCATCCCCGCCACCATCAAAACCCACTCCCCCACCATCACCTAAACCCCACGCTTCACCACCATCACCTAAACCCCATGCTTCACCACCATCATCAACACCGCAATCTTCCACACCACCAGCACCCAAAAATGATGATAAGACACTACCACAACCAAAGAAAACAAAATTCTCGGTCCCCAAATTGGTTTCCCCGTATGAGCCAAAGAAGAAGGCCGCTGGTACGGCCCTATTTTTGTTCGGAATTGCAAGGAGCCACACTTCAAAACTTGTTGACTTGGCAGAGCATGAGAAGGAGGCGCCGAAAAGCTTTGAAACACCTATTGTCAATATCAGGCCACCCATGAAGGATGATTACAAATTTGTCCCTACTAAATATGAGGCAGGTAGACCACTACTTAGTTGGGACAAACTCAAAAAGATCCTAGCTGGTATAAAAAGGATGCATGACTGGTATATGAGAGCAACTTCTCTAGGCATTGACACGATCAATGTGATTATACCACCAAAAGCATTCAACAGTGAGCATACAAAGGCAATCGTTACCTTCGAGGACATGTGGCTAAGGATGAACCTTCAGAGACTAGACGTGTCGCTGGTAACCGTGTTTGCATTGTAAGTGTCACTCATACTATCTTGTGTTATTATTTATGAGTTGCATCAATTTTCAACATCTAACATACAAGTGCTCCTTGCATAATGAATTTTGAACAACAAGAGATGTGGTACGGTTCGGATCTGGATAGGTCTGCCAGTAAAAGGGTTGTGTATCTAAGCCCAATGAAGATATGCGAGGAGCAGCACAACTTCAGAATCAGAGACAAACACGACTCCTTACAAGGTTTGGATCCCGCTGAGCGTAAGAAGATAATAGATGAAAATTGACTAGATTATGAATGTAAGTACGACCTCTACATAGCCTTAGCACTGCTCAAGTATCAAGATCGAGAATGTGTTGTGGCCCCATACAACTTTGGGTAAGTGTCAGTTTGTATTCATCGTTGTATTAGTAATTTCAATGGGCACTTGCATCATAAATTCGATTCTCTCAGGGACCACTAGATCTGCCTCCTCAATAATCCTAGTCTCGGACGTGTGCTAGTCCTAGCCTCTGCAGACTATGATCCTTCAAGTTATGCAAAATTCATTACACACTTTGAACGGTAAGCTGAGTAAATTAAATATTCATACCTACTTTTATAAGAGTTTCAGAATAACTTGAGGATTGTGTATTCGATACTTTAGGGACTATAGGTATTATAAGATCAAAGGTGGAAGGTGCGATTCATTAGAACCAGGGCAGCCATTGAGATTATTTTATAAATGGCCGGTACGTACCAAAATATCACAAGCTATCTTTGTTTTTTATAAATATAATATGCATAGGACGATGTTGCAACTAATAAATATCCACTTTTTCGTTATACATCAGTGCCATAAGCAACCAGTCGGATCGGTCCACTGTGGATTCTACGTCTGCGAGTTCATGAGAGAGACCGCAAGATATGTAACTAACCCTTCTAAGATAATGCTCTAATAGTCGTTTATATAATTGTGTCATTTTTTGTTGCTAAGCATGTGTTATGAACTATAAATTTATGATGTTTCTAACTTCCTCAGCAGCAACATGAGTTGGAAAAGGCAAAGAGCGTGACTCAAGCTGTTCTATACAACATAGTTGAGGACCTCTGCACTTTCCTCTTGAGAGAAGCCATTCCTACCGAAGGGAAATATCACGACCCGACCAGCATCTTAGCAAAGCCTGAGTTTAGAGCGCTAAGAGATATTAGTAGGCTAAAGCTATCTCGATCGGGTTATTAGAGCAGAGGTTTCAGATGTGAAATCTCATATGTCTGAAAACAAAAAACTTGATGTGTGATGTTTGTAATTAATATAATTTTATGTACAAAGTAATGGTATATATAAATATATTGCATGTTGCATTGGTTGAATCCTCTAGCCTAACATAGTTTCAAATATTAATTTGTATAATATATTATATATATATATAATATTAAAAATAGGGTTTGCAGAAAAAATTTAGAAATTGGGTTAAATTGGAAGATCTTACAACATGCGGTGTGTTTATGAGAACCGCCTATAAAAATAACTCTATATAGACGGCTCAGTTATGATTTCTACAGGCGGTTCTCAGTTAACCGCTTATGGAAACTTTTATTTCCACATGCCTATAGCCACTGGCGGTTCGTCAATCCGCCTGTACAAAGGGGTTTCGAACAACCTGTATAGTACCTCTGTGTACTAGTGGTCATGGTATGTTGATGAAGCTATAAATGCTACATTAATTTGGTACTACTGTTGTATTGAATCAAGTGATTACTATAGTATAGGTGCTAATCTAGATGACAGGTTAATAATCTTTAACTTGAGCTAAATACCTAAAGAGCTAATTACTTGGTGACTTAAGCCTTTATGCAAAAAGTGTGTCAAGCTAGCCCACTATAAAGCCTCACATGATCCTTGGTATCATATTTGTGGTTTAAGACGGGTAAGTCTAGTTGAGTATATTTTGTACTTAGAGCTCTGTTCCCATGTTGTTTTGCAGATGGGCAGATGTACTACGGGTACTATATTAACTGCCTCTACCTAGCTATGGGTGATGCATAGACCAACGGCGTGGTCATTCTACCTTATTATTTATTGTTGTGAAAAATACTCAGACTCTAACATTGTATTGGAACAAAGTGTGTGTGGTTTGAAAACTATTTGCTTCCTCTATCACTTTAAGATTTGGTATTGTAATAACTTTATTTGAACTCTGAGGTAATCGACTTATTTGCGAATGTTATCTAATGTATGGACGACTACCGCTGAACTTATTATGATGTTGGTTGTATGGTTAAAAAGTTTAAGATTCTTCAAGATTTTACGGACTACCGGGATCTGATGGTTTGACTGCAAAACTGGTCACTATTAGACTTAATCACTTATAAATTGGTCGGTTCCGTTATAGAATTGAGCCCATACATGTGTTCATGGGCTATTGAAACAACACGTGATATGTGGAAAAACAAATGTGTCATGCGATGGACCAAGAAAAAATGTGGCACATAAAAGGGTTGTGCTTGACACAATATAAATGAGAATCATGAAAAAACAAATGGGCCATAAATCATAAATGGGCTAGGCCCAAAAACGAATCCCTCTAATTGGGCTTGCCCAAAAACGAATCCCTCTAATTGGGCCTGGCCCATTATATGTCCACCTGCGACATGGTCTTTAATAGGTTGCATTTTAGTTTTTTGATGTTTTTGTGACGTTTTATGATCCTATGTGGCATGGTGCAAGAGTCATGACAAAAAGATTGTCATAAACATTTGTGACATTAGAAACTAATGTCATAGATTTGTGACATCAATCAAATTACTTCGGTTCACACGTGCCTTGTCTTGCTTCAGAGGAGATAAAGAGCCCATGTCGGTGTCCTTATGAGACAATTACTGATGGTTCTTGCTTGTTTGACTTTTGGTTGACCAATGTTTAACCATAAGTAGTTGGCTAAGAGGGATCCCATTCTATTTGTCCGAGCCTTGGGAATCGTCACATAGGCTCCTTCAGTTGCTTCGGTCATGTAGAAATGAGAGCCTATATTGTAAGAAACTCAGGTCGTTACAAGCCTAAATCCTAGTTATATCTTGATCACTTTCTCAGCAGGCCTCATCTTGGCAAAGCTTCTAGGTCTCATCCAAATGGCTTGCGCGTCTTCTGAGGGGCTTTGCCTTGCAAACATAGGGTTTGTGCCCTTGTGTGTTGAGTTTTTGTCAGAGATGATCAGCTTTGGTTGAGTTTGTAGACTAACCGTTGCATGAGTGCGTGTGCAATATTTCTCTTGGCTATGTTGGTGTGTAGATGTGGAGAGCTCGACGACGATGGATGGATATATTTAAGGTCAATTAGAGACGTGTCATGTTGATGGACTGAGAGCAGTGAAGGAAGAACATGAGGCTTCGACTAAGGGACCAAGATGACCGAAAGACTGACCCGTGGCCAATGGATGATTGGATCACAAGTTGGATCGACCATTATGCCTCTAGGATTAAGTGGTTCAGCAAAATAGATAAGGGCATTACTAGGAATGTGTAATAGCTCTATAAATAAGATACAGGCTAGCCCCAAGCAGCCATCTCTTTAGTTTTAATTTGCAGAGTCAGTCTATAGGTTTCCTGTCTCTTGTTTTTGCTATTGAGATCCTCAGTGCGGATGTCTAATCCACTCTCTGAGTTTTAATCTTTCCTCTATGAAGAATTGGACCTGGTTGAAGAAATCATTTCTCTAAGATGTGAGTCTTTGATTCACAGATGATTTGGTTTTGAGATTTTCCTTCCTGGTCTCCCTCTCTTTACTCTATTGATGGGTTTCAATTTCCTGTGGGTTTGAGGGTGATCAAGTGGATGGATTTGCGCTAGGACCTCTAAGGAACAGCTTTAACAAGTGGATTGGGCAGATTACTCACGAGCACTTAGATCCATCACTTTGAGAAAAATTTGAGAAAACCCCAATCCTTTTGATGGGTTTTTTGATCTACATTGATTCCTTGACTAGGTGATGATCTTTGCGGAACAGATTCTATGCACCCAAGGTAACCCCACTACAGAGTTTGAGATTTTTTGGAGCTCATTTGAATTTATTTCGAATTTTTCTAGGAGGAATTTCTGCTGAAATCTGCACAAACTAGCCCAGGCGGTTTGCAAAAACTGGCTCAGCCGGGTTTTTTTACTTCCTCCCATTGAGCTCATTTTTTGTGGAAATCTCCTCCTTGCTGTTCTAGGCTCCCCCCACTAAGCTTCAAGTCCGTTCGAAATCATTTGATTGTTTTTTGTCTTTTTCTTCTCCATGGGATGAAATCTGAAAATCAGCTTGAGCCAGTTTTTGAAACTAGCTTAGTCCATTTCGCGAACCATATCCATTTCAAATGATTTTTTGTGGAGATGTTTGTCACACAATATCTTAAGCCTCTCCACAAATTTTTTTCATAATTTTTTTATGGTGTTTGGTTAGCTTTTTGTGTTTTGAGCGCTTGGTTGGACGGTGTTGGGACAGCGGCCAAAATCATAAGAAAATTGGATTAGGCTCCCATTCACCTCCTCCCTCTAGTCGCCTTGCCGGGTCCTTCACGCCTGAAGCTTCGAGCGTCACCTGGAAGACAAGATGAAGGCATGGAAACAAGCTAAGGAGCCACGCCACACGAAGTGACGAGCCGAAAGGTCAACCACCCCCAACATAATTCATTGAATGGGATAAAGACCAGATTGTCCTAGAACATAAATTATCATAAAAAATATCCAAATTTGTCTTAAACTATTACAACTTGAGTTCTCGCCCCGACAAAGCAAAACTGCAACCTATCAATAAAGCATCAAATGTGAATAATCCACAAACAAATATTATGAGCTAGCTGCTCTTGTTCTTCTTGCTAATGACCACCTTGAGCATAGACTCGAGAGTCTCAAGCTTCACTGGTTTGGGCAGAAACACATCAGCACCAGCATGCATGAATGCCTCCTGGCCACCGAAATCTGCTGAGACCCCAACGATCTTCACCTCAGTAGCTCCCATGGCACGAATCTTGGCCACAGCCTGCCAAATGGTCCACAAATAAATATATTTTCGTCAATGAAAAATAATTTCAGTAAGTTGAAATATGCTAAAAGATTTTTTGTATGACACCTGGAGATACGTGTGAATGTGTAGAAAAAATTTAACAGAAAATAAATGTAAATCTATTATTATTATCCAGTTGAAATATATACCTCAGGGCCCGACATTATGGGCATATCCTTATCTGAGAAAACAATGTCAAATGTTTTCCCTTCAAGGAAAAGGTCAACAGCTTCTTTCCCATTTTCAACAGCAATAGCCTCGCAGTTAAGTTTGTGCAACATGTGCATGAGAATCATACAATCAACTTTGATATCCTCCACAACTAATGCCCTTGGGGCAGACCGTTGGTTCATGGATGCCATGAAGATACTGCAAACAAAACAAGGATATCAATTTCAATAGTATTCTTCATTTCAAGAAGATTAAGCAAAATCATAATATTCTCCACTTGATTACAGCATCGTACAACATATATTATTTCCAAATCACAGTATCATATCATGTAATAACGGCAAACATGTTTATATTTTACAGTAGATTAGAATGAATGGCATATATATAGATTATTGCAGTAGTTCCATGGGACAGCGGTGCAAACAATGATTGCAGATTAGAATGAATGACACACATATATATAGATTAACAGCTCCGCTGTGTACTACTGTGAATATTTTTCTCTCCCTTCTCCAAAAATAAACTCAGAGCCGGTGAAACTACTATTCTTATTCTTAGGTTCGTCTCCACCACACACTACAGCAAGGAGCCAAAGCCATTTAGAGCTACGCCACATAATAAAGTACACTAGCAACGACTACAATCTAGACGAACTGTACACATTCTAGAGAAAATATTAAAACAAAGAGAAGGAATTCAGGACCAAACCTTGACTTCAGACGATGATGCACAGGTATGTTTCTTTCTTGGTACTCGGCTGCCTCTTTGGGTGCTGCACATCACAGTCGCAGGCCCATTTTATAGGCGAAGCCAAGGGTAAAAGTTTGCCAGATCAAATCTAAAAGATCTTCATGTAACTGCTTGCAAATAAATGTGAATCGGAAATCTGATATGCTCAATTAATTCGCTCCTCATTCCAGATCAAAATGTAAGATCTTATGTCCCTTAGGATCTGACACGTGTATATATGGCATGTAGCTATTGATGAATTCACTCCTGGCCGTTGCATGTGAATCCGCCATGGTGATGAGCAGGCCGCTGGCGCATGAATCAAAGCTATAGCCATTCTTCATTCGACTCCAGTTTTGGATGAATCTGGAGAGATTCCTCATTAAAATTTTGATTGGATTTGTGAAGAAAGTGGCCGCTGGGATTTCAAGGATATCACAAGAGATTTGCTTTTGCAAAGATGCAGATTTGGAGAGTGCATTGGGACGATCTGCATCTTGCATATCCGTCTTGTTATTCCAGGCAAATCCAGCAGGATGGTGCCCTGCATCCTAAATTTTGTTTGGTTTGGTTCTTTGCCTCGTTAGGTAGTACACGCAGATAACTGGTTACCACTCTTGGAGAAAATAACAACTGGTTTGCCAAATATTGTGAGCGGGCCAAGGAAATTACAAATGCATTTATGTTTATGATATTCAAGCCAAAAGATTTATGTATAGAAATATTTGAATACATATCTTGAAATGTCATTTTCACTATTCACATACGCAGTCTCACCAAAAAAGATATTCAATTACATATATAAATCAAGTTAAGATAAGGTGTTGACTGCTTAAAGTGAAACGGGCACTACTAAAAAACTTTTTTCTGAAGGTGGTCATTTTTTATTTACGGAGGTGGGCAAAGTAAGTGCCGCTCTAAATCAAACAAGAAAAACATAAAAAAATGTGGATAGGCCCACCGAGCCTATCCGTGGGCCGCTGCCGCTGCTAACTAAATCTACATGTTGTCTCCGTCATTATCACTAGATCTGGTCGCACCCACCCTCGATCCATCGCCGGGGGATACCACCGCTCAAGATTCACCACTGGAGGACAGGCTCTCCCTACATCTACCACTGTCAACGAAATATGATCGACAGTCTACCTAGGAGTATGCCCAAGGTAGTAGATTGTCAGTAGACAAGTGCACAAGCTACAAACTAGATGGTGACGCAAGACACATACAAGGATTTTATCTAGGTTCGTCCGCCATGAGGGCGTAATACCTATGTCCTGCGTCTGATTGTATTAATGATATGAGATGTAATGTGTTGAGTTATCCTCTAGAGGACCTCTGCACCTCCTTATATACTGTGAAGCGACAGAGTTACAAGTAAAGTATCCTATTTGATACAATATCTTATTGTAGCCTTGAGGTGCACGTCGACCAGCATCGTGCGCCACACGTCTTCATCTTGTAGGTTGGGCTACCTCTGATGGTGCGGCCCATATCGAGCCATGAGGGTATAGGGTTTATACCCCCACAGCTAGTCCTTGGGCTCCATGCGACACACCATCTTGAGCTTCTTCGACCAGTGAGGCTTGACGTATCCAACTAGTAGGAAAGTTGCCCGAGCAGTTACGACAGTATTTTAGCCAGCTCGGAAGATAGTCGACCACTATTGACACCAAAGAAGTAGTTTATCCGAATAATACATGGTGTTCTTGAGAAAAAAGATTTCTTTCCTGATGAAGTGTGCTCACTTTACTTTTCTGAAAAGTGTAGGGTTTGAAAAAGCAAGCATATTCATCATAAGCTGAAGTGTGCCCACTTAGTCTCCGAGCCTAGTAGTAGGTGACGTAGACACGTGGTGCCAGGGTCTAAAAAGAAAAAGTCCGCGTAGAAATTCTGATAATGAGAAGCATCGCCAGGTGCATCGTACCGATGTAGTCCCCGAGCTTGTTAGAAGGCAAAGTATGAGCCTTGTAGCAAGGTCTAAAAATTTTACCCCTTAGTTGTATATGAGTCTAATTCATATGTAACTGAGAAGAGCTGTCCACAAGCTATGATCGGAGAGTGATCAGAGCAGTCCTCGAGCACAGCGTAGGGAGTGATCGATGAGTTCCCGAGCGTGGTTGGGAAGGTAAACGTGCTCGGTGGTCGGGCAGTCCCTGAGCACAGCATATGGAATGGTCAACGAGTTCTCAAGTGTGATTAGGAATGTAAACATGCTTAGTCGTCAGAGCAGTCCCCGAGCACATCATGGGTAATGGTCAACGAGTCCCCAAGCATAGCTCGTTGACTGAGCCAAGCTGCTAAAAATAAATATAGAGAATAGGTAGTATATGATGTACAAATAAACTTGGAGAAAATCAGCAGTGGTATAAGATTTTAGCTTTTCTATTACATTAAAGTTAGCATGAGTAGTTAATTCATCCTAGAGCTTGCACCAGCTCTGGTCTGACCAACAATCTGGAGCATGAGGCACGGAGCCTAGGCACGCGTTTGATTGCTAGCCTTGCTAGAGAGCTACTGTTGACCACCTAGAACATCGAGGGTGGATCTTGTGCACGTGTGTGGAGGACTCAGAGACAGTGCCTGTGTTGGTATAAATTAAATGCACACAAGAAAATATGACTATCCGCAAACGCACAGATATAATACCGATGTAGCACATCACCTAGAGGTTTTAAATATCATATCCACAAGGAAACGTGTGAGTATAACTACGGTCCAACCTAACCAGTAGATATCAATCCTAGCTAGAGATAAGAGGAGATCATTAAAACTATGTTTACTTCGAATCTCGGTAAAAAGGTATTTTCTATTGTTCTAACACGGCTAGATCACTTGAATAGGGGTAGAAAGCAGAGTTCTCCCCTACCAGCATCTATATATATATGGCTGCCAATCCTTCTAGCAGGTGATGGATTACAGAGGATTCAATGAAGCTATAAAGTCACCTTCACGAGCTACCATCTACCAGAAAGACAGGGGACATTCACAAGTAATCTAGATCTAAGAACCACGCTTACACCTATACTACTACTTCAATCTACAGCGTCCTATAGACTAAAGTACTCAAAACAATTGTGAACTAGAAGAATAATATGAATACAAAGTTACTTACAAAAGAAGACGATGATTGAAGAACCTCAGAACCAAGTCCCGGGCGAGGGGGCTTGATCCTAGAGAATAGCCGGATAGAAGCACCGACAGGCCGGAACTCCTCCAGAACTCTACTCTCAACTCCTCTCTCTAATTCTAGAACTAGATAGCTACTCTAAGAGGTAGATCCATTCAAGGGACCCCTCTCACGTTGATCCAACTAGAGATAATGAATTAGGGTTTCACATATGCCTCCGTTAGGGGGCCAGGGGTCCCTTTATATAGCCCGGTGGGATGCATACGAGTCGTAGGATCAAACCGACTTAACGTAGGGCCAAGATGCATCCTTAAAGGCAGTGGAGAGGTATGCAGAGGCTGACAGGTGGGGGCCACCTTGGGACGCCAGCCGGCCCCACCCCAAAAGGGCTCGGGCTCCACTTTATTCTGGTGTCTTCTAAATCCTTCCTGGTCCCTCTAGTGATATTTTCCGTCGCGGTTAATTTTCGTGGCTTTTATGCACTTTAATCCTCAATTATGCACTTTCTTGATAATTCCCTAGAAAAAAGACAATTCACAAAAAATTGTTAGTTAGAACCCCCTATCTTCTATGTGTAGTGATCATATCTCATGTTTGTTTCACTATAAAAAGTTGACGCTTTCCACCGTCAACAGCCGACTAGGGTTGTCGCATGCACCGCTGCCACGGATGGGAGGTGGGCGAGTGCCATCACCCTAAACGCTGCCACCGTGGCACCAAGAAAGGGAGAGGTGGGTATCATAGAGAGAGAGATGGGCGACAGAGGGAGAGAGAGAGTCAAGTGAGGGAGAGTGTGCCATTGAGTGAGAGAGAGTGAGAGGTTGGATCAGTGAGAATAAACCCTAACTCTTTGTGTATATTGAATGATATCGGACCTTATATGGGCTTTGGTTGGGCCTTGGATTTTCTCATGCAGGCCTTGTAGTGTGCTCGCCTCCAAACATAGATTTATGGAGACGGAACCTTAACACGACTACGTCTAAAAATAGAACATTTTTGGAGATGATTGATTTAAATGACTGCCTCCGTAATTCCACTTTTGGATGCGGTTATTTCTTAACCGCCTCCTTAAATTGATTTATGGAGGTTGTCATTTCTCTGCCTCTGTAAAAACAACTGCCTCATTATTCACGGGTATTTTATGAGGCGGTTGGATTTTGTGACTGCATTGGTTAATATTTAGACTGTTCATCCTAAAATCATTTTTGTAGCAGTGTCATTAGATTCCTTATAGTAGGGTCAATAGAGCATCGGTATCTCTAGCTTCCATGTGACCAAGCATTACCAAGATGGTAATGCCTTGCAGCCTAACTCTACTGTGCCACCAGGAAGGTCGGTCAGCTGCAAGGATGGCGTCTGTCGGGTGATCTGCCTCCCTCACCCTTTGCCTTTTTCTAGTCATCCTCATCCTCTTTTCTTGCTTCAGTGATAGATAGATATGGTACTCGGCTGAATCTACGTGGATTGCGCACTAAGGTGGGATTCATCCTGACGGTGAACAGTCAGTTCTTGATGATCGGTTTGGTGGTGGTGCTTCCCTACCTATATGCAGTGCATCAATCACAATGGTGGTGGAATAGCCAACCTCTCCTTGTGTGGGTGGTAAGCACCTTCCCAGCATGCTCCCAACAAGGATTGTCCCTTTGTTATTGTTGTCCTTGTTATGAGCATAATCCGGTGACCCAATTGTGCATGACATGGCTAGCAATAGGCGCTCAAGGACTCGGCATACCATGGTGGTGTGTGATATGGAGCGTTCTTTGTCATCTTCGACCTTTGCGTGCTATGTCCCCCCAATGTTTGGCAATAGCATGGCATTGGACATGCTTCATTGACTCTTTTGCCTTTGCTGTGTGTGCTGGTGAAAGGTATGTTGATCTTTGTGTTTGTCTCGACGTTGATGATGTGTCGGCGTCTAGACTCGTCGTCTAGACACAAACGAGTATAAGTATGCGTGTCTCCCTAACCCGGATGGTGATGCAAGTGGAATACAGAGAGTTTATACTAGTTCGGGCTAAGGATGCTCTACGTCCAGTGTGAGATCGGGGGTCTGTATTGCCTTGCACCCAAAGGTGCTTGTAGTAGGGGTGTACAAGTAGGTTGCGAGAGAGGGCTAAGTCCCAAGTCTCGACTTTGTGTGGTAGGCAGAGCGCTGCTAGCTACTCTGCATGAAAACTCGCTTGGAGTTGTGGTGTTTTTGTGTGTTACTTGGCCGTGTCTTGGATGTGAGCCCTGGCTCCCCTTTTATAATCTCAAGGGGGGCACAGGATTTTACATGTGTGTCTGGTGATCTTGCTCTGTTGAGTGGTGAAGCTACAGCCCCGACCCTATTGAGACTTGCCCATCCCGTCCTTGAGGTATGGTTGATAGTATGGTTACTCCTGTGGAGGGTCGCCGAGCCCTGTTGAAGTCATGGGGGTCGGGTCTGTGATACTGCAGCTTGTCCTGTAACAGTGGGAGAAGACAGCTAATAGTGACACTGGTTAATCTCTCTCATTCCTCTTTTACTATGAGGCAGTACACCACAGTGAAAAAAGGTAAGGTTGCATAGTAAAAGAGGTAAGGGTACAGTGGTTGGGGTGGTTGGAATAGTCGCCACCATGCCCTGCTGTGGTATGGGGGTCATTGCGCTTGTCATGTCGTGGGTACGGGCGTCGTGCGTTGGAAGCCTTGCTCTGTGATGGTGGCCCGGGCGAAGCGCCGTTGGCGCCCGAGCACTAGAGGGGTCGGGCGAGGTGGAACTTGCGCCTGAGTCCAAGGGGGGTCAGGCGAGGTGGTACTTGCGCCCGAGGCCAAGGGGTCGGGCGAGCCGTGGCTTGTGCCCTGAGCCCTGGTGATCGCGGATGGTTTGCTTTGTCTTTTGTGATTTTTATTATTCTGATTTGGGTATCCCTTTTTATGGTACCCAACAGTAGCCCCCGAGCCTTTGAAGGGGTGAAGGCACCCTTTCAAAGGTTCTCTTTTTAAGGGACAATTTTGTTGACTCGGAGCTTTTTATTTTCTCCGAAGGGTGCGCACGAGCGCACCCGCCGGGTGTAGCCCCCGAGCCTTTTGGAGGAATGGTGTTATTCCTTCAAAGGCTTTTACCCTTGAGTGTTGTAGTCGGGAGTACTTGAGGGATAGGTTGCGTGCTCTTTACACGTAGTGCCTGTTCCCATTATGCGAGGAAGCCCCCGAGCCCTTTCCCCACAAGGGTCGTTCAGGTTCTTTATCGTCTTGTAGTTACGTCCCTCATTCTTCCTTTCGCTCGGAGGAGGGGTGGGTAGCGCCGTACTACCCTCGATGGGCGAGTATCGACGTTCCCCGGGAGCTGCAAGCGGGTAAATCCAAGTGGATGTCCGAGTCCCATTCGATAGGGGTCGGCTAGTGGCCTTATGGGCACATCTCAAAATACCCGAGGGCAGTCACAGTGGATGTCGGAACCGTTCGCTAGGTTTTGAGGGCTCGGTGCCTCCGTCGATGGGATCCCACTCGTGTGACACCCGCATGGGTCTCGGATACGACTGTCAAAGATGTGCCGACCCCCTGAGGGGCTCGAACCATGGCCTCTATTGTGCTCATTTTCAGTCATCCCTTGCTCGGTCATCCTAAGACGACTGTTCGAACCCGCTTTGCAGGTCAGTCTCGCAACCTCTGGAACGTAGGTGGCCATGCCCTGGGGATTTTTACCTCGAAAGGTTTTCAGATTTGATTATAGTATCGGGGTCGGGCGAAACGGCATCTGCGGCCAACGGAAACCGCCTTGCAATTTTGCTCAGGGTCAGCAGGGGGTCGAGCGCCGCTTGCCCTGGAAGGAACCGCCCTGACATAACTTTTCAGGGCGCCCCTTTTGAGGCGACTCGCGTGGGGAGTTGAAACGGCCGTGCCGTTGTGCCCTGACCTGATGCGACGTTTCACCTACGAAATTAATGCGCGCGTGCGGCGGGCGTGAGAATCGGGAAAAGATGGCGCTTCGAATTTTTCACCTGGTCAGGGAGCGGGCGACGGTTGCTCTTTTCCCCTTGGATCTTCTGTGCGAGAGGTGCGGCCGCGGCGCGCTCCTTCTATAAAAGCAGCCGCGGGGGCTTTGATTTCTTTTCTTCTGCTCTCGTGCAAAAAAGCTCTTGCCTCCTGCTCTCCTTGCCGCCGTCTTCTCCACTCCATCCTGCAAGCTCCTCACTCTGCTCGCAGCCATGGCCGGCGACGATGCGTGGGCCACCAGCAACGTGACAAGGTCCGCGCTGGTGGCGCGCGTGAAGAGCGGGGTCCTCCGCCCCGTCACTGGTGTTGGGTCGCCGGAGTGGATCGCTCCCCCGGTGAGCGACAGGGAGCCAAACCCACCTCCGGGCTATGTGGTTTGTTTCCTGTCGTTCCTGGACCGGGGGTTCGGAACTCCCGCCGACCGGCTCATCCGCGTGATTCTCCATTACTACGGGGTGGAGCTGCACAATCTCAACCCCAACTCGGTGATGCAGGCGGCCGTCTTTGCCACAGTGTGCGACGGGTTCCTAGGGTTCCCTGCCTACTGGAGCCTCTAGCTCCACCTTTTCAAGGCGGAGATGTCCGCCCGCTACGAGGGAGGGGAGAAGATTCCCCTGCGGGTCGGCGGTTGCACGCTGCAACTCTGTCAGGCGCGGTCTCACCAGTACATCTGGAGCGCCATGCCCTCATCGAACCGGGGGTGGCAGAGTGGATGGTTCTACCTCCGGAACAATGGCGGGCTGCTCCTGGGGTACACCGGGAAAATGGTGACGGAGTGTCCCCAGAAGTGGGCGTGGGGCGCCCCTGTGGAGGAGCAGAAAAGGATCGGCCCCCTTCTTGCGGGGCTCGAGAAGCTGCGTGATGCCAGGGTCACTGCAGCCACGGTGGCAACGGCGTTCCACAAGAGGAGCCTGCTCCCGCTGGCACAGCGGCGGGCATTCATGTTTGAGATGACCCAGGATGTCCCCTGGGTTGGGACGAGGATGCTGGAGGCGCCGGTGTCGGCGTCGGATATAGCCGCCCGGGTCTCTAAGACCATGCACCCGGACCTGAAGGACTCCCAAGTGGTGCCAATGCGCCCTGAAAAGGGCTACATTTCTCTGGTAAGATGCTATTTTTGTTTTTGATTTAGCGCTTGTTGCTTTTCCTTCCCACCTTTGCCCTGATTGCTGCTCGTTTGCAGGGGATGGGGATTGTCAAGGACTCCCTTCCCCAGTCCCAGAGGACAAGGAGCTCCGGGCCAAGAATCGGGCCCAGAATGAGGAACAAAAGAAGGCCAAGGAGGCGCAGAACGCGAAGAGCACGAGGAAGGCGCAGCGCCGCGAGATCTCCGCCAAAAACCACCGCGAGGCCGAGAAGGCGGGGTTCCCTCCGCCTGACTCTCCCGAGACTTCGGTCTCAGAGATAGAGGGCAGGGGAGGCAATGCGCATTAGCTCGACGAGCTTGAGGCAGAGGAGGACAACGTGATCCCCCTGTCGGCAGGGGGATCGAGATCCCGGAGGGGTCGAAGGCCCGAAGGGGATCGGAGGCTCCCGAGGGGTCCCAAGCACCGGGGGGCGGGCGGACCGCCCCCATATAATCATGGATGACGAAGAGGACGGCACCCCACGAGAGGGCTCTGTCCTCCCGAGTCCCCAGGAGGGGGAAAGGGCACCACGGGGCGGATCCGAAACGCCCCCACAGCCGGTGGCGCCGGAGGGCCCGACTCAGCCCCGTCCAGTGTCCGGGGCGGATGCGGGAGGCTCGGCGGAGGCGTCACAGGCCGAGACTACCGTCAAAGCCCCCGCGCCAACTGCTGGGGAGACGGGGGTCCATCCGACGGCCCCTGGTGCTTCGGGAGGCCCCCAGGGAGCTACCAGCTCCCAAAAGAAGGCTGCCCCCCGAGCAAGGTACGTGTAGGTTTTCTGATCTTTCTTTTGATTTTTTGTTTTTCTCTTTCTTCTAACTGGCGTTATCCCCTCATCAGCCGGAAGTACAAGGTGGCTTTGGTGGGGCTCACACCCCTGAAGGCCGTGAAGAGGGGGGCGCAGTCGACCCCTGGGTCGGCGAGGCCCAAGTTGCCGCCCCCCCTGAGCCGCGAAGAGGGGGAGCTCCTCCACGACGAAGGGGGCCAAGAGATGAGGGGGAAGACGCCAGTCCCCTCGGCGAAAGAAGTGGGGACGCCGAGGCCCCAAGAGGCGGAGGAGACAGTCCTAGCCCTCGGGGCTATTCTCCCTTCAGGGGATGCCTATCTGGGGGGTCTGGCTCGGCCCGAGCAGACCGAGGAGGGCCGGGCCATCGTGGCGCTTAGTGCGGCGCTTCTCGGGGGTCCCCACGGGAAGGGCCCTGCCCGACCCAAGTGGGAGGAGATGGCGACGCCCCATGGGGCAAGAGCCCCGTGGTCTGGCCCGACCTTGACGACGCAGAGGGAAGGGCCAGATTTGTTCTGGATGACCCGTCGGAGGCTTACCTCTAGCAGGGTCTGGACGCATGCAAGCGTGCCAGTGTCAAGGCCATCAACTGAGCGTTTGAGCTCGTGAGCCGAGACATGTACAAGCTGGCCCAGGTGAGGCTTCCTTCCTTGTCGTGAGGTGTTTTTTGTTTTGTATTGTAGTACCGACTCCCCGTGCGATTTCCGATCTTGCAGACGCTCAAGGCTACGTCCCTGGAGAATTCAGTTTTCCTCTGTAGGGAACGGCACGCCTGGGCGGCCTGTGAAAATGAGAAGGCTACCAGGGAGGCAGCCGAGGGGGAACTTGTGAAAGAATGCGAGATTTCTGCCAAGCTTCGGCAGAAGTGTTCGGCCCTCGCGGCTGAGGCTCGGGAAGCCCGGGAGAGTGTTGTTCCCTTAGAAAAAAGGGTTAGCGACCTCACCGTGGAATCCCAAGAGCAGAGGGCCGCCGCCGAGAGGTATAAGGGCGAGGTTGCTCGGCTAGAAGTTCTGCTCGCCGAGAAGAACCTTGCCCTGAACCAATCCCAGGTCGACCTCTCTGTGGCTCAGGGCGAGGTGGCTCGTTGGCACCGGAGCTCGGCGGAAAATGAGAAGCGAGCCGAAGATAAGAACTGCGTCTTTTACCTTGGCTCTTTTTTTGTATTTGGATTGGTTTTCCTGACTTTTATGTTCTTTTCGTTCTGTTTTTCAATAGAGTTGGAGAAGAATGTGGCTGAGGTAGCCTCTACCGCCGATGCCTTGCAAAAGTCCCTCGACGCCGAGGCCGCGGACCGCTCGGCTCTGGAGGCCATGGTCACCTCGGCGTGCGAGGGGCTCGGGGTATCGGTGGGCGTGTCGGGGTCGTCACTACGGAGCCGGATCGAGGCTCTCTACTCTCGGGCCGGGGAGAGGATGAGGGGGCACTCCACGCCAGGGTGAAGAAGGCCCTGGCGGTGGTGAGCTCTCACTACGTCGGCATCGATTTGTCGGTGGTTAGTGAGGGCTATGTCCTTCCTGATGACGAGGCAGAGGCCCAGGACGAGCTGCATAAGCTTGGAGATGCCGCGGACGCCTGGGGGATGCCCTGGCCGCCTTCTTCGACGCTGAGGTGGAGCTTCCCCCTCTCAGCGTGCAGCGACCTGGGCAAGCAGGGCAATAAGGCCCTTTAGTTAGTTTTTTTTCTTTTTGTAAACATCGAAGGCCGGTGGGCCTTGTTTTCTGTATAAAACACTGATGTTGAGAATGTTTATACGTTGGTTTCTTTTAAGATTTCATTTGTGTCCTTTGTTATCCTTTTCCTTGTGCCGACCCGACCTCGGCAGCGTGGGGTCGGGTGAGCCTCTTAGGGTCTGCGTTAGTCAGAGCGTCCCGAGCCTAAGTCCTTTTCTTTTTCCTTAGTAATTTTTAGAAGTGCGGATCCCCCGCCCCGATCCTAGGGGGTGAGTAGAGGTCGTCCTTGCCCGTGGGCGCGGATCTTTCCACGGGCTCACGCCTTAAGGTTTAGGGGATGGATCTACGATCTCTTAAATTCTTTTAGGAAACGAAAGAAAGGCCTTGGGTTGGAGTGCTTTGACTTGCGTGAAAAAAGGAAAAAAGGTTCGGAGTTGCCATAGGGGGTTCCCCCCCGTGTAGCCCCCGAGGGAGGCTCGGACTCTGCAAGGCAGATCCGAACCTTACTCTCAAAAAAGAAACAACCATATAATTTAATAATTTTCATTTATTCTTTCAAGGTGACGAACAAATGGATATTTTTACAAAATTCTAAGGGTAAAAGCGACGTAGCTGTTCTATGTTCCACGCGTTTTTGAAGACCTCCCCTGCTTCGTTGGCGAGCTTGTAAGTGCTGGGTCGGAGGACTTCGGCGATGACGAAGGGTCCTTCCCAGGGAGGCGTGAGCTTGTGACGACCCTTGTTGCTTTGCCTGAGCCTCAACACCAGGTCGCCGACTTGAAAGGCTCGGCCTCGGACTCGTCGCGCGTGGTATCGGCGGTGGGCCTGCTGGTATTTGGCGAAGTGTAGGAGGGCTACGTCTCTGGCTTCGTCCAGCTGGTCCAGCGCGTCTTCTTGGAACGTCTTACAGCTATTTTCATCATAGGTTTGTACTCTTGGGGACCCATACTCCAGGTCTGTGGGAAGGACAGCTTCTGACCCATAAACCATGAAGAATGGGGTGAAGCCTGTGGCTCGGCTTCGCGAAGTCCTTAGACTCCAGATCATGGCTGGTAACTCCTTGAGCCACCTTTTTCTGAACATGTCCAATCGGTTGAAGATTTTGGGTTTCAGACCCTGGAGGATCATGCCATTGGCACATTCCACCTGACCATTGGTCTTTGGGTGAGCGACGGCTGCCCAGTCCACACGTATGTGGTGTCTGTCGTAGAACTCTAGAAATTTCCGCCCAGTGAACTGCCTGCCGTTGTCAGTGATTATGGAGTTGGTCACTCCAAATCAGTGGATGATATTCGTGAAGAATAGCACTGCTTGTTTGGCCTTGATCCTTGTGATGGGTCGGACCTCAATCCACTTGGAGAATTTGTCAATTGCGACAAGCAAGTGGGTGAAGCTCCCGGACGCCTTTTGCAGAGGCCCGACGAGGTCGAGACCCCAGACGGCAAAGGGCCAGGTGATGGGAATCGTTTGCAGAGCCTGAGCAGGGAGATGAATCTTCCGAGCATAGAACTGGCATCCCTCACAGGTCCGCACGATCTCTGTGGCATCGGCCACGGCGGTGGGCCAGTAGAAGCCTTGTCGGAAGGCGTTTCCTACTAGCGTCTGAGGCGCGGCGTGGTGGCCACAAGTCCCCGAGTGTATGTCTTCTAGGAGCTTGATTCCTTCCTGACGGGGGATGCAGCGCATAAGGATGCCCGAGGGGCTGCGCTTGTACATCTCTCCGTCGAAAAGGAGAAAAGTCTTGGCGCGACGAGCCACACATCGTGCCTCATCCTGGTCTGAGGGCAAAGTGCCGTCGACGAGGCGTTGCAGCAAGGGGTAGCGCCAATCTGGCGAGTCGTCTGGCGCAGGGGGCTCGGACTCAATGTCCATGGCCTCCTGCTCGTGAGCCATGGAGACCTTGGGATCGATTCCTGAGCCGCTTGGGGGTTGATCCGAGCCCCCGTCGTCTTTGTAGTCGACGGAAGACTTGTAGAGGTCGCTGACAAAGACATCCGGGGGGACCGTGGCCTGCTCGGATGCCATTTTGGCGAGCGCATCGGCGGCCTCATTGTATTTTCTTAACACGTGGTTAAGCTCGAGGCCGTCGAATTTTTCCTCCAGGCGCCAGACTGCTTTGCAGTATGTGTCCATCTTTGGGTCGTGGCAGCTGGACTCTTTCATGACTTGGTCAATGATGATTCTGGAGTCGCCTCGGACGTCGAGCCGCTTGATCCCAAGCTCGATGGTGATATGGAGACTATTAACAAGGGCCTCATACTCCGCCGTGTTGTTTGAAGCGGGGGAAGTGGAGTCGGATTGCATATCGCATCCTTACCCCAAGGGGCGAGATGAAGACGAGGCCAGCACCGGCCCCGATTTTCATCAAGGACCCGTCGAAGTACAAGGTCTAGCACTCGTGCTGGATCTGGGGTGGAGGGAGTTGGGTTCCTATCCACTCAGCTAAAAATTCGCCAGAACATGGGATATTATAGCTTTCCGAGGCTCATAGGTGATCCCGTCACCCATAAGCTCTATAGCCCACTTAGCAATTCTGCCATTAGCCTCCTGGTTCTGAATCACCTCTCCCAGGGGGAAAGATGATACTACCAAGACTGGATGAGACTCAAAGTAATGGTGGAGTTTGCGTCTTGCTAAAACTACCGCGTAGAGTAGTTTTTGGATTTGGGGGTATCGGGTCTTTGTGTCGGATAGTACCTCACTGATGAAGTACACCGGTCTTTGGACCGGTAGGGCGTGCCCTTTTTCCTTCCTTTCGACCACGATAGCTGCGCTGGCCACCTGATCGGTGGCTGCGACATAGAGGAGCAATGGTTCCCCCTCGGCGGGAGGTGTTGACGGTCCTTAAGTACCAAATATAATCATCAAATAAATAAAGAAAAGGATCCAAATGCAACCAACACCCAGACTTAGGGTTTTATCTGATAGAATTCCACGAGTTTTGGTGTTTGTCTATTTCTGCAGGAGGTTATCAGGAAATAAGGAAGAAAGGCCCACATGTCGGGATTACATAGAGATATCAACGCACCGCGCAATTTTCTACCATCTAGAAGACTCCAGAAGCCACGGGAAGAAAGCAGAGGCCGAAAGGGGCCAGGCCCAGGGCGCCAGCCCTCTTTCCCTGGGCGCCCGCCCTGTCCTGCACTCCGTTCGGGACTCTCTTCGCACATGATGTTCCACCAACCTATTGGATCAAGGATAACGTAGTACCACCTCGCCTACCGACCCAAAAACGCATAGAGGAGGAGGACTATATAAGGAGACCCCCCTAGCCGCTGGAGAAGACAAGAAGTTATCATAGAGTTGAGGGCTGCCCTCGAAGGAAAACCTCTTCTCTAAATAATATTTCTTTTTAGGCTTAGCAACCAATGTAAAGTAGAAATAGATCTTCTAGTTTCTACTAGATTGAGAGAGATAGAGTGGAGGTGTAGATCGGAGGAAGGCCGGCCTCTCGGTGTCTACTCCAAGTTGTACCTACGGGATCAAGTCTTCTAACCCGAGGCTTGCTCCTAAGATTCTTCAGTAATTCGACTTCTAATTCTAGTAAGTTCTTGTTTTATTGTTCTTTGGTTTATGAGTTTACTTTAATCCTCTTCCGGTTGAGTATTAGAGTAATCATTACTAGCGTAAACGTGGTGTTTAGGCTAGGGTACTCATAGATATCCCCTGACTAGCTGGACCGTGGTAGTAGCGAGAAACGTGACATTTCCGAGTTACCTTTGCATCCCATATCTTGTTAGCAGGACGGGTAGGTTTATAGGTGCGGGTTGAACATCCTCTGTGGTGTCTAGATTCCGTGAGCCTCCCCAATAGAACAGTAGATCATCCTTACCAAGGGTAGAACGAGACTACGGTTGCAGTCTTCTCTATACATCGCTCACATCGAGAAACATTCTTTGTAGCCTAAAGGGGTAGTAGCAATAGATTTGGTTAGTTAGATGCACCCTTTCTCCTAGTGGTAAAAATATAAATACGATAACTCTGGATAACCTCCCGGGTGAAATGCTCACCGATATCCGTGCGCTTGCGGATCATTTCCTTATTGCGTTACCAAATATCAACAAGCATTTCTGGCGCCGTTGCCGGGGAGAAAGACGGTTTGCTGAGATAACTTTGAGTCTTGCTATTATCTTGTATTATACTTTTATACTTTTATTCTTTTATCTTTTTATCTTTATGGATAACTTAAATTCCATACCTATTATTGAATTTTTTGCACCTTCGGAGACCAGCCATAGACCATGGGAGTCAACAAGTCCTGCCCCTAATTATGATCTGTGCCCGGAGTTGATTGCAATAGGTCAAAACCAACCCTTTTCTATAGCTGAGGTCCTATCTTTTAATCAAGAAGATAATGCACTTTTAGCTACACCTCGGGAATCTGTAAAATTTTTCTATAAATTCTGGTTTAAACCTAGCCCTACAAGACCATGTTTTTTCTCGATATTTTCACATTGGTCTTAATCATATAACCTTTGGTAGAGTCTTTCTTTCTTTATCTATTAGTAAAGGAAGGTATGTCTTCATTTGTGGACATCCTTCTTATACTAGTCTTCATAAAAAATTCCTAGAGATAGAGAAGGAATCAAAGGAAAGGAAGTTTCAATAGCCGATTTCTAAACATTTCAATCCCATAATTCGGCTATCCAACCCATCCTTGAGCTTAATAAATTCTACTATGCTCTTTCTCTTGAACCTCCCGATAATCCTATGAATCTCTCTAGACATCTCATGCATAAGAAGGAGGATCGAGAAGAGCAACATCGATGGCTAGAGGGCATTAAAAATCCATGTGCTATCACCCTTGAATGGATAGATAAAACAAAATTGAGAGACAATCCTAGAGGAATTTTAAGCATTCATAAAGAATCATCCTTGGAGTTTGAGAATGAGAGAAACAATAGTGAGCATGGAAGTTATTTCATAAATACCTCACCAAATCCTTGCTCATATCAAACATCTCCCCAATCAATTGGTCTCTCCAACCTTACCACATTTGAGATCTCCAACCCCCTCTTCTTTTCTATTTATAAAAACTTTAAAAGGGCGGTTGTCGATGCATATGTCTATAATAAATATTGCAGATCTCGTTGAGTTGATCTTGATATAGGTCAGCGTTGGAGGGGAAACCACGTTGCTGAAATAAATTTATGGTTTCCCAAAGCTTAGTGTCCTAAAACAAGCACTGATCATGAACTTCTAATTATTTTTCAACATTGCCTTGTGTATTGAGCATATAAAGAAAATTGTAAAAATATTCCTTCGGGTATTCTTGCCACTAACCTTTCTAGGATTAGAGCAAGAAGATCCGAGGAATGACAAGCGCAAGGTATGACCAACCAATCATCATGCAACATTGAATTAAATTCATCCAATCTTGAATTTTGCAAAATTCAAGCTTGGGGGTACTTTACATAAAAACATCATTTGCCATGTTGCTATGTTGGTTTTCCCTACCTTTGAGACATGCTCAATTTTTTAAATACTAATCACACTACTCCACTTGAGTAGATCTCGAGAAATGCTGTCATGCTACCTTTGTCTATTTACTAGCAAGTGTTGGTTTGGAAGTACTCGACATACTTCCATTGGCTTTTAAATTAAGCATGGTGCTTAGGTTAAACAGCCTTCCTTAATCTGTTTAGACATGGAGTCTGGTTTGGTTACTGAACTAAAAACTACTTGAGTAGATATTGGTATATTTTGTGGGACTAACCCCTGCAGGAAAACTTTCAATATCAACCTGGGAAGTCCTGAGATAAACTCACATTGGAGATGAAGAAAGTGACACATGAAGTTTAACAATTTGCACAAGAAAGACATAGCTCATAAAGAGATGATCCATGGAGGGTGCCACAAACACGATGCACAACCGCTAAGAAAAGGAAAGCTTCCACAAGGTGATACTATTCCATCACTCTTCAAGTAAGGTAACACCTTAAGGTACTTGACTATCGCTTTTATAAGCTTCTCCTTGGTTCTGGCGTTCACATAAAGAGACAAACATATATGATTTATAACTCCAAATTAACCAACTCAATTAATTCAACATGTTTAGTCCTTTAGTCTTTGTTCTTAGTACTACCTTCATGATCTCACAGTCCTAATCATATAAGCTAATATGTTGCACATTCAATCTTTGGAAGATATAAACCAAACATAAATATAGATAGATTATCTTTCCATTAGGATAAGCCATCTGATCTGACAAATGCTACACTCATGATCCATCAACTTTGTCTTGCTCACTATGCTTAAGGTTAGAGAAATACACTTTTTGGTTCTGTTGGTGTTTTCCACCAACAGGGCTCATGCACTTGATCTCTGCCTTGTCTCTATGAACAGGTACACTTCAAACAAAACATGAAGGAGTTTTACAACTCCCAGATTCCACCAAGTGAAGAACTTGGATCTACAAGCACAAACACACTGAGCAGGATATTGCCAACACCACACTTTGAACTGCTGGACAAACGAAGAACATGGGTGACACTGTATCAAGAGGTGCAGATGTCAAGACCCACACCTAATCAAATGATGCACCTAAAGGGTGAACACGCTGAGAAGTCTTGTCCAGAAGACTTAAAACATTGGATCCTTGTCAGAGGAGGTCAAGATCGTCGACTCAAGTCGCCTTTCCTGATCAAGAAGGACGACCCTGGTGTTCCAAGCATCGAGTGCACAAGCAATGGATACTCTTTTCAGAAGACACTCTACGACACCGGATCTGACGACAACATAATGGCCGCAGTCACTTATCAGCTATTGCATGGAACCATGCTCCTACAACCAAGATACATTCAGTTCCAGACGATTTTCAGGTCATTGACATGGGAGAAGACGAGTATGATCCACCTACCATCCTTGGAAGACCGTTCCTCAACACTATCAAAGTCATCATCTACATTGGAACCGAAGAAGTCCACATGCACTTCCCCTCTGAGAAGGTACACCACTACTTTAATGATTCTAACTATATAGTTGAAGATTCTAAGCAGGTCAGGACAAGAAGAAGGCGACGCAACCAAAATCACAGGAGGCAAATCATCAAGGATGGATGGGCAGACTACGAAGGAGAAGTGGTAAGGTCTAAAGACATACAGCTTGAACAGAACTGTCCTGAGGAGACCGTAGCACCGAGTCAGGTGTGGAGAGAGAAGATAGTTACACACGAAGAGGAGGCGCCGCCGGAACCACCGACTACGCCACCCAGCGAATCCCAGGACGACAGAGAAAACGGAGAGTCCCGTTCGGAGGACTTAAAAATACCGAACACCTTGCCAAGAGGTAAACTTGGTAGTTATCCTTTTCCATTCAATAGTTTGCTTAGATAATCAGGTTCATGCTATCTTGAAAAGAAAACAAAAATGTTAAAAAAATAGTAAGCTCCATGTGAGTATGCTCATGGAATAAAACCCATAAATACATTCACTGTGGTGGCATAAAAATAAAATAAATAAGTTTTCATCTTATAATAAAAATATAAAAATAATAAGTGCATGATCCTGCTAAATAAGTAATATTTATTGAGGAGGCTCAACATGATAAAGGCTAGATATTTATGCTAACACTTAACCAGTTCACAAAGCTTTGTTGTCTATTTGAGCTCCACAGAATTCAAGGATCAAAGAAGACTAGCAGACGGAGGACATCCTAATCGCTGTCAGGGTGCTGCCGACATTCAAATACACCTCCGTCACCTGCTAGCTACATGAGAAGAAATTACGTCAAAATCCAGCTTCGGGGAGAGCACCCCCATTTATCGAGCTAAGTGTTTCTACTCGCATTTATACTTTACTCAAATAATAAAAAGATGCATAATCATAAAAACCCAAATAAAGATTTTGTGCTTTTATATATATCTTTGCTTAGTTTGCTAAATAAATAAATAAATAAAGTTTGCTATGAACCCTCATGATAAGCTCTCACATGGAAATGATAAATAGTTGCTCTGCCATGACTAGTTCTTAAAATTGAAATCTCTCTCAAGTTTAGGCATAACTGTTATAATTTAAACCTGCTCTAAACCTAAACTTGTGGGAAGAGTACTTGATCTAAAGTCTAAGTCGTTAACGGATATGATATGGGAAGGTTCAGCTGCTGTTTATTTGTTCCTAGAGATGCTAGAATTCTGGAGAATTTTATCTTTGAAAATCTTTAAAATAACACATGATGAGTTCCTATATGATGAGAGTTTAAATTCCTACCACAGCCATATATACATGCTTATTAGACTTTGAGCCACACATTTACTTTTTACTGCTTATGAGCATTGAGTGTGGTCAAGCTGTGTAGACCCTTAGGAGCTTGTCATGTGGTTAAAATCAAGATTCACTTGCACGTTCACTCATACATGCTACTTCTACTCCGGAAGTACCATCCACATATATCCACTCATTTCCATCTCCAATTTCACCCAAAATCATTCTACTCCAAATCCGGGAGAGAATAGCCAAAAACATTTTCCTATCCCTGTTATTCCCTGTGAAATAAATGCTCCAGTTATTTTGGTTACTACCACTTGCTACATTATTTCAGGAGATGAGTGCTCTAAAAAAAAGAGAAGAAAAAAAATAATATACGAGGAAATAAAAAGGGGCAAGTGCTCGAAGAAAAGAAAAAGTGAGACGAGAGGTAAAAATGGACAAGTGTCCGACTGTAGAATTAGGGGTACAAGATACCCACCTGAGAGGAAAAAAAGAAAATATAGAGCATCTCATTCTCCTCAAAAAGCTTCAAAGTGCAAGAAAGGTATGTATCCCCTTAAAAGAGCAAAAATAGAATTAGACTTTCACCATTGTTATCACCATCATCACCATACACCATTCATTCGCCACACATGCACATCTTGATTAGACTTATTGACTTATTTATCTGGATCCATGGTTTGACTATGCAATAAATGCCTTGTAAGTATGTATTAGCTGTCTCCCACCTATGAGCTCCAGATATCAAAACCTTATTAGAGTAGGGTGAGAGAGAAGGCAATATCACTATGCATTATACCAAAAATACCACATACTTTGAGAGAAGACATATACCATTACTGCCTTGGTAAGGATCCAGAAATACCACAAAAGAGAGATTTGAGAGAATCATATAAGGAATTTCTGAGTTTTATTTAAAAATCTGCAAAAAACTCTAGAGCTATAGCTGATCAAGAATAAGGAACATGGCGCTTGACTTGACCGTTCTATCTTTTAACTGCTCAAGATACAAGTGACGGTTACAAGCCCCATGGTGAAAGGTAAAATGAGTAAGTTTTAAGTCTTAACAGTTTATTCTAACTCACAGATGAGATCTTGTTTGAATGCGTGTGTACTTTTAAGGCATAAAACTACTGCAGAAACTCTTGAGTTCATCCTTGCTCAGGGACGAGCAAGAGGTAAGCTTGGGGGAGTTGTTGACGGTCCTTAAGTACCAAATATAATCATCAAATAAATAAAGAAAAGGATCCAAATGCAACCAACACCCAGACTTAGGGTTTTATCTGACAGAATTCCACGAGTTTTGGTGTTTGTCTATTTCTGCAGGGGGTTATCAGGAAATAAGGAAGAAAGGCCCACATGTCGGGATTACATAGAGATATCAACGCACCGCGCAATTTTCTACCATCTAGAAGACTCCAGAAGCCACGGGAAGAAAGCAGAGGCCGAAAGGGGCCAGGCCCAGGGCGCCCGCCCTCTTTCCCTAGGCGCCCGCCCTGTCCTGGACTCCGTTCGGGACTCTCTTCGCACACGATGTTCCACCGACCTATTGGATCAAGGATAACGTAGTACCACCTTGCCTACCGACCCAAAAACGCATAGAGGAGGAGGACTATATAAGGAGACCCCCCTGGCCCCTAGAGAAGACAAGAAGTTATCATAGAGTTGAGGGGTGCCCTCGAAGGAAAACTTCTTCTCTAAATAATATTTCTTTTTAGGCTTAGCAACCAATGTAAAGTAGAAATAGATCTTCTAGTTTCTACTAGATTGAGAGAGATAGAGTGGAGGTGTAGATCGGAGGAAGGCCGGCCTCTCGGTGTCTACTCCGAGTTGTACCTGCGGGATCAAGTCTTCTAACCTGAGGCTTGCTCCTAAGATTCTTCAGTAATTCGACTTCTAATTCTAGTAAGTTCTTATTTTATTGTTCTTTGGTTTATGAGTTTACTTTAATCCTCTTCCGGTTGAGTATTAGAGTAATCATTGCTAGCGTAAACGTGGTGTTTAGGCTAGGGTACTCATAGATATCCCCTGACTGGCTGGACCGTGGTAGTAGCGAGAAACGTGACATTTCCGAGTTACCTTTGCATCCCATATCTTGTTAGCAGGACGGGTAGGTTTATAGGTGCGGGTTGAACATCCTCTGTGGTGTCTAGATTCCGTGAGCCTCCCTAATAGAACAGTAGATCATCCTTACCAAGGGTAGAACGAGACTACGGTTGCAGTCTTCTCTATACATCACTCACATCGAGAAACATTCTTTATAGCCTAAAGGGGTAGTAGCAATAGATTTGGTTAGTCAGATGCACCCTTTCTCCCAGTGGTAAAAATATAAATACGATAACTCTGGATAACCTCCCGGGTGAAATGCTCACCGATATCCGTGCGCTTGCTGATGATTTCCTTATTGCGTTACCAAATATCAACAGGAGGTACCAAGATGGGAGGGTTATTGAGCAAGGCCTTGAGCTTGTCAAGGGCTTCCTGGGCCTCGGGGGTCCAGGAAAAGTGCTCGGATTTTCTAAGTAACCTATACAGAGGCAGCCCTTTCTCCACGAGATGGGAGATGAAACGATTGAGGGAAGCCAGGCATCCCATAACTCTCTGCACTCCCTTTAGGTTATGGATCGGGCCCATGTTTGCAATGGCCGAGACCTTTTCAGGGTTGGCCTCGATCCCTCGCTCAGACACAATGAACCCGAGGAGCATGCCTCGGGGGACCCCAAAAATGCATTTTTCAGGGTTCAGTCTGATCCCTTTGGCCCTGAGGCATCGGAATGTTTCATCCAGGTCGACCACAAGGACGCTTGCCTTCCTGGATTTGACAACAATGTCGTCTACGTAAGCCTCTACCGTTTTGCCTATGAGGTCCCCGAAGACCTGGAGCATACATCGCTGGTATGTAGCCCCTGCGTTCTTAAGGCCAAAAGGCATGGTCACGTAGCAAAACATTCCGAAAGGGGTGATGAAAGAAGTCGCGAGTTGGTCGGACACTTTCATCTTGATTTGGTGGTATCCGGAATAAGCAGAAAAGATAAAATTTCACATCCCGCAGTGGAGTCAACTATCTAGTCGATATGAGGTAATGGAAAGGGATTCTTAGGACATGCTTTATTTGAACTAGTATAGTCTACACACATCCTCCACTTCCCATTTTTCTTTTTGACTAGTACAGGGTTAGCTAACCACTTAGGATGGAATACCTCCTTGATGAATCCGACCGCCAGCAACTTGTGGATCTCCTCCCCGATGGCCCGGCGCTTCTCCTCATCGAATCGGCGCAGGCGCTGCTTCACGGGCTTGGAGCCAGCTCGGATGTCCAAGGAGTGCTCGGTGACTTCCCTCGGTATGCCAGGCATGTCCGAGGAACTCCACGCAAATATGTCGGCGTTTGCGCAGAGGAAGTCAACGAGCACTGCTTCCTATTTGGGGTCGAGGCTCGAACTGATCCTCAATGCCTTGCCTTCAGAGGTCCCGGGGTCGAGGAAGACGAGCTTGGTCTCCTCCGTCGGCTCGAAGCTCCCTACGTGACGCTTGGGGTCAGGGATGTCTTGGTCACCGTCGCCAAGGCCGGTGAGAATAGACAGAGACTCAGCCAGAGCCTCGGCCTACTCGATGCACTCGACGTCGCATTGGTAGGCGTGCTGGCTCGTCGTGCTGACGATGATGATGCCGTTTGGTCCCGGCATCTTGAGCTTGAGGTAGGTGTAGTTGGGGACGGCCCTGAACTTGGCGTAGCATGGTTGTCCCAGGGTTGCGTGGTAGGTCCCTGGGAACCTGACCACGTCGAAGGTGAGGACCTCCCGTCTGAAGTTGTCGGTGTCCCGAAGCAGACGGGCGGATCGATCTACCCGAGGGGATGGGCGCGATGTCCCGGCACCACTCCGTGGAATGGCGATGCGTCATTCCTCAGCCGAGACTTACTGATCCCCATGAGGGCCAAAGTCTCAGCGTAAAGAATGTTGAGGCCGCTGCCTCCGTCCATCAACACCTTGGAGAGACGAGTCTCGGCGATGATGGGGTCGACGATCAGTGGATAGCTCCCGGGGTTGGGAATCCGATCCGGGTGATCCTGCCAATCGAAAGTGATCGCGCACTCGGACCACTTAAGGTACGATGGCACGGCTGTGCTGACTGCGCAAACTTCTCATAGTTCGTGCTTCCTCTAACTCGCGGTGAGGCGAGCCGCGCATCCCCCGAAGATCAAGAGGCAGTTCTTGACCTTAGGGAAGCCTTCTCCCTGGGGCTCGTCGTCCTTGGGGGGCTCCTCAGCGCCCTCCTTGACTATGATGTCGGTGTAGTACCAACGTAGGACAGTGCACTCCTCGAGGGTGTGCTTGGTTGGCCCCCTATAATAGGGGCATGGCTTCTTCAACATCTCGTCGAAGAGGCCGAGGCCAGCAGGAGCCCACTTGGGGTTCTTGCGATCCGCCGCGGCGACCAGGTTGTCGTCCGACCGACCCTGCTTCTCCTTGCGACCCTTCTTCTTCTTCTTCTTGGAGTCGCGTGAGCCCGAGGCCTTAGTGGTCTCGGTCTTTTGTTTCCCCTTGGTAGCGCCATCGGAGAAGATTGCACCAACTGCCTCTTCCCCTGAGGCAAAGTTGGTGGCGATGTCGAGGAGCTGGCTGGTGCTCATGGGGTCTTGCGACCGAGCTCATGTACCAGCTCCTTGCAGGTGGTACCGGCGATGAAGGCTCCGATGACGTCGGAGTCTGTGATGTTGGGGAGCTCGGTGCACTGCTTGGAGAATCGCCTAATGAAGTCTCGGAGGGACTCATCGGGCTTTTGTCGGCAGCTCCTGAGGTCCTAGGAGTTCCCAGGACACACGTATGTGCCCTGGAAGTTCCCGACGAAGATCTTGACTAGGTCGGCCTAGTCGTGGATCATGTGCTCAGGAAGATGCTCGAGCCACGCTCTGGCCGAATCAGCCAGGTGGAGTGGCAAGTTGCGGATGATGAGCAAGTCATCGTCCGCTCCGCCTAGCTGGCATGCTAGGCGGTAGTCCGCTAGCCACAGCTCAGGGTTGGTCTCTCCTGATTACTTGGTGAGGTTAGCGGGCTGTCGGAATCATGCTGGGAACTTGGCCCTGCGGATGGCCTCGCTAAAGACGCGAGGGCCCGGAGGCTCCAGCGACGTGCTACGGTCGTGATCGGGGCCGTACCTCCTGCCTCGGCGCGGTCGGTAGCGCCGAGACTCGGCTTCATCCCTGTCACGTCGTCTGGCCTTGAGGGTGGCCCGGGCATCTTCGTTGGTCCCGACGCGTTCGTGGACAGATGGGGCCTTGTTGCCCCTTGTGGATTAGGGGGCGGCGGTCCCTATACCGTTGGTGCCTTGTTAGGAGGGGGTCGATCCCCTTGGCGCCTCGTTCCGTGGGACTGCGACACAGAACTTTCTGCGTTCTGCACCACAGCTTGCTCCAGGAGGCCTCGTAGCCCCTGGCGCACCTTTCTCCCCTCAGGAGTCGACGGCTCGGGCATCGCTCTGAGGAGGAGCGCGGCAGCCATCACGTTCTGGCTAGCTGTGCTGAAGACCGGGGGTTGGTCTCCTCCCTCGTCCTCGATGATGCGGCGGTTGACATCCCGGGTGCGGCGTCTAGCCTCGCCTCCGTCCCCACGGGCGGACTGGTCTTGGACCAGCGTCTCGCGGAGTTGGCGGAGGCGTACGCGCTCTTCTTCGAGCCTGGCCTCCAGCTCATTGAGCTGCTCGAGGTCAGGGCGCCGATCACCCGCGGGGGCTGAAGCGGCCCCGCGGGCTCCAAGATCGATCCCGGGAGTCGTGTTGAGGGATGGAGTGGCGTTCCCCTGCCCAGAGAGCCCTGCACCCCCCTTGAGTGTTGGGGGCGCTCCTCTGACTTCGAGGTTAGAACACTCTCGTGACGGATCGTAGCCACCGTCGTCGGAGTCGGAGTAGCCGAGGCAGTAGTTGCTAGCCTCCAGAAAGCGCATGAAAGTCTCCGGGTCGCCACAACCGGAGAAATCAGTGCCTGCCCATTCATCATCCCCTGAGGTGGGATCCTCTGGGTACGATGAAATGGGCGGTGTAGCAATAAGGTCCAGGGTAGACCTTAGGTGGTGCCCTGGAAGATCCGTGTACGCACTTAATGAAGTGCTCACGGAAGAGGCGTAAGTGGAGGCTGTGCTCTTGAGCCCAAAAGGGAGCTCGGGAAGCGCTGCTGTCTTTCCACCATCCGTGGATGGAGGGCGACAAGAAGTCGAGGCCCCCTGGTCCCTCTTCTGAGGAGGGGGCGGGAGCCGTGGTTTGCCCTTTGACCGGGGCGGAACAAGAGGTCGCGATGATCCCCTGTTGGTCCGTGGAGTGGAACTTGATGCTCCACGGGCCCTTCCTCTAGCACGTGTCGGGCCAGAAGAATGGGCGATCTGGTGAGGAATATGCGGGGGGAGGGCCGGACGGACCCTTGCCTTGGTGGTAGGGTCAGAGATCCTAGACCTCTGACGCCCCCGCCGGGCACCCCCTGCATGGTGCCCTGAGCGCCTCCCACGCACTGGCTGCGGTGGGATCGACTCAGGGCAGGGTTCGGTATCACCACGTGGTGGGAGGAGGACCATGTCATAGCCGGAGCCAAGCAACATGAACTCCAAACTCCCAAACATCATGATGGTGCCGAGGCGAAGTGGGTGGAATCCGTCTGCCATCCGGGCTTTCCCTAGTGGGGAAAGATGAATGACACGCAAAAGGCCCCTACCTGGCGCGCCAACTGTCGGCGTCTAGACTCGTAGTCTAGACACAAACGAGTATAAGTATGCGTGTCTCCCTAACCCGGATGGTGATGCAAGTGGAACACAGAGAGTTTATACTGGTTCGGGCTAAGGATGCTCTACGTCCAGTGTGAGATCGGGGGTCTGTATTGCCTTGCACCCAAAGGTGTTTGTAGTAGGGGTGTACAAGCAGGTTGCGAGAAAGGGCTAAGTCCCAAGTCTCGGTTTTGTGTGGTAGGCAGAGCGCTGCTAGCTACTCTGCATGAAAACTCGCTTGGAGTTGTGGTGTTTTTGTGTGTTGCTTGGTCGTGTCTTGGATGTGAGCCCTGGCTCCCCTTTTATAGTCTCAAGGGGGCACAGGATTTTACATGTGTGTCTAGTGATCTTGCTCTCGTGAGTGGTGAAGCTACAGCCCCGACCCTTTTGAGACTTGCCCATCCCGTCCTTGAGGTATGGTTGACAGTATGGTTATTCCTATGGAGGGTCGCCGAGACCTGTTGAAGTCGTGGGGATCGGGTCTGTGATACTACAGCTTGTCCTGTAACAGTGGGAGAAGACATCTAATAGTGACACTGGTTAATCTCTCTCATTCCTCTTTTACTGTGAGGCGGTACACCATAGTGAAAAAAAGGTAAGGTTGCATAGTAAAAGAGGTAAGGGTACAGTGGTTGGGGTGGTTGGAATAGTCGCCACCATGCCCTGCTGTGGTATGGGGGTCACTGCGCCTGTCACGTCGTGGGTACGAGCGCCGTGCGTTGGAAGCCTTGCTCTGTGATGGGGGCCCGGGCGAAGTGGCGTTGGCACCCGAGCCCTAGAGGGGTCGGGCGAGGCGGAACTTGCGCCCGAGGCCAAGGGGGGTCGGGCGAGGCGGTACTTGCGCCCGAGGCCAAGGGGTCGGGCGAGCTGTGGCTTGTGCCCTGAGCCCTGGTGATCGCGGATGGTTTGCTTTGTCTTTTGCGATTTTTATTATTCTGATTTGGGTATCCGTTTTTATGGTACCCAACATGATGTTTACATAGAGATACAAGGATTGCTCGTGAACCCACAAATAGGCTTAATTTCACAGGTTATACGGGTAATCTGTAAAAATTAAGCCTATTTATAGGTTTGCGAACAACCCACCTTACATCACTATGTTTTGGGTATCCTTATTCTCCATGGAGATGACATCATTACATCTCATAGCCTACCACTTGAGTCTCTAGGTGAAACTTTGCCCTATTCAAGACAAACGGTTATGATCATTATACTTGTGTCCTTGTAAGAGGCATTGCTTTAGAGGACTTGTGTATACTGTGGTTGTGGATTTTAGTGGATAATATGTGGCATGATGACATGGGTTGCTTGCATGAATAGATAAGTGTCATAATTGTATATACTAGTGGAGTGTTGATGTGGATGTCTTATATGTCGAGATAGAATTGTAGTGAGGTTTAGGATTATAAATTAAAAAGATATAGATATAGATATAGATATAGATATAGATATAGATATAGATATAGATATAGATATAGATATAGATATAGATATAGATATAGATATAGATATAGATATAGATTGGATTGTTCTTTTATTTTATTTGTTGTTCTTTGGTACATTAGAGTTTTTTATGTCCTATATGTTTCATTATTGCGACAATTGTAATTTCTTTGTAACAATCACGGTATGATGTATTTTTATTAGAAGATGTCCAAAACCCCAAATCCTCTCCATTGTATAAATAAAGTTTCTTGTGGCAAAATCTGTCCACCTAAGTTTTATTTTGGAATTTAACTATGCTATTCTTTCACGACAAAAGATAGCTTAAATAACAAATGTAATTTTTGGGTTCTTCTTTATTTTTCTCTAGTATAACCTTTCTTTGGAATTTTACTTAGTTTATTCTGACAAGTAGGTCACGTCTCCTCCTGTTTCATAAAAAGAAATATCAAAATCTACATGGTAATAAAAGCGATTAATAATGTAAAACAAATATGCAGGATAAACCTACTTGGGCTATCAATTTCCCTTGACGAACGGACTGCAATACCGTCTGTTCAATCCAAAATGGATGACTCAGCAAAGCTATAAATACAACCGTCAGACTCTTGTATTTGAGAATTGATCATAGATCAGCTAGTTGGGTTTTTTTGGTGAAACCTACCCAGTTCCCAACTTGATATGGGTACTCATATTTTATTAGATTTATTCTAGAATTTTAATGACGCTATGCTTTCAATAATAGACAGCTCGATCCCTTCTGGCCCAAACTTACCTGTATCCACCCTATACTTAGGAAGTATAATTGTACCGCATTGCCTTTGCCATTCTAATAAAGAGCTATTTGGAGTGGGGCAATAGTTTTTCCCCTATGGTTGAATGAGTTCCCCGGCTCCACGGTAATCGTTGCTGTCGGTGATTTATTAGAGAGAGCAACGCGATATCAATTAAAGCCATGTAGAGCTGTGCTTACTTTACAGAGTGTTGGGTTCACAGCCACTGGTTAGCACTATTCCAAGTACCTGATCCTTTGTTCTCAATTCCCCTTATCTTGGGTTGATCGAAGTTATTAATCCTGATTTCTTATCCGGTCAAAATCTTGGCTAATTGATCGAAGTGGGTAGCTCCAGTAGACCCATAGATCATGGAACAAATAGGGTGAGTAGGCCCAACCACCACACTACATGTATAGACGCGAACCCCCCTCCTTACCGTACGTGCGACTCTCACCGCATACGCCTTACCGTACGTGCGACTCTCACCGACGGCTCGCACAAAGACTCAAAAATCCATCCCAAGCTTTTTATTCCACCTCTCCTCTCCAATCCTCAATCAAACCTCTACTTCAATGAACCACGTCGCGTTCTTTATCTTTCTCACTCGTCAACTCCTTTGAAGAAAATAATTGTAAAAATGCTAATGCACGTGCACATGGTGGTACACACATGGTGGTGTTGGCACGTTTTCGAGAAAATGAAACGCTTATTTTCTATTGCACCGGTAGAAAGTTTGGAGAAGTCACGGGAGTGTTTTTCAAACACTCACCGGACGCTGGACTCGGCAGCATCGGATGCTAGCCCAACGTCCGGTGTACTCTCGGTTTTTGGCGTGGGAGAAAAGTGAGCGTCAGAGCATTCGACGGTGAGCATTGGACGCGGCTCCGATACTATTCCCGTGTCCGGTGACTATCTGACGTCAGCAAGTGCGCAAGCTAGGGTTTCTGCGGTAGAGCGCATCGGACGTAGTAGAGCGTCTGATGAGAGACTGTCGGACGCGTTCGACGCCCTTGTGCATTTGTAGTGCTCCCTAAGTTGCATTCGATGCTGAGAGGCGCGTCTAGTGCGGTGAACCTGACACGTCTGACACGTTGTTCTAGCGAACTTCAACGTTTAAGTGACCTTTAGAGATCAACGGGTCACATTTGTTTGAGGACACGTGGCATGTCCAACGGTCCCTAACAGGGCAAGCCTTAGGAGCCCAATGGCTCTATTTGAAGAAGGGGCCTATAAATACGTGTTGACCGCTCTTGAGTGTTCCCTTTTGGCATTTTGACATACTTGACATCCTTGTGAGCCTAAGCAAACATCTCTCACTCATCTGCATTATTTATTCAACATCATAGTGAGATTGTGAGTGATTCAAGTGTATTTACTTGAGTGATTGCATCTAATGGCACTTGAGGATCGATTTAGCTGCGGTTTTCTTGTTACCCTTAGTGGTTGCCGCCACCTAGACGGCTTGGATGAGCGAAGGAGCATTGGCACGAGCTGGTGATTGTTCGTGACCATCTCCCGGTGATTGTAAGGGGTTTTGTGCCTTCCCAGTGAAGCGCCAAAGGCAACTGTAGTGGATTACGCATGTCATTGAGCTACCTCACTTGTGGGTAGGTTCTTGTGGTGTCCTAGTGAAGACGAGGCTCATGTAACACCTCTTAGCCGTCGAACCACCAAGTATTGGTCGACACAACAGGGACGTAACGTGTCGACAAGCACGTGAACCTCGAAAGAAAAATCGGTGTCTCAATTGTGTTTTATTGGAGCTTTGTGTAGTTAAGCTCACTAATATAGCTTGTAGAGTCATAGGTTTTGTGTGACTAGTGATCTTAGCAGCTGGAATTGTTAGATGGATAACTTACAAACACCTCTTTAGAGTTAGCAAAAAGTTTCGTTTTATTAATTACTAGTGTCTTGCTCTAGTGAGTTTGTAAAATTTTTAAATAGGCTATTCACCCCTTTAGCCATATTATAACCTTTTAATGGGCAATAGCGAAGAGCACAGGAAGAAATGATGATAACCTAATTTGTTGTAACCTGTACATTTCCGTAGAAAGGAATGTGTTATTTCTCTAGATTAATATAATCCCAAACAATTCCAAAAAAGAAATGTCGCTTGTATAAAACGTTCTAGCATGATTATTTGTAATGACTTATTTAGACTTTTTAAAGTCCACACTTGCATTGTTAAAATATCCATATTCACAACCAGATAAATGCTCTCAATTTGAAAGAGTAAATCCTTTAATTCTCTGGAGACGATGAGACATCTATAGTCTCTGTTGTTCTAATGTTTCACTTCTGTACACATGCACTTGTCCTTTCCGTGTTTCTTTGGGCGAGATAACTCTTTATTTACTTTCTATAATACCTCCGAACAGTTATTTGTCCCGGTGGGGTTTCTTAGACAGCGTGATATTGCCGTCACAGCAGCTTCAATTGAGGCGTCCTCTCCCTGATTTAAAACATATTTTGTCGATGAATTGGGAGTACGAAAGTGATGCAAAGAACAAGTACTGCAATGCAATATGAATATATTTTGATAACTAATAATAGGTCAAACAATAGAATGTCACCTTTTCTTTCCAGTAGAACATGTTCCCATACTTCCCTGAAACCTGACTCCAAAAGCTCCGAGGGACGTCTAAATCAACTAATGGACCAATGTTGAAATTTATTATGTTACCTACCAAAACATTCACAGATTCAGTACATATGACCCACCAACAAATATCACATCGAATAAAGTTCAAGTATTTTTTATGGTACACATAAGAATGCCATGATATTGGGTGCTAAAATTCTATTTGGTGACATCGTCATATGGACACAGCTATATATTCCTATTAATAACATCATATACAATTTGAATGGATTAACAACATTTCTATGAAGCAGGAGTATGCACATTGACAAAGCTTGACACAGATGGATCACCAACAGCAATAGGGCAATATGTTTCAAACTTACATGGATCAGTTGCAAGGAATGGATTTATTGCTTTCCAATTCTTCAATTATGTGCCATGCTTCATCTTACAAGTTTGTCATTATCTTCCACATTCTGTGTGATTATAGCATTTCTTTTCACAAGTGCAATACAGAAAACTCTCCACAGTTGGATTCAGCGAACAAACCTTCCAATTAGTTTGTTCAGCCAGTCCATTAATTAAATTATTCAAATTCCATTTTCTTTCTTTTTTGTTTTGCACTGATCAACAGTGACATTCAAGATAAACAGCCGCAACATTAAGAAAAACAAAAAAAAAGACTTGGCCATTATGCTGCAAGTATCTATCTTACCAAAGGTTGGATCAGCAACAAAAACAATAGTACGCTCATCAACCTGCCAAAAATCTTTGATAGCCAATCCTGGAACAATACAGCCCAAATAGCAATGAAACATTGCAACAATAGAACATCACATGCAGTCATGACAATATTGGGATTTCCATCCTGCTAGTATTTAGTTCAGTCATGGACTTATGGTACAATCAAATGCTTTCCCTTAGATGAAAGAGGGGTCATATGAATTATTATAAAAAAGTAGAGAGATGTTTGGAAGTTTAATTGAAAGGATAAGCATACTATATAGGAGGAAAGGCCATATCATAAACTAAACTGCAGATCTGCAGGGAGTACAGCAATACATGATACCAACTTAGCTGATGCGATAAACCAAACTTGGAACCGTAAACTAAAAAGAGAGAACATATAAAAACCAAAGAAACAATCATGAATGGTATTGTGTTGTAGCCGCTGGGACTCAAAATGGTATTTCCAGGATGTTCTAGTGGAACTTGGCTTAGGAACAACAAACATCTACAAGCCTACCCACAAAAACTATATTATAGTTCTAACATTTCTGCTGTAGCACAAAAACAACAATACCATACTTCATTAAGGTAATGATATTTGGTCATTTTCACGTCATTAATCAAGTTATCGTAAGAACAGATTGACTATCAAAGTTAGGAAACTGTAAGTAAGCATACAAGGATTGTAAGTATCTTTAATGGAAATAGTGATGAAACAACGGAAAGCAAGCCAAGGGCGTACCATATATATAGTTAAAAAAAAGCTCACCAGGTGTATCAGGATAATTTTGTGCAAGAACTCGCAGTTTGAATCCTGTATCCTTCTCCAGGTCTTCTATCACTTGGCGCAAACGGTTTTCCTAAGAACAAATAACCATCCTCTATGATTGAGATGTAGCTAACAAGACAGAGAGTGCATCTCAGGTAGAACAAAAAACTATCAAGGCAAGTATTCTCTTCATATCAATATAAGACATAACATGAGAGATAAGACATTTCAGGAAAGATATATATGGCAAGATGAACAGATCATGAATAGCACCTCAATTAGACAATTTATATCTTATATAAATGTTTATTTCCCTTCTTCCTGGGAAAAATATGCAGGACACTCAGGATATCTAAATCCTAGAAGAACAAATAGTATTGGGATCCTCAGCATTTGTCAAATTTGATCAGTTTAATGTGTTTTCAGGTTAAGTTTTCCATCATCTGATTATCAATATTGTTCATCAGGGCACTAAATTTCCTAAAAGCCTGTGAAGAAACAAAATACTGAGTGTAATGGGGTGGAACTACCTGGCCTGACGAGAGAAAACCAGCAACATCGATGACGGTAGTAAATTCTTTAGGAAGCAATTCTGGTTTGTTTACCCCAGTTCTAGCATTGGCGAAACCAACAACTGCAAGTACCAGATGTTAACTGCACTTAATTGTGAACAAAAGGCAAGTTTACCCAAAAAAAATCATTCTATGCTTCTTTTTTACTAGACATGCCAGTAAGAAAAGAGAAAAACAATAGATTAATGAGTTGATAAAAAGCGGTACCAGCACTGCACAGCAGCATATGGAGACAAATATAAAGCTGGAACTTGATCAGACATCAGAGTAGTAATTTCAAGTTAAAGATTATTCTCACAAATAGTTAGGTACTTCATTACTCTCTTTTACCATCCACCTGTTAGTGTTACCATACAGCTATGCAATGGTAGACTTAATTAAAAGTTTGCTGTCATATCTCTGAATTATCCCATACTTTCCCCCAGTTCATATTTCTCAACTAGGCATAGGAAGCTAGAACAAAAGTATATATGGATGAAGAATTGAAGCGACGGCATGCTCTCCCCACAAATAACATTCTTTACAGCAATTCGGAACCAATGCCCTTCCACCTCCTTCACTCAGTAATGTTCCCCAAAGCATTGTAAATCTAAGTGCTGAAGTAAGGGTCAAGCAAGCTTACGGCAGGTGAAGGAGACGGCGACCGCGAGCACGCCGGAGGCCGCGGCCTTCCATGGCACAGCGCCGGCGAGCTTCCCGGCCCAGGAAGCAGCAGCATCGAGGGGGTGCGGGGTCCGGCTGGCGCAGCAGTGGACGCGAGGGATGGAAAGCGCTCTTGGCCGTGGGCGGCGAACGGATAACGGCGACGAGGTTGGTGCGGTTGTTCTGCAGGACGTTAGTGGAAGAAGACGAACGGTTGGGAGAAGAGCTATCGCCATGCTTTTTTTCTTTCTTCCTTTGCTTTGTTTTGATTTTGATTTTCTTCTTTTCTTTTGAAGAAGACAGGGGGTGGGACAACAAGGTTTCTTTTTTTTCTTTATTACAACCTTTTATTAAAAAATCATTAGAAATATTTTGCCTCTAAAAAAATCAGTCATGTCATTGGTTAGGCCTATAGACCATTAGGCCTTGTTTAGTTTCCAAAAATTTTCAAGATTTTCCATCACATCGAATCTTGCGGTACATGCATGGTGTATTAAATATACATGAAAACAAATACTAATTTTACAGTTTATTTATAAATCGCGAGACGAATAACCTAGTTACTCCTTGATTGGATAATATTTGTCAAATAAAAACGAAAATGCTACAATGTCAAAATCCAAAAATTTTTGCGAACCGAACTAGGCCTTAGTTAGGCCTATAGATGGGCGGAGACAGGAAATTCATATATTTGAATGTTAGGGGAGGGTGGGGGGCAACAATGCTAAATTTTCAAAATTTATATTTTAATTTTATAAATTTCAGTGGAGATTTCACCTTGATAGCCTGAATTATGCCATTAACTTGGGTGACAGCCTGAGTAGACTAGTTTTAAAAAAAACAAATTTAGGTTCAGTTTATAAATGCAAATGTTAAATTTGGTTTATGAAAATTAGAAAGTATATTAAATTATGGTTTGGCAGTAGTGCCGCTGTGTATTTATTTGATATAATATACTATGTCAAAACACAATGAGAAATAGGTTTATATTGTTCAACGACCTCTGATAAATAGGCAACTGCGTGTTTGGTAGCGAAGGTCATAGTCGCAATTATTTATCCAGTGCACTATTTACGACTTATTTTGGTGCGATCAAGCCAGAAACGTTCACATGCATATGAAACGTATAGTGTAAATTGTACCAGAACTCAATTCTTCAAAGCAAACCCTACTATCTTTCAATCTTCATGTAAGCCATCAACATGACATACTCCACTAAGTGCCACATCATCCCTCTAATAATTGCTACAAAATCTTCCGTTAAATTCAAGTATTATTTTAGACCTATCAGCATATATTGTACTATTTGTTTGTCTATCACATTCTCCTATAATTTGATCTAATGTTCTATAAACTTTTTAATTGAATGTCCCGCTATAACATCCTAGAAAAACATAATTTGTTTATAGATGGACCTACGTAATTGGCTAAGCAAGAAAGTAATCAGGGTCTAATTAGAGTTCACTGTGTAGAAGTGGAAGGAAAGCGACCACAAAAACCCATCTGGATCGTGGAAGCAATAATCTGGAGGACACTGTTAACTACTTTATCTGATCCATCACTGATAGAATTGCAGTTAAGGAATTTCTAAGTAGTCTCGTAGCAGCCTGGTTCAGACTTGGGTGGTTACCTTACGGCCAAGATTAAAAAAAAATAGTAGATGTCCAAAATAAATTTGGTGTGAAATACAAAAGTTGTAGGACCTTTTATGTAGATATTTTTTATTGTAGTCGACCAGATGATTTTCTGTCATATAAAAATAGTTATGAAATAACAAGGTATCTCCCTTGAAAATAGACATGTCACTGCCATCGTGCAGTGACTAGTACCAGTAGATGGAGTTGCATGAAAGGTTGGCATCATCCAATATTGAACTCTCAAATAGAGTTGCATCATCACACACACATTTCATGTCGATTGGAGAATATGGAATTGCAGATTATGAAACTTTGGAGTGCTTGGTTAATGGTTGACATATCAAGAGGTCGAGTACTTTAAACATTTTAATCATCGCTTATCATGGTTTGTCTTTTGTATAAAAACTTGTAATCAAAATGTGTAAGTTATGTGTATATTCATAGTCATTGCTTGCTAAGTTTATCTCATTTCTTTATTCATTTTCAGGGTATTAATGACAAATGTTGGCATGAGGGGATGGGATTAGTAGCACCTCATGCATATCAAAACAAAATAATTGTAGAGTCACACAATAATTAAGATAATATATGTTATCTTTTCTACTTAGAAATAATAATCATGCATCTCTCTCTTCTATATAGTTTGCTTGCTGCACCACGTGTATCAGATTATTTATATGTTTTTTCTTCCGATTGTGTTCGTCTTTTATATAGAGGTTATCGACAATAACAAGTTTGGCAACTTTATAATGTTGTGTGGTAGCATCCTTGGGTTATGTGATGCCTGGGGTGTTACACCCGCAGCAACGCATGGAGTATTCATAGTATTGTAAACCAACTAGATGGTGCTACTCAGGCTCAAGTCGTATAGGACTGTTTACCTAAAAACTAAATGGTAAACAGTCGGTCACCTACATTTAGCCACTATTCAAGCTAAATAATCCATTAGATAGGTTAAAAGACTAATTAAATAAGCTAAACAGATTACTAGCATTTTGTATTTAAACAGGCTAAATGACCTTTAGACAAACAATACAGGTAGAGTAAATATTTCTCGCGGTACATTACATGGTAAAAATATTGCCAATAATATACATTGTCAAATAAGTGAAATTCTGCATCGGTGATATACGACATCCACATCCACAAATTGGTTATACTAGATAAAGCCCTTTGTATTTTGAGCACCTCCTGGTACAATTGTAAACCAACACACATGGATCAGGGCGAAGCTACATGTTAATTAGGGGATGCAAATGCACTCCCAAAAATTATAAAAACTATGATTAGATCCAAAATTTCACCATATATACAACCCTCACAAAAGATGTCTATGCACCCACAAGCTAAGTGCACTCCCTCTAATTTGCACTAGCTTCGCCACTGTCGTGGATGAGGATGGAGAATTTTATACCTACAAATGAAATTTTACACCCACACCTACATTGCTACATTAATCATGTCCAAAGGTAGGACTGCCATCTCCACCCATCATAAACTAAAAATGTTTTCCTGGGTTCCGAATGGAAAAAAGAAAAAAAAATACTCTCCATTTAAATTATAAGATATTGTCTTTTCTTGATACATTATACATTTTACTATTTATTTAGACATAATATATATTTAAGTGTATAATGAAGAATATGTATGTAGAAAACCTTAAACGTTTTATAATTTGAAACGAGGAAGTAGTAGTAGTTTATAATAAAGCCATTTCTTAGTTTGCAACAATGAGTGAGCTAAAGTAGTCAAGCCTACATATAGTAACTAAATAATATATATTAAATAGCACAAATGGCAAACATGGCCATAAGCTTCAATGGAACATAAAAACTTCTGCATGGTCACTTGGATCCATCCGAGCCACTTATAATAAACTAGCTATCTTTCTTAAATTATTAGTCTTCGGCCAACTCTATTTCATTTGACCAAATAAACTCTAAAGTCCATATCAAATTCTAGGTGTAAGCCTGGGCATTCGGGTTACCCGATTTTTTTTGGGTCCGATAATTCGGGTGATGAAAATTGTTACCCGATATTAGTCCTGAAAAAACACTACCTGCAATTTCGGGTACCCGATAATTCGGGTTCGGGTATTCCCGATTTACCCGAATTTTCAGAAAACAACACAGTACACGACATTTTAATAGGGTGTGTTTGGTTCATTTCTCCACTAAGCCTGGCTAGCAAAAACAGCCCAGGCTAGCTGTAGCCAGTATTAGTTATGCAACCAGCACTTGTTTGGTTGTTGTGTCTAAGCAAGCCTGGCCTAGCTAGATCTTGTTTGGTTGCCAGACTAAGTTCTAGTGCAGTCACCTCTTCTTTGCCATGGTGAGCTTACCTTCATCTTCTCTGCTTTGGCAATGGCAGTGGAAACCGATTTGGCGACGGAGGAGTCCGATTCGGTGGTGTCTCTCTAGATCCCGCTCGAGGAACACCGGTCCGGGCAGTGTCTCTCCAGATCCACGTAGGAGCCACCACTGACGAGCTCTCTAGATGGACGCCGAGTCGACCAGGTGCTCCGCCGCGCCAAGGCCGTGAAGACCAAGCTAGAGGCGCTCGACCGCGCCAACGCCGCCAGCCGCAGGCTCCTCGGCTCCGGTCCGAGCTCCTCCACCGACCGCACCCGCACCTTTGGGTCCTCGAGCAGCGTCACCGGCCTCGGCCGCGGCTGGAGGCGTTTGAGCTCGAGCGGTGGGGGAGAGCGACGGGATGCGGGTGGCTCCCCGGTTGCGGTCCGGGCTCCTCCACCGACCGCACCCGCACCTTCAGGTCATCGAGCGGCGTCACCGGCCTCGACCACGGGTGGAGGCGTTGAGCTCGAGCGGTCGGGGAGAACGGCGGGATGCATTGCGGTCTGGGTTCCTCCACCGACCGCACCCACTGAAAGCCCAAGTTTGGTTTTGGATAATTGATGAAACCCTAGTACTAACCTCTATACTAAGTATGTGTAGACTTAATGAGGTTGGTACATGCCAAGTGATGGAGCAAATGATGATCATGGTAATGATGGTGATGACCACAAGATGATCAAGTGCTCAACTTGGAAAAGAAGAAAGAGAAAAACAAAATCCTATGGAGATCAAGGCAAAGGTATTGCTTAGGGTTTTGGTTTTGGTGATCAAGACACCAGAGGGTGTGATCACATTTAGGATAGATAGCCATACTATAAAGAGGAGAATTCTTTGGCTAAGCGGTTATCAAGTGCCACTAGGTGTCATTGTGTGGCGGAACCTCCTAAGTGTTTGGGCCCACCGACACCCGTCATTGTCCCAAGGACCTCTGACAGTGATGTCGGGGATCCTCCCACTTTATAAGTCCGATGAGAATCTCTAGACGCTCATTCCACCGCTACCTGTGGCGTATCAAGCAAGCTCGTCCTGACCACTGGTGATGGTCAATTAACGAGAATTTCTTCTTCTCGCCCTTACAGGATAGCAAGTGGCCACCTTAACACCAGGACCATTCGTTGCGAAGACATTGCAGTATCACAGACGACATAAAACCAAAGTAAGGTTTCAGAGTAAAACAGCGGAAGTATTACCTAACTTAATTTACAAAAGGAGTTCGTCCAAATAGTAGAGTGTTATTACAAGTCTGGTCCAGCAGAGCAACTTAAACTTTAGAACACAGAGTACAAATTTACAGACCCTGCCCATGGGTCACGCTCACTCTTCCTCGTCGTCAACCTCGACGACGGTCACACAACAGGGACCGAAACAGGTTGGCTCCTGAGCTTCACCTGCAACAGGGGTTGTAAAACCCTGAGTACGGGAGTACTCAACAAGACTTACCCGGTGGAAAAAGAGGAGAAAGTAGGAATGCAGGCTTAGGTTAAACAAGGAGTGGCTGAGCAAGGAGCCAAAGTGTTTTGCTAAAAAGCTTACTAATAGTGCATCCTTACTTTCAAGTTTTACCCGCGAATTCCTCTCCTTAAGAGGTCGAGGAGTTCGAGGACAGTCTACCTAGTTGCCTCTCACAGACAAGTCTGTGAGCTCCTAGTCCTTATCCAAAGTATTATCTATCCAACGGCCATAGCTTCATCTTACTCTGAGTCCGGGAATTGGGATCCGAACCTCATGAGACATTTTTCCTTTTCTCATTTTATCACTTAGTTGCATATTTAGCTATGATGAGGGTCAGTGGATTGAGTCTCCCAATCGGGGAGCAACGACGATTCGAACCGCTTAGCAATCCAGCTGGAGTTCCTAACCACCCGACATATGTAGAACCAAATCTTGCATATGTCAACCCAAATCCGGCTCTCCCCAAATTTGACCAGGTTCGCGGCACCCGAGAGCATAGTACTCCACCATCCTACAGCCGACCTAGATGTTTCCCGGTCATCTCAGATCCGTAAGGTGGGTACACACTACTCTCGCCATCGCTCCACGCCCAGTGAGCGAGTAGCTGTTCGCATCGAGGGATCACAAGACTGGGCTTACCGAGGGCAAGTGGCTAGTACTATAAATTCTCAACCCAGCGGGCCATCAACGGACCGGTCCTTAACCGACACAGTTGGAGACACTACTTTAAGACTCCATTCTTAAAGCAAGTCCACCGACCGGTCTCAAGTTGAAACATCATTGACCATAATAGTATTCCACAACAACCCTTCAAACTTTCTTGTTTGAAAACCTATCTAGTAGCAGGGCTAAGCATCACTACGCAATTTTAAAATAAAACAGGTGTCAAGGACAGGATAACAGATATCAAGGCAGTAAATGCAGCAAGTAGGTTAACCCAATTCTCAACAACCTAATGGAGCATTTTCAATTCATAAGTGATAAAAGATTTAAAATATTCAAGGAGGGGTTAATGCATCCGGGGCTTGCCTTGGTTGCAGGGTAGAGAGGGACCCTCGGAGACTTCCCAAGTCTCGGATCCTACTTCCTCGAACGGAGCACCGACCTCAGGGTTCGGCTCAACGGTCGCTCCTTCGGTCACGTGCACTATACGCAAAATGATGAATGCTCATGATATGCGTATGACAAATATGCAAGAAGGACCAAGTCGAGTACAACTTGCCTTCTCGGTGCAACATAGACTAAACAATAAATAAAGTTGTTTAACATTTTAGTGTTTTTACCCAAGAGGTTGCATCTGTAAATTAAGATTCGTCTTAATTTCTAATTATCCTTAATTAACTAATTATTAATCCTTTTTACCTTAATTAATTATTAATTAAATATTAATGACAAAAATTAAGCATTAAGGCAAAACAATATTAAATGCCAAAGGTCATTAGGGTTAATGACCTCAGGTCATCACATAATCCCAAAATCACTCAACTCTAATCATGAGGATTTAACTAATTATTAGCTAATTATTCTAGAAATATTATTTAATTACTAAGTAAGGGTTTATTAATATTTTATTCAAACATTATCCAAATGCCATCAAATTTTGTGTGGAGCCAGGGAATAATATTCAGAGACTCCACACAAATTTTGGTGATTTTTGGATATGCAAATAAATTATTAAAATTCAGAGAAGTTTTATTCATTAACTAAAAGAGGCAATTTATATACACATGTAAACCATCAGAAAAGAGAACCTATTATTTTTCTTGTGTTCTACTCATTTTATGGAACCCATACAAAAATTTTCATGATTTTTGAATCAGCACATGATTTTCTATTCAAATTCAAACATTAAGCATTTTTAAACAAAAGGAAAAAAAAAAGAAAAACAAACTGAAACTGGGCGAGGCCCAGCCAAAAGGCCCGCAGGCCGGCCCATGCGGGCGCTGCACGCGCGCCCCCTCCTCTCTCTGTGGGTCACTGACGGGCGGGTCCCGCTCGTCAGAACCCCCCCCCCCCTCCTTCTGCGGGTCACTGACGGGGATGCCCCACCCGTCAGCGCCTTCTTCCTCACGCGCGGCGGCACTGCCATGGCTCCGGCCATCGCTGGCGAGGGTTGAGCCCGCGCCAGGGTGCGCATCAGCTCCGCGTTAACCTTGCGACTCCATAGCTACTACTCGCGGACGCTCTACCGCTCTCTTTCTACCTCAGCCGCACAAATGGCGGACGGCCGCATCGGTCGCCCGAAGACCGGGCACGAGGGCTCGGTAGAGCGTGAACCAGCAGGTCCGGAAGGTTCGGGAAGAAGTGGGGATCATGGTGCTCACATCACCACGGCGGGAGAAGCAGTAGAAGAGCTTGGCGACGGTGGCCGTGCGGTCGGGCGGGTGCTCCGGCTCCGGCGAGGTCGTTCCGGTGGTCCTGTTCACGTCCAGGGAGAAAGAGCGAGCGCATGAGCATCGGGGAAACGAGAAGAGCTTGAAACGACCGCTGGCAAGGCGTGGAACCGACTGGAGCAGCGTGTCCACGTGAAGGGTTCCACGGCGGCGATGCCGGCCGGAGTTGGAGAAGAGGGAGAAGCTCTGGCGTTTGAGGGGGTTAGGGAGTGAGCTCGGGGGTGCACTGGATTCGCAAGGAGGTGGCGAACGTAGTGGACTGCTTAATTTGGCTCGAGGGGGACCGAGTACGGTGAATTTGAGAGAGGGAGGCGTCGGGTTTCTTCGGCCGTGGATAGCGAAATCGAGCGGCGTCGTCCACGCTGGTGCTCAAAGGGAGGAGGAAGCGAGCCCGGGGCGTCCACGTCGCCTGGCGACGCAGGCAAGCAAGCAGTTGCATGCCTGCACACGCACACGCGGTGCTGCGCGCGCGGCGGCCGCGCTGGACAGGGGCGCCGTGATCCATATCGGATCACTGTAGCCGACCCTTATCCCCCCCTTCTCTGCCTTTTGTAAAATTTGGCCAAAATTTGAACTAAAGTCAAAGTGCCACCAAAACAAAAGTTGTGCAAAATTTTGTGAGCTACAAAACATGTTTTGGTGACCAAAGCCAATTTTGAGTGGAACATGGTGATTTTTGACCAAACAGTTTGAAATTCAAAATCCAATTTAGGAAAATCCAAATTTTTGAATTGGGGCAGATCAGAGTTTCCAAAATTACTTTTGTTTTTCCTAAACAACTTGAAAAACTCCCAACATGAAAGTTGTTCAATTGTTTGAGCTCTACAACTTTCATGTTGGTCACTTTTCAAAATTCCAAACAGATTTTGAATTGGAGATTCAAATTAGAAAAGGGGACACTTTCTGGAAATCTGTATTTTCAAAATCACTTTGAATTTTATATTGAAACTTCAAAAACTCAAAACACCAAAGTTGTACATCTTGACAAGATCTACAACTTTGCTTTTGAACGCAACCTCAAATTTTGCTTAGTTTTTGAATTGTGCAAAAGGGGGCAATTCTAGGGTTCAAAAATCAGGGTTTCCCCCCCTAAGCCTTTCGGAAACCTTTCACCCTAGGGTTTTAGCAACCAACTCAGGCATCAATAAACAAGATAAACACACTTTAATTCCCTAAGCACATTCAACCAAATTAAACTCATTTTAAGTTGATGCATCAAGGTGTGCTTAATAACTATGTTGTGCAATGCTGATGATGCCATGATCCGAATTTTAGTAACGGTAACATCAGGGATGTTACACATTGTTCATGTGCATACATTTAGAACCTAGTGAGCTAACTTAACTCCTTCGAAGAAAATGATTGTAAAAATGCTAACACACGTGCACATGTTGGTTTACACATTGTGGTGTTGGCACACTTTGAGAAGGAGGTGGAGTTTGAAGAGTAGAGAGAGGATGGGTTCCTCTGATTCGGCGCTTTTTGAGAAAATGAAGTGCATATTTTCTATTGCGCCGGTGGGAAATTTTGGAGAAGTCGCGGGAGTGTTCCTCGCTGAGAAACACTCACCGAACACTGGTCGTTGAGGCACCGGACGCAGAGGCTGTGCGTCCGGTGTGCTGTGGTGCTAGGGTTAAGCACCGGACGGTGAGCACTGGACGTAGGGTAGCTCATGTTCATGCGTCCGGTGCTATCTGACTTCGGCCGGATTGTTTGTCTAGAAGCACCGGACGCTCAGGGAGCGTCTGGTGGTGTGTGTTGACGGTCCTTAAGTATCAAATTTAATTATCAAATAAATAAAGAAAAGGATCCAAATGAAATCAACATCTAGACTTAGAGTTTTATCTGACAGAATTCTACGAGTTTTGGTGTTTGTCTATTTCTGCAGGGGGATATCAGGAAATACGGAAGAAAGGCCCACACGTCGGGATTACATAGAGATATTAACGTGCCGCGCAATTATCTTACATCTAGAAGACTCCAGAAGCCACAGGAAGAAAGCGGAGGCCGAGAGGCAGGGCGCCCGCCCTAACTTGGAGTCCAATCAGGACTCTGTTTCGTGGGAGATCTCCACCGACCTAAAGGATCAAGGATAAGCGTTCAATCAATGTCGGTTTGATCCAACGGCCCATATTCACTTGAAGGGACTATAAAACCAGACCCCCTGGCCCCTGGAGGAGAGAGCCTCTCAACCCTAATTCATTGTTCTTCAAGGGAGAAGAAGCCTCTAATCAAGATTAGAGCTACCACATCAATTAGATATCTAGATTAGCATAGCTACATAGGATTAGAACTAGAAGGAGTCAATCTTCGATTGGTTTCCGGATCTGTCAAGAGGATTCTTGGTAATTCTCTAATTGTGCTTCTAATTGCTTTCTAATTATCTTTGTTCTTCAATATTATGAATATGACTTTGTTCTACTTCAATATATTGCTTATGACTTTGCTCTACTTGCTTATATTCAAGATTATATTGTTCTTAGTTTATCATAGTTATGTACTTGGCTTAGTTAGATTGGATCTATATACATGCTTAGGATCGTATAGCGTTTATCCATCGGATCCATGGGTAAATGATAGATATTGTGTAGGCGTGGTGCTTATGCCGTATTTATCTGCGATTGTACTCAATATGCCAGATCGTGGGGTAGTTCGTGATAGTGACAGCTTCACTGATTCTTATATAGTCCCCCTCTCGTGTATTGGGCTGGCAGAGCAATATTATTACAGGGGAGTGATTGTTATGTTTCTCATTTACCTTGCTAATATCACTATGCATGGGCGTAGTCTTGTCTCGCAATGATTGCTAAGTATGCTTGCACTAACTATGATAATGCTAGACTATATAGTTGAGAATAACTTAGGAAATATTCTTGTAGTTCGTTCTAATTCCATGCTAATGACTTTCTAGAGTATCTAATTGAGGTGCTTATCATATTTATTATGTGGCTAGTTATGATCAGATTAATTATCTTTGTCACTATTCATTATTTCATATATCTTTTATGTGACACTTATCCCTGTATGAAAGAGTTAGATAAATGTTCTCAATTATACTTGCAATGATAGATACTCAATCTCATATTCTATTCTGTAATCAATATTGATGATTGTTAATCCCTTCCCAGTGGTAAAAATATAAATAACGATACCTGGAATACTTCCCGGTTAAAATGCTACATCGGTATTAATCTGTGCGCTTGCAGATCTCATTCATTATTTATTTAGAAGAGCAATTGCATATTTCAATACCGCGTCTCTCATGTCATGCTGGGGATGACAACTTGGCTTAAGTGGTATGAGGGATAGGTTTGGCATTTTTGGCACCGGTACTAGAATTAGAAAACTGTCTACTTTTGGTAGTGATGTTAAGAATACCCAACAGTGTGCGTCCGGTGACCTGCGCGTTTTGCAGACCTCCCTGAGTTTTAGTTCGGTGTGCACCGGACGCGTCCGGTGGCAACTTGCTCAGCGTCTGGTGCTCTGCAGGTTACCGTTAGACTCTGACACGTGGCTGGCTTTGGAGCACCGGACGCAAGTGTTGAGCGTCCGGTGCCCCTTTAAGAGCGTCCGGTGAGCCCGAGTTTTGTCCAGTGAAAGAGCCAACAGCTCTATTTGTTTGAGGGGCTTATAAATAGTTGTTGGCCGGCATGGGGCTCACTCTCTTGGCATTCTAGCATACTTGACATCCTTGTGAGCCTAAGCAAACACCCCCACTCATCTCCTTCATAGATTAAACATCTTTGTGAGATTAGGAATGATTCCAAGTGCATTTGCTTGAGTGATTGCATCTAGTGGCACTTGGGGATCGTTCTAGCTGCGGTTTTCTTGTTACTCTTGGTGGTTGCCGCCACATAGACGGCTTGGAGCAACGGAAGAGCTTTGGCACGAGTTGGTGATTGTTCGTGGCCATCTCCCGGTGATTGTGAGGGGTCTTGTACCTTCCCCGGCGGAGAGCCGAAAGGTAACTCTAGTAAAGTGCTCGTGTCATTGAGTTACCTCACTTGTGGGTAGGTTCTTGTGGTGTCCTAGTGAGGACGAGGTTCGTGCAACACCTCTTAGCCACCGAACCACCAAGTGTTGGTCGACACAACGGGACGTAGCGTGTCGGCAAGCACGTGAACCTCGGGAGAAAAATTGGTGTCTCAATTGTGTTTGATTGGCATTCTCCCGGTGCTTGATTGTTTATATTGGTGATTGTTTATATTGGTGATTGGTTCATCCCCTACACAGCGATATAAATATCTCATCCTATCTTTACTTAACGCAAACTAGTGTAATTAGTTTAGTTGCTTACTTTGCCTTGTGTAGCATAGTTCTCTAGTGTAACTTGTAGAGACTTAATTCTTGTGTGCTTAGTGATTGTAGCAACTAGAATTGTTGGATAGGTGGCTTGCAAACACCTCTTTTAGAGCTAGAGCAAAAAGCTTCGCTTTGTTATTTACTAACCTCTTGCTCTAGTGAGTTTGTGGAATTTTTAAATAGGCTATTCACCCCCTCCCCTCTAGCCATATTAGGACCTTTCACCCGCACCTTTAGGTCCTCGAGCAGCGTCACCAACCTCACCCATGGGTGGAGGCGTTGAGCTCGAGCGGTGGGGGAGAGTGGCGGGATGCGGGTGGCTCCGACGAGCTCGAGCGACGGGATGCGGGTGGAGCGAATGGGATACAGAGAAGGTGAGCGAACTCATCCACTGTGCGAGCACAAGCCCTGGCTAATGGGCCAAGCAGGCATCCAAACAAGCCCAACTTGAACACACTCATAGCAATTTATATATAATTTTAGCAACAATTTGTATAGACTTTCAATAGCATTTTGTAGAGAATAATATATTACTATCACTTGTTCAAATAAAGAGAATTATGTTCTAATAAATTGATAAATTCTAATATTTAACTAACAACACATGATAAATACAAAGACATAAACAAATGTTTGAGTAATTCGGATAGCGGGGGGATATTACCCAAATTATCCAAACTAATTTCGGGTAATCAAAATCGCTATCCGAATTTAGAATTGGGTACCTCGGGTTCGGGTAATTTGGATTCGGGTGCGGATAATTTGGGTACGAGTAATGGGTATCGGGTAATTTGCCCAGGCTTACCTAGGTGTAACAAAAATTTTAATCATATTTGCAACAATGACAAGAGATTGACTCACCTCCTCTCCCTCCCCCTAGCCAAGTCATGGCATGCAAAATCCACCACATGAGCCTGTTTAGTTAATCTCAATCCTAGAGAATTGGGAGGTCGAAGGAATTTGAGGGGTATTTTAACTTGTATAGGAGATAAAGAAAAAACCTCGCATTTGATTGAGCAATAACCAAAGCTCTATGACACCAACAAAAGTTTTGCTTCTCAAAGAGCCAGAGGAATGAAAGAAGAGATGTCAGAGTGAGTGATAAATAGACAAATGTGACAGCAAACCGAAGTCAGAAATTCTCCTTTTAATGTAAGATATATGTAGGTATAGCTTAAAGTTACTAGACTATCGTCTAACAAATGATTATTTTCACACGAAGAATAATAATAATGTGAAGTCGTGACACGCACAGACGCCAACGAAGGGTTTTGCTTCTCGAGAAAAGGAGTGCTGCAGATGGATGAAAGAAGAGATGAAAATGCAAGATAAACAGACATGATCCTTTTGTTTAATACTCCCTCTATTCAAAATTACATGACATTCTGCCTTGCAGATAGAGATAAATACGGAGTAGCTTTTAGTATGCATCTAGGTAGATAGCTATGTATCTAGAAAAGCCAGATGAACTTATAATTTGGAACCAAGGGAGTATTAGATATATATAGACGTAGCTTGAAGTTCTGCCTATACTAGCATTTAACAACTGATTATTTTCGCACCAGGAAGAATAATTACAAATATTACAGGGATAAAATACATGGGCTGCCATCTGGACAGCATATTCGATACAATGGACCTAACAGCATGAAGCACCATGCAAAGAATAGGTCGTGCTGCCAAAACTCAGGTTTCCTCTATACCAGCATCTAACCGATATCAGCTTCCCAAACGGGAATAAAATTACTATTGAAACAAAACAAAACAAAACAAAAAATATGGCCTGAAATGGCAAAGCTGTGGAGCCAAAATTTCATATTGGGAAGTGCAAGGATCAGCATGTTACTTTGTTGACATCAGAGGAGCTGATTGTTTTCACTACCCTGCACAGCAATACCTGCATCGAAGAATTTGCCAAGTTCAGAATTTGTTTTGCTTGGAACCAGTGTTTTTAAAACCGCTAGGTGCTAGGCTCGACAGGCAGCCAGCTAGGAAGCAGTAGAGGAAAGTGGAACCAGCTTTTAGTTGGGATAGATCATAATCACTTTATCTACCACTCTACCAGTGCTTCCTATTTAAGCTTCCACCATGAAACATGACAAATGAAGGAGGTACTTGTGTTTTTGTATTGCTACTCAACCACTACTAAGTTCCATGTGCATCTGAACATTCATCAGACCATTACTATCCAATTATCCATGTTAACTCAACACAAGTACTGTACAAATTAACTACTAGTAGCTCATCTGATGGCCCATTTTTCAGAAACTTATCCATTTCAATAATAACTAATATCTAAACCTGAATGCACAATTGGACTCATTCAACAACCAACAACCCCATAGATATATGAAGCGGTGTGCAACAAATTGCTCTATTTGTTATAGCAATGAAATAGACAATCAGAATGCATTGTACATAAATGCAGGTATTAACATCAGTGACAAGCAAAACCCTAAAATTGCCTATGAAGAAAGAAGGCAACAATCAGAAGAAATAACCAAAGCAGTACCTGCACAGAATTCACGCCGAAAACGGCACCATCTTGGAGCGCTTCCCATTTAACATATTTTCCACCATTGAACATTTGTAGACATGAGTCAGTTCCTAATGTACAGTCAATCATTCACCAACTTTTGTCCCGAAGTTCTCAGCCAAGAATTCATCAAGAAGACCATAATTTGGAATAGTTTCTGAACTGAAGTTCTCAGCTGGTAACTTCCGGATGCATGCAAGAATATGCTGAACATCTCGGCATAATCTGGGTCACAAAAAACACAACATGGTTAAAAAAGATGCAAGAAAAAAAAAAGATGTTCTAAGAAAATGAGAATGCAACAGAGTCTTAATCCCTTTGGTTTTCCTTGGTAAAAGGAATGCATAGATTAAGCAGCATACCTATTCTTTGCCTGAGGAGTACTAACTTCCAATTTTGAAAATGCTTCTGTAATATGTGAATGGAATATTTGAACCACTTGCCTGTTGCACAAGAGTAAAAATAAATCAGCAGTCTGGAGACAACTTACAATAAAATTTTTTTACATATGTACATCAAAAAGTAAAGGAAAAGATGGATTAACTTCCAGCCAATTAATTACAATGCAGCATAAATACGACTGAATCTACAGACACTGATTTTTATAGTAACAAAATTAGGGAATATAGAGAGAGAGGGAAGCAATACCTTATAAATTGGTTTGTCATGTATTACTATTGTGATATTTGCTTTAAATAATTTTCTGAACCATGTTCTGGGTATCATGAGGAAGCTGATCGACTACATGCATGTCATTACATGCTTGAGATATTTCTACCTGAGAATCTTGCAATTCTCCAAATGGATGGAAAATATAGCACAATTAATTAGGGGAGATGGTAAAACAAGTGAAAAAACGGTGATATCTTACAGTTTGTGTTCTCGTGTATAAGAATTTTGATATTTTAATCATAGTAAGGTTAAGTGTTTTTCCAAGGCATATTTATTCTGCAGAAGTGAGTCACTCATAGCTGAAAGTCCCCAAATTCTCAAAAAGGGGGAAAAATATGGCCTAATGATTCCAAAGATACAATAGGTTTGCAGATGTACATACCAAAGGAAAGAAGTGGTTAGAAGTGAAAAATTTTTACCTGAATATTATTTGCACGTCAACCTCAAGCAATGTTTGAGAAAGGATGCGATGCAAATATGTAACTTCCTGCAAATTATTTGCATACAAATCTCAGAACAATTAACTCAAGAAAGTAAACACCTATACTTATGAAAACATATCCTTGCTCGAGTTCTGAGGGATAAATGATGATAACGATGATCTTGATATTGTTAAAGAGACCAAAGACTGCAACTTCGTAACCAAGTAACAAATAAATGACATTTAAAAACTATTTATCATAACTTCAAATAATCACAGATAGGAATTTGTAACTAAACCAAAACAAGATAAATTCCCATTGATAATTAGGTAACATTAGTACCTTTGTAACAGCTTTAGCAAATGGACTTGGCTGCACATCATTATCTTCTGGGCCATTCCAGCCTTCCACAATTTGGGGTAATTTTCTAAGATTTGCAAGCAACCTCTCTCTCATTATCTGGACGAGTTTGCTGTGAATTTCATCTCGATGGACCTTGTAGTCCTGTTATTTCATTAAAAAAACTTCTATGAAATTGCATTCATGAAAGGACAAGAAAGGATAGTTGCACTCAGGACTCGTGAGTCACCGTAACTCATAAATGCCAATATAAAAATTAGAAATGCACCTGAGCTACTCTATCCAGCTCAGACATTAACAGCTGTTTGCGTGCTTCAGGTATTTTCAGGAAAAGGACTCGCCTGATATCTGCAGTGTCAAGAAAAACTTAGAAACACTGGAAAGCAAATATATCATACAATGACTGCATTTCGCAATATATATCCCATCACTCGAGTTGGTATGCCAACACTTTTGTACACAAGATTGTAGCTAGTACTAGTTATTACAGTGTTTCAACTCTTTAATATGGAAGAGACTAAGCAATTGTACCATGTGATTAATATGAAGCTATGAGCATGCGTTGTCATTTCTCAGTTTTGTATGAGACTTAGTTCTCCTTCGGTCTGTGTGTATTGTAGCTATTGAGTATGGATATTGTGAGACAGACTTAGTATTTCAAAATTTTATGGGAGGGTCCAAAAAGAGCAAACCAATATAATGCATGTTCCTAGGACCAGCAATTCGGTGCAGCGAAAGCAAATCATGACAAGCTCATGGGGTAATTTACAGTTTGGACATAATATGCTAAAATTTTAATTGGTCAGGCTGTAGACTTGTATGAAATATGGTCTTTAGAACTTCCAGTAGCTAAGCAACCTGAAGCACTTCAAGAATGTAAGAAATAGTAATTTGCAGAAGATTAAAACAACTGTTTACCTGGAATTAAAGAATGTATAAAACTAATGATTTGACTCGCCAAAGCTAAATGCTTAGACGTAATTGATTTAAGTCCAGACACCTGAGAAGCAAAACAGAAAAAAATGTCAATAAATTAGAACTATTGCAAGGAAGAAAACTGAGCTTCTAAATCAAATAAGCTCTTGAGGTTGATCAAAGCCTTAGGCACATGCACTGAAGTATTGACTGTTCTGACAAACAAATAAAAAATGATTAAAATAGTGTCCATATAGTAACAGCTTATTTTGCAAATAGTTGTTCCATGCAGTGATGCATGTGGTTCAGTGCATGCACAGGTTGTTAAAAAATGCAGACAAACATTACTCACATCAAGTGAAAATCACATTAAACATTTGCATACAGTTGCCAATGAAATAAAGAGGCATTGTTAATAACTGAAATGGCATGCTGATGTACCTGCATGGCTCCTGCACCGAGAACAAGTTGGCAAGTCCTAGTGTTGAAAAGCTTTAATATTTCCACAACACGTTGGACCACCTCCAAAGATAGTGATGGTAAACATTTACTGATGTCAACGTATTCGGATAACATCTTCAACAGTATCAAACCACTGCAAAACCAATAAAGCATTGTTAGAAAAGCATGGGTTCCAAAAAAGAGAAAATGTGCTTTATATTAACGCAATAACTTAGAACAGTGAACTCTAAAAATAACAAGAACAAATCAATAAAAGACATATTGCTGTATCAAATACTACCATTTATTTCAACTAAATTTACAGATTGATGGCTACTGAACACATTTCATTTCAGCAGTGCAAAGTTCATAAGTAGAGACCGAATATCAAATTATTGAAAGGTAACTATAGATGACTAACCAGTTTACCATATGATAGCCAACACCTCCATGTACAATCGTTTGCAAGGTGGACTTCAGATTCCCAGCAACATTGTTCTCAGTCTGAGAAGTGGATTCAACCTTGCTTTCACCAGTCGATGTTACTTTGCCATTATCAGCATTATTTTCAGCTGAATATGTCAGTTCTTGACTTGTAGGCCGATGATCACTGAACTTTAGGTTATCATCAGGGCTAGGCATCTCCATGCCATTAACAGAAGAATAAGTGGATGAAAGTGAAAGAACGATTGCTTGAAACTCTTCAGGAACATCCACAGCAACCCATGTCTCTTGGTCAAGAACTGCTTTGATTTTTGTCATCTTCAAAAAAAATGAAAGTTTGTAGTTTGAAAAAATAGGGGAAACACAATTTAGTTTAGCTAGTCTTATCTATCAAGCGCCTTGGATAGTCCAAAACTCGCATAATTTGAGTAGCCAGAGAAGATGAACTTCATTAATTAAAATATATTATTCCACCACCATTTTGATCTAAAAAATACTCCCTTTGCAAATTATAAGTCGTTCTGGCTTTTCTAGATACATAATAAAAGCTAGTATCTAGACATAGTGTATATCTAGATGCATAACAAAAGCTATGTACCTATAAAAGTTAGAACGACTTATAGTTTGGAATGGAGGATTTCACAGTAAAGATCAACTACTGCGAATGTAAAAAAAAAAAAGGTACTAAGTTATAATCGAATTGAGCATCTGTATTGTATTCAGCTTGATGGACAACCAATTAATCCATAACTAAGGAGGGAAAGTTGGGTGCTTTCAATAACGATGGTCAATAATTATTTTGGATGTTTCTAGTCAAATAGGTGAAATTTTGAATAATAGGACTTCAACGATAGAACTGCAACATTGTTTTACTGACCCGAACATTATGCTGATAATCAACAAATTGCTTTGATTGTTGCTGTAGGATTCCACGAATGTTGTAACCCAACCTGCCTCCAATCTACAAGAATAAGAGGCTAAGATAACATTATAACTTGCTTATATGCAATTAATGTGGCTGATTTTGTGTATTTATTTCAAACACGAAGAGACGTAACCTTTTCTGTAGCAGCTATAAATTCTTCTGTTATGTTGTAGATGATCAAGAATTCTTGAAGCCTTAACCTGGGATGTAAAGCAGCACGAACACCTAATAGCTTAGCCCATCGTCCATGGGCAGCATCACAAGCCGCGAAAACTGCTTCAGTGTTTTCTCTCAAGACATCGGCCCTGCATCAAATGCAAACAGTCATGCATCTTCTTTTTGTATGGTACTGATATAAATAATTCAGATACACAGCAAACAAAAGCTTGGGTTATTCAATGTGCTAATCTGTTATGATAACTTATCACGGACATACTGTGACATCAGAAATGAACTTAATTTGCATCTTCACATGGATAGACAATAGAGGGCAAGTTGCAGCTTAACTTACCGAACATTCTTTATTGAATTTATAATGGAAAAATCATTTGTTTTTCCTTGGACAAATGGGATCTTGGAAGTACTCCGTGTAATAGTATTAGAGCCCCGTGAAGAGTCATTCTCTTGGGTATCAGAAATAACTGAACCACCATGTTGTAATGTAGAATTACTAGAATCACCACTTAAAGTCCCATCAAGGTTTCCCATGATCCACTCAACTATTCTTTTCACTTCAGCTGCTTGCTGTAAATGTACCTGAAATCATAAAGATGTTAAAGCCATTATTTTTTGGGGGTTTGTTTACTAACATATGGTACCTAGTAGGGAGTTTGTATTTGATGTGCACCCATTTAATAAAAAGTCACGTGTCATGAAAACAAATTACACAATCAGGACATAGGCTATAGATAGAGTCCAACATAAAGATTGTTTAGCGGAACCAAGTAAGCCTCAAATTTTGCCCAGGAGCTTTGCCCCAAATAGGAAAATTGAATTCTTATTAAGAGCTAATTTACCTGTACTATCCTAAAAATGGCGGATAAAAGTTGAACAAATCCTTCAGATGAAAGACTCCGCAACTTATTTGCTAAGGACTGGCCTCCAGCTGCAGTACATGTTAAAAGGTCAAAAGGCAAAGGAAGGTTAACATAAAAAATGGAAAAAACAGAAAAGAGAAAGTGACTGGGTGCAAATAATACCGTCAGCATCGGTAGCTCTGTCTCCAGTTACTGAATCAGAATCTATTGGTCTGGCGGTTAAAACTGGGAGTAATTCTGCTACTGTGGCTTTGATTGAAGCTTTCATAACAGTTATAAGTGTATCCCGGTAAATTCTAAGAACTGCAGGAAGTTTGTCCTGAAATTTTAAAAACAAATCACCATATCATTATTGCTTCCACATACATAAATATTAAGGTACTGTTTGGTTCTAGGGTGGGACAGGGATGAAGTGGGATACAGCTTGGGACACTCGTCCCGAAGAGGAATATTCCTCTAGATTCAAGGATACTCCTGTTCGTTCAAAAGAGAGGACGCGCTTGTCCCTCCAAGACACAACCCCCCCCCCCCCCCGGCTTATCACTTCTCTCTTCCACTCGCCGGTAGGGGCATCAGGGTTGGGCCTCCAGCCCTGGATGGCCACAGCCACGGCTGGCAGCGCCTGTGCAAGTGTGGGCGTTGCCAAGCAGAGGCGTGGCCACCTTGGTGAGGGCGGCAATGTGCAAACGCGCAGGGGAGGAGGCCGCTGGGCGAGGACCAGCACTGGTGATAGATGAGCCGGTGGCAGCCACGTCCATGTGGGTGCAATAGCAATGGACACACCGGGCGAGAGCTGGGCCAGGCCCAGGGATAGCGGACGCACCAGGCGGTGGTAATGGCATCGTGTTGGGGATGGCCACATCGATGTACAGGCGTGCTCGGGAGGAGTCGATGGCGTCATGTCAGAGGCGGCCAGCGCCAAAGCCATGGACGGCAAGCAGAAGTGGCAGCCGATCAGGAAGTCGGGATGACGGTTGGGGAACAAAGAAGGTCCACGAGGATGACATCTGAGGCCCACCTAACGGATTGTCTAACGGATATCAAATGGTCCTACTACCCTCCTCATCCCTCGTACCAAACGCAAAACACGCCAACACGGACATCCCCATCCCCTCATCAAACGCAGAGATGGAACCATCCCATCCCAAAAAAAACTGGGATGGATCCATCCTGCCCCTCTTATCCCAAAACCAAACACACCTAAGTATAGCGGTATTAGTGGCCTTGATACTAAACTTTTAGCAATATACAGTCTCATGTAAAACAATTTATATGGTACAACCTGAACTTAACTGTTCAGTTGCATAGCCTTTAATAATTCAAACTGCAGTTACATGTAGATGTTATAACCGTTAAACATCACGTTCGCTTATGTGTACCACACTAACTAGTTTCGGCTAATTACATCAGTGATGTAAAGTAGGACATGAATTTTAAAGAGGCAGCTTCACTTTCTGTCCAAATAACTTTTGAGATGACAGACTATTACATGAATGAATTAAATCTCTCATTTTACAAAGTTACAAGTTACACATAAAATCAAGCATGCTTTGTTCATCACCGTAGTTTGTTAAACTTTAGGCAAGAAAATCCAACCAGCTGTGGTAATTGTTTGATTCGCATCGATACTTCTGGCATGCTAGAGTTTTTCATCACTGGGTTCTATTTGTCACTGAATCGTTTCCATACAAAAGTTTGCCTTGGTTGTGACAGGTGTATTGTCCACCACAAGAATGGACTTGCCACAATTGTCAGAAAGAGTTATGGCAAACTATGGGAATGATATAAACAGGTCCAAATGTTGATGCCAGATTGTGTTAAACCTAAAATATTATGCTATGGCCCTAGAAACCACCAAAATGCATGTGTATGAACATTCAGTCACTCACTTTGTTCAGATCAAGCCTCCATCTGAATCTCTAACCCAATAATAAAATATCAAAATCAACAGACTATCAGTAATGAAAAGAGTGTCTCGTCAAATTATCATTCATTCATTTTCAATACTCTAGTTTCTATATATGTTTCTACAGATTCATATTTTTTTTTCTAAAACAGCAGATTGGTTTTTGACTGGAATGAGCAGTTAAAACCTAATCGCGACTCTTTTAATGTGTAACTTGTACAAAGCTCAAACAATTTTCCTCGCCATAAACTGGATATTCTTCCAAACATATATTTTTGTGTACCCTTTCCAAGAAAATAAGTCCACAAAATGCTCGGTCATCCATATGTCAAGGAACAGGAATTCTGTATACCAGAGTAATTTTTTTTAGAAAAAAAGGGTGCCAAAGAGATTCCTCATATGAATAAACATGTTAGACAAGGACTCATCTGCAAGTGCACCCAGGCGCAGGCGCCCAGCTGACAACAAAAAGGTAATTAGAATGTAAGACAATGGTAGAACTAACCGTTCTCAGTAGGCAAATAATGAGGGGGAGGAGTCGATCCCTGAGAATAAAACTTTCCTCCTCGTCTACGTTACCCTGCAGTACAATGGTAGATACATTGAAAGAGCATAAGAACAAAAGGGGGCGCAAATCTATTAGTTCCATAGTGTGATAGATTAGAAGTTAGCAATAATCTAAGGCATTGTTAAGTGATAACAGATCGTTATTTTTAACAGACGTGATTACTTGGAGTTCATTGAAAATTTGGACAACATCAAAAATACCTGTACATGTCCATGGTAGTTATAGTGTATGATATATGATGTAGTATGAAATTCTCAAATCATGTAATACCACATGAATTTATTTGCTTCTACTTAACACATGTTGAAGACAAAACGTTAGCTGTTCATTTTAAGAAACTACAAGGTAAGTAGGAAAAGAAAGAATAACTTTTGGTTAATCCAGTTTCCCTTTTTAACGAACCTCTCAAAAAAAGGGTAAAAAAAACATGCTATGTCATGAATCTGTTGTTCTCAAAAGAAATTTTAACAAAAACAAGTATGCTGACAGAATCATTAAATACACCAGTATTCTCAACTTCAAGTAGCAAATATATTAAAATACAATCATATACTAAAGACATCAGTGCATCTTCAATCCAATAAACCTGGCAGCCATAGACCAACTTAGAGTTATATACAACTGCAAAATATTCTAAATGCACACACCTCATGGTCTGTCCCATTCAATGGACTGGAAGCCTTTCTTTTCACAGTTGATAAAATCATAGCATCTACAGCTTTTCCATCAGGAACAGCAGCATGCACAAATTCTGCTGAAAGAATGCTACAAGGATGAATATTACCAAGTTAAACAGCGATTAACTAATGATAGAAGGTACAAGTGAAGAGTATCACTTTTCTAATGGCCAAACAGAATGAGATTCAAGGTCCTATATTAATAACAAGAATACAGTTTATTTTTCTAGAATTACAAGGTCCAGTAGATAATTGATTTGCTGGTATCAAGCAATACGGTCACCCAATTTACTTGATATATCTGACCACAATAACCCATCAAAATTTGTGGTAAATCTATTCTATTTAAAACTTAAAAGAAAGGTGTATAAATCAACATTGCAGAGCATAGATGTGATGCACATACTAAAATGCTAAATCTATTTAACAATCCAACATATAAAAGTTCAGCCAAATAAATCACAGTTCTAGGAAAGGAACAGGATGGAATGCATTCTTTTCGCATTGGGACAAAATACAAAATGGGTATTGGCCCTTTCTAAAACAAGTCAGCTGGAGCTAGAGAAAATTCCCAACATTTCAGTCAGAACTCACACCTATGTTTCCATGTCTAGAGTAGCCTGCAAATACTCATTCGACCTAAAAGTTCTAGCTTCTATGTTAAAACTGTGCATCCTGTTGAGTATTCAAATTTATGTTATTTAATCAGAAAATACCTGTTCACTGAATCTAGTGATGTTCCCAGCTGATCTCGGATATGCCGAAAGCAATAAAGCCCAGCAAGTTCATCAGTGTCCTGATTGACAAGAACAAATGTTTATGGATTGTCATAGTATAAGTTACATACGTTGCATGTTTCTAAAATAGTGGCTGTGGGTATTTGTAGGCATATGGCAATTAAAGCAATTAAATAGTTTGATTCATTGGAAAACCTCAATTGTTGATGTGTCAACAGTACATTGTATCAGATCATAGTAAACGAGTTGGGTAACTTACTAGCAAATTTTGCAAGTCATCAATGACATCGAGGGCACCAGCACAATCTGCTGCTGCAACAAGCTGCAAACGTAGAACAAGATTAACAAATGAAAGCAGAGCAAAAGGAACTAGTAAAACTAAGAAAACGAAATAGGTATATCACATTACAAGTACAAGATTTAGATGAAACAACTTTTCTTGTTGCAGCCCAAGTCCAAACAGTTTTAGGCAGCGAACACAGATTGCTGATCCAAAAAAAATCTCTATGAGATCTCAAATTCACATACTGGTTATTTTACTGGCATGGATGATAATAATGATGTTCAGTTTTGCTAGCAGGATACAATATCATTGTTTGCACTGGGGCCAAGAATGCATTTGTCCATCACTATTTTACAGTGTTCCAAGGTCGCAATGCAATTGCAAGCAGCAGTGATGTTTAGGCCCCTCTGTATTGAGAATTCGAGCAGTCGTGGGTTATGAGGCACATGCACAAGATCAACTCCCCGGACAGAGCCATTATAGGCTTTCAATAAGCATTAACAGCTGATGCCCACAGATAAGCAAAGAGTGGAAATGTTCTTTCCATTTCAGTTGGGAGGTGTTGCAATGGTCCATCAACAAAAAAAAAACATTTCATCTCTAGGTTTTTCTCATATAACAAGTTCCAAATATACCACATTGTAGTTCCATGTCAGGCTACATTTGATATTTTCACGTTTGTAATAGCCCATACCCCATGAGAATATATGGCATAGTGATAAATAAGTATTCCAGACAACTACATTAGACTGATCAACAAGCAAGATGCACGGAAAGACAAGCTGCCTGGTAAATGCACTCACCAACTTGAGTGCAGTAAGCGCCTGGCTGACATAGAGGATGACAGTGAGCTTCTGCTGCAGCGCCACCAGGTTGCCTCGGGTAGCATTGAGCTCTTGCACCTGCCTTGCTGCCCCGACGAGGTCCCCCGTGAGAACCCGTACCACCTCCCTGAGCTCGCGGATCCTCCCTACCGCCGTGACGATCTCCCCATCAAGCCCGCGCAGCCGACCCTGAGCCTCGTAGAAGGACTCAGACCGGAGTGCTATCTCCCGCACAAGGTGGGCCTCAACGACGTCGAGGTGCTGTCCGAGGCGCTCCTGCAGCGCGTCGTCGTCGAGCGGGCAGGCGGCCTGGAAGGTGGGCCCGTCTTCGAGCGCGAAGTCCTCCTTGAAGAAGAGCGCGGGCACCTCGCGGAGGCAGGCGGCGAGGCCAGAGGAGGCCGCGGGGGCGCCCTCGGCGTCAGAGGAGGCGGCAAGCTCGGCGCTGGCGTGGAGGCGGATGTCGGCAAAGCGCGCGAAGGGGTCGGAGACGGCGGCAAGGTAGGGCGCGAAGTCGGCGCGGGTGACCTCGCAGGGGTGCGACGGCGGCGGTGGAGCCGCGTCGGGTAGCGTGATGGTGGGGGGCGGCCAGGGCAACCAGGAGTAGGAGGAGGCAGCGGCGGAGGGGAGCGGATTGTTGAGGAGCGCGGTGATGGACTGCGGGACGCCGCCGGGGGGGCCGGTGGAGGTGGGGGAGTCGGTGGAGGAGGAAACGGAGGCGACGGAGGTGGTGCGGAGCGGCGGGCGCGACGCCATCGCGGCGGTCGGCGGCCGCAGTGTGGTCAGCGGAGGTGAGGAGGCATGGGGAGATCGGGATCTGGGAGGCGCGGCAGCGAAGCCAAAGCTTGGGTGGGAGGGGTGTCAGATCTGGCGCCTAGACGAAGGGGAGAAGAGAGGGAGCAAAGCAAGTGTTGATGTTTTTTCTTCTCTTTTTTCTTTTTTGCTCCTGGAGTTTGTTCTTCGTCCTTCCTTTTTTTTGATAAAATTTAACAGAACTGGTGCATGTTTATGAATGATCATTACACATTCAAGTGGAAATTTCCTCTAAAACCGTTTAAGTTTGAATTTAGAAATATCATAAAAAATAAAAGATTGTATAAAAGTACAACTCCAATACACTTTTGTCGTGATTCCACGAGTATGCTATAGGGCATTTAAATTTACTAGCATATCATGCTCCTTGGTGGAGTGGACAATTTCAGTGCCATTAACAGTTCGTCAACTGTGTCAACATCTCTATAAGAGACAGTAGTAACATTTGTTAAAGGGGAAAACCTCACTGTTATGTATCACTAGAAGTAGAACCAAACAATTATACCATAACAATCTCTTCCATACTCCAACACAAAAGATAGTAGTGTCTTGAGGTGGGGACAAACCATGGATCGATAACATGATGCCCTCCCAGTCACCTTCGGTGCTAGACACGTATCCAAGCCCAGGCGCTTGAACACTTGGGAATGCTTAGAGCGTCAAACAACAGGGGTAAACCAAACAGTTCTCTACAATCGGACACCTAGTGAAGCTCATATTGCTAGGTAAACTGTCTAGGAGAGAACTAAACAGCTCTACGTCGTTAACAGTTTGTCACTTATAACAACACTTCAGCAAGAGATGTGATGGCGCCTATTGCTAAAGGAGACAACCACACCATGGTGCATCAGCAGGACTACTTCAACCACTCTATGAACATGAAGAATTCACAGGATTTTAATACGAAGATGGCAATACCTCTAGGAGGGGGCAAGGGCAACACAATGGATCACATGCTACAGAACAAGATTGTCACATATGGTGCTCGCTGAAGCTCACACCTTATATGATTCTCTGCTCAGGCCTCTCTAATTCCAACTATGGATATGTTAGCGATGACTACGTTCATCTTAGCACTAGAATGGATCATCCTCTTTTCGTTCCCATTGCAACAATCTCAAGGACCACTTCTCAATAATCAAGTTTGAGCCTCAGCCATCAAAATATTGTTATTTCTATGGTAGGATATGAATCTTATTGCTTCCATGGTAGGATATGACTGAGGAATAGTGTCAAATTAGCAATCATTTAAGAGAAACTGACAAGTTGCTCTAGAGGTTTTATGGACCCAAGTAGAGAAGTATCACGCCCAATGGTTCTGTTTGTATCTGGGCCATTGCCAAATACCAAGTATAGGTGTCATGTATAGGTTATGCTATGCCATTGTCCCCTGTCCAATGTTAGTGTTTATTTTGCCGGTCATTCCATGGTTAGTTGGGTTCCATATTATTAGTTGTTTCATCGATTGTTGGGTGTTCATATTATTAGTTGTTCCATTAGTATTAGGTAGGTATCCATGCTATTGTTTACTCTGACTAAGCTACATTCAGTAAGGTTTATATGTCACTTTCTTCTTCTATATAGAGCAGAGATCAAACATAGACTGACTTTATTATATTAGCAATGTCAACCTCGATCTAGTCATGATGCAAACTTTAAACTGAAGCTCATAAAATAAAACGAAACAATGGCACTATAACACGACCAACCTTTGTTGACACCTTTTAGAGTGGGAAAAGGGTAGATTTGCCGAGAGATAGCCTCCCACCCAAATTCACCTGTCTATCGGGGATCGTGATGTATTGATTCCTAAAGCACTATGGGTCATTGCTGGAGGTCCATCTCGATGGGCACTAGCCCCTGAGTAACTTCAGCAACCCCCATGCAAATGTGTCTAACAGCCTCGTTAGCGATGCTCGTAGAGTTTCATGGTTGGTGACAGCGGGAAAACGAACTTGCGAGGAAAACCGATGATAGTTTAAAAGGTAAAATAGACTTTATCCGGATGCGAGTGGTATTGGCAACGCGCTCGTTTGAGGCAACATACCGTGATGTCAAAATGTACATTGACAGAAGTGTGGTCGAATAATATGAGGCCAACACCGACGTAGTGGTTGAGATCGACACTAGACAAGTCTTCAGCAACACGTTTTATGATGGCCTCGATAGCGAGCTGAACTGGGAGAGACCTTATAGCCGTATTATTATATTCTTCCTATTCCTGTGACTAGCAGCTGTCTAAACATAGGCAGTGTTTCTACCTCCTCCTTACTGTTTCTATCCCTAAATCTGTGTATGTCTTTCTTCTCCTTGTCTCCGAGTAGCTTCTAAGTCTCCAATAATGGAGCTCATATGTTCCCTCTCTATATGACACATGGGCTGCTTTGAGATATTTGTAATGTTTAGAAAGAGGAGTATTGAGCAGTTTTCTAATTAACTAGAAGAATACCCCGCGCGTTGCTACAAGAACTACTTATTTGGAATAAAATTTAACTATTTATACAATTCTTAGGAAGAGAATAACTATTATAAATATTGCAAGTGACAGTGGATTGCTGAGGCGGGCACCTTGTATGTCAAGAAAAATTGCTAGTAGGGTTTTGCTTATAAAAGTGTAAGATAAGATTTTGGTACATTTTCATCTTGTTCAATAGATTACGACTGTATTAGTTCAACTTTGATAATTCAATTGTTTTTCCTGAGTTCTAGACAATAGGCCCAGGTTAGCAAGGATGTATTTAAGCAAATCCATAACCAGCGAAAATAAAAAATATTAAACTAATACTATATTGATATAGTATTTTGGTGCTCATACAGTTCTTGTTATCGTATTCTGCTATCCTTCAAAATTTAGATCCTACCTTGAATTGACGCCTTGCACTTAATCCATCCCAGATAATAAGACGTTTGATTTTTTTATACCAACTTTGACTACTCGCCTTATTTAAAAATTTATGTAAAATATCACTTTTTTTGTCGTGGCTTGGTTTATTAATCAAAGTTCTTCAAGAATGACTTAAATTTGAGTATTTTTGCATAAATTTTTTGAATAAGACGAGTGATCAAACTTGAGATAAAAAAAGTCAAATGTCTTATAATTTGGGATGGAGGAAGTATATATTTTCTTGAGTAGGAGGAGGCGCAAAACACTTGTTTAGGTCCTCAAACTTGTTTGACCGTATCATTTAGGTCCTTAAACATACAAATCATTCGTTTAGGTTCTCAAATTTGTTCAATTATGTCATTCTAGTCCCTAAATACTATAAATATTATAAACTTGTAAATTTAATATATATTTATAGAACTATCCAAAAAATATAAAAATATTTTGTTTGACTTGTAGTAATTTGTATTTTAAATTAGAATAAAAGAAATTATCATGTACTTTCTATTTTTAACTCTGCAGTTAAATGAGTAAATAGTCATGTATATTTTTTAAAAATCCTTAAAGTGTATGTGCCTATTTAGTTATTGAACTATAGAGTAAAAAATAGAAAATATATGATATTTTTTATTCTAATTTAAAGTGCATATTACCTGGAGTCTAACAAAATTAGATTTATAATTTTTGGACAGTTATATAAATATATATTGAATTTATAAGTTTATAGTATTGAGAGACTATGATGACACAACTAAATAAGTTTGAGGAGCTAAGTTTAGTGACCTACTCCCTCCGTCCCAAAAAGAGTGACGTTTTTGACTTTCAGACATCGTGTTTTACCGTTCATCTATGTAAATTATAAAATAAATTAATCATGGGTAAAGTATCTCTAATGATAAAATAAGTCTTAACAAAATATATAATATTTATGTAAAAATTTTGAATAAGATGAATAGTCAAATAAGATGTGTGAAATTCTAAAACGATACTCTTTTTGGGACGGAGGGAGTAGATAATATAGCTGAACAAGTTTAAGAACTAAACGGGGCAATTTAAGAGTTTAGAGATCGAGATGGCACAAATAAAGTTTGAGGACTTGAAGAGTAGATTTACGAGTTTAGAGATCGGGATGACATAATAGAACAATTTTGAGAACCACCAGTGTACTTCACTCTATTTTCTTTACTCTCCTTTTCCTTTTCGTTGACAATAACTGGCAAGTTTGAATATATAAGTGAGTTTGCAAATTTTTTTTATATATGTGTATTTTTCCATTTTTTTCGGGTAACTGAAAGTTGTTTTTCAGCACAATTCATCCTGGGAGTTCCTTTTGTCATTGTCTCCCATGAATGAACAATAAGCACATGATTGACAAGAGTCAACACTAGATCCTTAGCACGTAATTTCTCATTAAACAAATCTAATTAAATTATTTGAATGGTAACATCTGTAAATTGTCCATATGATGCAGGTTTCCAGTCTGAGAGATTTTTTGGCACATTGAAATCATCTCATGGAACTCAAAAGATAACGTCTATCTACATACAACATGTGCAAAGCCTACTTGGGTTTGCCCCTCATCTTCATCAAAATCTAAGACCACACTCGGAACTGCGAAGTCTTTCCCTAACCACAGATTCTTCAGACAGATTAGAATACACCAAAAAGCGTCGCTGCAGCAAAGAGCAAAAATAATACTCCTCCTAACAAGCCAACCTGAAAAATAATGCATTTCCATGAGTCCTAAATCAAAAGGGTATGCAGAGCAAGGTCACAACAATATGGTAAAGCATTCATGATGATTATACCAGAATGAGCAACCAAAAGCAGTGGTGTGCCTTGCAACACTAGCCTGGAGACAGCCCTAGCTCCCAGAATTCTTGGAGCAGGATATCCCTAGCTCTAAAATTCCTTGAAGCTGATCTGGGCTAGACTCTAGACTAGAAGTGTTTGTGTGGCCATCTTTTTCATACTCTAGGTTAAACACACAAGTAGAAACCACTTTACTTTAGTTATAAACTCTAGTACAAGACAAGAAAGCTGGAAGTCCAATCTTCCAGAAGCGTTCACAGGAGGCAAGGATGTGCATGCATGGCATCATAAGGGTGCATGCAAGCGTCTGTACTGTGTTTTAGGCATTTGCAATTCAATGAAGCACTGGAATTTTATTTAGGATACAAAACAAGTCCTGAGTAACTGCTTTAAAATCCAACCTCTTCTTTTCACTGTTTTAAGTAAACAGTATGGAGATCTCGAGCATCATGGTCACACATACACACAAATTTTAGTCTTTACATGGTCTTCCATAGATAACCCATGTCCACACACAAAAACACATTACAAACTAAAAAGTGTTGCTCATGTTGAATTTGTGCAATATTTTTTTCTCATAATCATTTCCAGTTTTTATTTTTAATTTGGTATTTTCATAAGCATACAACTTACAATGCATTAGCCCAAATTGTTTGGGCCTAGAGGCTTTGTTATTGTTGTTGACTTGTTGTTTTGAGTTTATGAGCACCATAGATTTTACATAAATGTTGACAAGTTACCAACAGTTACACAGAAGATCATCAATGACCAAAGAACCTTTTTTTTTTTGTCTTACCAGCTTCTCAGACAAGTAGTTAGCCAGGAATGCTCCCCCAAGAATAGCAAGGGCTGTTGCAATCAAGTGTCCAGCTATGGCTCCACTAGTAACGCCCAAAGGAGACTACAAAAATAAGACAACTTAGTAAATGCTTACACCAGCTAAACCAAATAATTTAAAAGTGAATATTTGTATAGACAACTCTCAAACAGACCTGAGCAGCACCCAAAGCAATTGTAGCAAGCATAGAGCGATCTCCCCACTCCTACAGGTGCAGAACATTTGGCAAGCAGTAAGATGGTTGTTTGAAAAATATCTAAGGACCATGGTCCCAAATGTTCTTGGAAAATAATTTCAGTACAGGAGATACAGCTTACAGCAAAGAAAACAAGACTGAAGGACTTCCAAAGGACATCAAGAGGACTGGTGAGCTTTTTAGAAACCTGTAACAAAGTAAAATGACTTTCAGTAAAGACCAGAGAAAAGGCTGGGAACTTTTTCGAGTATTTCAATTTGTCAGGAACACAATTCAACAAAATCTCAAAATCAGTGTGTGGGTATGGTGCAAACTTGCACCAGTTTTCAGGTACATAATGTAAAAGCAAACAATTATAGTTTTGAAAAGAATTCTCAACGTAATCACTTTCTGGACAAGGACAACCTTTTCCTTGACAAGCTCCTCGGCCTCAGCCAGTTCCCCACTTTCTGAGTTCCCCTGAAGGTTTCCGTTGGCATTATCAGGAAGTGCTAATGCATCTTTTATTGACTTGAAACCAAAGAATGCCAGCAGAGCAATCGCAGCATACTCTCCTATGGGTAGTGCTGAAGAAACACCATGAGATCACAACTATCTTGTTAGCATAATGAGATAAGCTTACCACAACTAAACACAATTTCAGAAACAATGAAAGAGTGTACATTACAATTACAATACATATAGTTACCACAAAAGACATGAGCATTTCTTTCCAAACATAATTGATTATTTACTAAAGTAGTTAATACTAACTTGTTTGAAACTGTGCTGGCACAGACTGGAAAATCCGTCCAATTATAACACTCACAATAGTCATCAGGGAGAGAGCAGCCATTGACCCAAGTAAAACCTGCTCATAAAATTCACATCAGATACAAAATGCTGAAAACATCATCTGAAGAACTACATATTGTTCTACGGAAAAAGAAAATAAGGCAAATCATATAGTTAATACTCCCTCTGTCCACAAAAGGATGCAATTCTCACTTTTCAGGAACTCAAACGATTTGAATTTTGACCACAGTTATATTAAAAAGTACTAATAGAATAAGTATCATTAAATTAATTAGGAAATATATTTTTGTAAACCTAGTTGGAGACATAAATGCTAATACTATTCACCATAAACTTGGTCAAAGTTAAGGTAGTTTGACTTGCACAAGTCCCATAGTTGCCTTCTTTTGTGGACAGAGGGAGTAGAACAATATTTGAATATACTCTAGAACCATGCTGAACAACTTTTACTGGAAAACTGAAACCATGAAACCACACTTCAAAACAATAATTCTCATAAATATGGCAATGAGAAAAATTGTAGCACTAAGTTCTTGGAAAAAAGATCCCTGTTTATCATAATTCCAGTTACGTCTTCAACTCTAAAACAAATGTGCAATGCAAAATTTCAGATCACATATATTCACTGTCCGGGAGTCCTGCTGCACATACAGTCGTTGCCAACTGGCTAGCTCCACCTGATCTCAGGTCGCTGCCATGTTGTCACTGGTAACGTTCAGGCACAAGCTATGCTATGCGTGCTATACTCTGTACTCTAGCCAGTGACCAATGGGAACACTTCCTACATATGAGTGATGTCTGATAAAGCAGGATTTGAAACGCCATTCATAGTTTCCTTTACATGCAGGTGCAGTTAACAATGCCTGAATTTTGGTAAATATTTCATTTACAAGGAGATCTCTACCAAACTTTTTTTTGGCGGGGGGAGGCGGCATGGTGGATGCTGGTCTCCCCCTCAGGCTCGAACCCTCTTCCCTCCACCATTTATAGTGACATACTGACATTTTTCTATTAAATAGCAGGCACTTTGGAGTGACATATATACAAGTTTATCTGTCAAGGATCAGATCACACAGATGCAATATCTAGAGATGAGCAAAGAGGGAAAAAAATTAGCTAGGCAATAAAGTGGGACATATATTAAATTTCTAGGCTCACAACGTACCAGTGCTCTTTGATATTGCATCGCTAGTAGTGCAGCAATGAAAAACGTCTGCGATGGCAGAAGCGTCAAGGCAGTCAAATTCCTTCATCTATTAGATGTGCTTTAAACATAGAACATAATATGAAAGAAGGAAGAGATATCTGCTGAAAAAAAGTTACAAATTGAACAGCATATAGCTACATGACAAAAAAATCAAAGAACTCCAATACATGTATAGTTGAGACTAAACAATAGCAATTCACTACAGAGGTAATGCAAAATCCTCAATTCTTTAAATATAGTAAGTTATGATCACAACGATAAATGAAACTGCATGCTGCTAACAGCAAAGCTTCATGTACGTTACAAACCAAGGTTGTACCATTTGTGAAACAAAATCTCAAAGATGGAGATGGAGAATGAGAATGAAACACTACAAGGAAGGATGAGAACATTAAAATTTTGGTGAAACTCTATAGTCTATACCAATGGTTGAACTCAAAACTTTAGTCTGCTCAGTAAATTTACTAACTCCAAGTAGGTTGTGAATGTTTCAATAACACTACAAAGAAATATTAGAAAAGGTGCAGTATTTCTTAAAGAAGGTGAAGAGGCATCTTGCAGTATATCTAGAAGTTCAAGATGAGAGGGGGGAGGCCAATTGAAATGAATTTTATACCTTATCTCCAATCTCAGATACCAAAATCAGTGTAAATGCTGCCGTGAAACCTGATTTTGCCAGCATAGCTACAACTGCAGACGATTGTCCTTTAAACAAAACAAAAAAACTAGCTGCCAGGGCACACAGAAGTAGCACGGCACCAATGGATTGCAGGTAACGAGACCCTGAAAGTTGTTTTGCTCTGTGATGCATTGTCAAGGATAGAAGTTCAGTGTACAAGAGGTTGCTCGAAAATGGAGATAAACCAAGGGGAGGGTGAACACTAACAGTTTGTTGGGGTCTCCGGTAGAAGAGGTATCCAAACGTTCTCCACGGCTATTTGCTTCATCTTCTCCATAACTCCCAGCACCAACATTTACATTGGACATTTGGGCCCTGACGTCATGCCTTATTGGTTTCATCCATGATAACAACCTACATTTTACTGTTAAATAACAAGATAAGTAGTTAATCATATGGCAATGCCTGAGGCAAGACATAACTAGCACCTAAAAAGATTATGGGAAGCCTTTGAGTCAGTAAAAGATGGTTTAGGTAGCGTTACAGATCTCAGGGCTAGTATACTTATGTATAAATCCTTAGCAACTTTAATAGGGTCTTAATGTGTTATGGTTAGGATGTTTTCACCAAATGTTACATCAACAACTAGGAAAGAAACTGCAAAACTAGTGTTCAGTATCCAATAACTTGCTGCCATAATGTTCCTTATTCTCGTGCTATCCGAGCTTCGAATCGGTCTATCCAGATGCAATTCCAATTGCTTAAGGTTATGTCTGTCAGGCATAACATAATGGAGGTCCAGACTCCAGCGACATGAAGGAAAGCCGGCGATCTAGTGCACAGGTGGTGAAACGAAGCAATCGAAACATCTAAGAAAGGTCGCAACAGCTACTGATTTTGCTTCCAATGGCGCGTACCAAACCTGACCGTGGCCGCTGACTTCTGCTCGGGCTCCGCGGCGGCGACGCGACGGGGACCCCTCGCCCTCGCAGCCGGCGGGCGCGCGCGGACGGCCGTGCCTCCCCCGGGCCACCGAGCGGCAGTAGCCACCAGCACCACCATCCCGTTGACGCCTGGGGTGCGCCGTCCACCGGCGCGGCGGGAGCTGGAATGGTCGAGAAGAGGGAGGGGGAGAGAGAGAGAGAGAGAGAGACAGACAGCGCACTGAGGATAGCAGCAGCGATCCAGCGGAGCAGCAGCCTGCCCAAGCGCCCAGTACCTTCCTTCCTTGGTTCTTTCACCCTTTTCACTGCAGAAAAAGTCTACTTATCCTCCCATATGAAAGTCTGATTTTCCTTCCTCAATTTTAAAACCGATTGAACCACCTTCCTTAACTTTTCAAATCGTGCATTTTACCTATCTAGAGCGATTTTAAAGGCGATTTGCTACAATGAATAGTGGTTTTGCTAAAGTGACGATAGTTTTGTTTTTTTCTTTTTTATTTATTTTGGCTGAATTTTTAAAAAATTATAGTAAATCACAAAAAATTCATAAAATAAAAAATCTATTTTTTGGACTTCACATAAGTAAATCTACACAATGAACATATAATATGGTATGCTTTAGTATAAAGATTTTTTCTATAAAGATTTTGTCTTTTTCTTTTTTATTTATTTTGGCTAAATATTTGAAAAAACATAGTAAATTACAGAAAAATCATAAAACATAAAATCTAATTTTGTTAGACTCCACATGAGCATATCTACACAGTAAATATATAATATAGTATGCTTTAGTATAATTGTTTTTGTAGCTTTAGATCTATGCTTTTTTTAATTAATTGAAATAATTCATAGCTGCAACTTCTATAATTATTTTGTCAGACTAAAGCATACATATATTATATGTTCATTGTGTATATATACTCATGCAGAGTCTAAGAAAATTAGATTTTCTATTTTATAATTTTTCTATGATTTATTATGTTTTTTCAAAAATAACTTCGTACTAAAACATATCATATTATATGTTTACTATGTAGATCTACTTACGTGGAGTCCAAAAAAAATTAGATTTTCTATTTTTATTTTTTTTGCTGTGATTTACTATGATTTTTTAAAAATTCAGCCGAAATAATAAAAAAACAAAACCACCGTTACTGTAGCAAAACCACCTTCGGAACCGCTCTAGGGAGGTAAAATATATGGTTTAAAAAGTTGAGATAGGTAATTTGCTTGATTTCAGAGTTGAGTGAGGAGAAACGAATTTTCGTGAAAGTTGGAGAAAGAAAAATAGTCTTTTTTTCCTTTCACTGGTTGTACTGGAGTGGGCACGCTTGCTGGACCTGGGCTCGAAGCAGCAACTCTGGAGGAACGATTACGAGGTCCAGCCAGGCCCAGCAATCTTGAGTTCGCTAGAGAGGACCACTACGCTGTGAATTGTGTGCGGGGGTGTGAAGTGCGTGAGTGTGTGCGTGTGTACTAGAAGTAGGCAAAATATATTATATATAATTATTAATATAGAGTGGGATAAAAGACCAGAAATTAAAAACTATTTATAAGTGAGGTTTTACGGGACACAACAAGATGGGATAAATAAATATAAAAACAAAAGAAAGAAATATATTATATATAGTTATTTTTTAAAGGGGTGAAAACAGAGAATAAAGAAATGCATTGCTAATTAAGTAGAAGGGTGACACACAGGGTATGCCGTGGCCCACCTGGCATACCCTATGGGTCCATCTCGAGCATACCTTTGTATAATACTGAAATAACAAATACCATGCATGGTATTATTTGACTCAGTCATAGATCGAAGAATCAGAAAATAAGGGCTGATAAGTCATGACAAAAAGTATTGTTCACTAATTTATTGTGTGAGAAAAATACTGCTGAATCGTGATAGAATCGTCTAATAAGCTTAAGCGAACAGGCTTCTGTTGAGATTGATTTTGTGTCTGTGCATTTTTTTGGGCGAAGGGCATAAGCTTGTGTTCTGCTCCTATATTATGTAGGGATTTATATAAGCCGTAGTCTGATTTGGCCTTTAACACATAGGCTCGGCAGTCCCCTACAAAGTCAAGCTTTTTTAGTGGCTGTACTTCTAAGGACCGATTGAGCTCCAGGGCAAACCTCTTCCACAAAAATAGACCTTGTTTAGTTTACTCACAAATTTAATTTATTTTAAGATTCTCCATCACATCGAATCTTGCGACATATATATTGAACATTAAATATACTCCATCCGTCCCAGAAAGTGTTGGATTTAATTAGGTTTGTCCTATTTTTATTCAGCAATTAAATCAATTAAATTCTAAGATTAAAGATAGTGTTATGTGTATTAAGTTGGATCCTTTATGTGGTATAACTTATGGTTTGATGAGGGTTAAGTGCATAATGACTATTATGTGATGGTGAATCATGATTTAGTGGTTTATGGTGTCATAGTGTTTTCCGTTACTAGTAACAGACAATTGAATTATCGGTTTCATAAGTTACGTAACGGACAATGACATGATGACCGCTAATTCTTCATGCACCTGACTCTTTGTCTTCCTATGTTGCTGTATAAAAGGTAAACTCCTTCTCTTATTTTGAGGAGGTTGAGAACACATAGATAAAACATCATTATATTGCTGTTGCGTTGCTATCTGCCATCTCCATCCCGATTCCTGCGCGCACAGAAATTGGGAGAGTAGGCCTCCGGAACAGACTGCCGTCTTCGAGTTCATTTGCACCGGTGAAGGGCGGCAATCACGGTTTTGGGGAGTGTCGCTGGCGGCATGACTACTCACATCATCCTCTTCTTCCTGGTGGCTGCGCACGTCATCAGGTTGATTGGCACTGCTACATATCTACACGGCATCGAGCCGGACGATTACACCAATAGACGCTATGTCAACTAGCGCAACCGGCTCTGGTGCCACTGGTATAATCCTACACTCTTCTTTCCAACAAGGTATTTTGTTAGATTCTTGCTGGTTAGCCTTGTCTACATAACGTTCATGTTTAGAACATACAAGTACATTTTCAATGTCACCAACATAATTATTATGTTAATTTTCTGGATTAAATTGCTGCTGAATTTGCTTAATATTTTAACAGAAAGAATATAAATCTCGCTTCCCGAGAAGTCAAAAGATCTTTAAGTTTAGCAAGTTTATATAAGATGTCATATATAGTTAAATATCCAATTAAGTTTATTATAAAACAACGAGTCTCTGACACCGACGGTGGGCGAGCCAAGGTCCATATCATTAGGAATGTTTGGTTAAGAGTGTTAAAGTTTAACAACTACTGAAGCATTTTCATTTTATTTAATAATTAGTGTTCAATCATAGACTAACTACGCTTAAAAGATTCGTCTCACAAATTACTATAGCTATGTTTTTAGTTTTATAAATAGTCTATATTTAATACGTCATATATATGTCCAAATATTCGATGTGATAGGCGTTAAACTTTACCCAAGGAAACCAAGCCTTAACTAGTATAATGCCCGTGCTAACGCTACGGTTTTATCTCGGTGACGCACATGAAAACAAGCGAGTAATGACATTTTCGATAATTTTAGTCACACTCAATTGTATATAACCATGTTCATGCATAAAAAAGCATAGTAAAGTCATATCTTGTGCATTATGTCCAACAAGAAATAATCATGCTTCAACTTGCATATGCAATACATGCCAATCGGCAACCCCTAGATTAGAAAGCAGGCTCCCTAGCACATCATTGAGCTTGTCATTTTCTAAATCAATGTATGTCTGTAAATCGTCAAGGGCTCCTTCCTCAGTGCCTGCAACCATAATCACGTGCACATAATTTTAGTTATACAAGATCAGTTGTAATATCTTTTGGGTTATGTAGCTAGAATAAATAGCAATGCACATATTTACCTGAGCAACAAAGTTTGTAACAACACAGCCATCATCAATGCACATGCAAGCAACATTGACTGAAACAATAAAGAAGAAATCAGAAGCCAATGTTGTTCTTCATCGGTCATGGCGTCATGCCAGCATATCAGCCTAACAATGCATCTTGAGATTATAAAGCCATCCACTTGCCCCTTTGTTGCACCTAAAAATAATAAATAATAAATTTTATGAGAACGTGCAGTAAGTGGTTTACCAACATGTCCAAAAATAAAAAAACAAGCACACGGTGGACAATATGCATTCACAAGAGGACTAAAAATGGTTTGAGTATACATACTGTTAATCACCAATTTAAGACATCTTTGTAAACTATATTCTTGGTGCTCTTTCCTGTAGGATCTAAATCTTCTTTTGGTTTTGCCAAAATTCTTGTTGTTGATCTTGACACCCCCCTTGATAAACCAACATAGAGTTGTCCATGCGAGAACACGGGTTCCGGAAGATAGATCCCAACATTAGAGATGGTTTGTCCCTGTGACTTATTTATTGTCATAGCAAAACTCAACCGCACCGGGAATTGTTTTCTCTTGAACTTGAAAGGAAGAGAAATATCATCCGAGGGAGACAATGGGAGCCTTGCTATGAACACCCTTTTCCGCGCATGCTGTCCAGCAACAATCTCAGCATCAATTGCATTATCTTGCATTGCTCTGACCATAAGCCTTGTTCCATTGCACAAGCCGTTGTTTGGATCAAGATTGCGGAGAAGAATCACAGGACAGTTGATTTTTAGCTTCAACTCATGCGGGGGGAGGCCATTTGGAGTTATTGAGTTTAAAAAATCAATAGGGAAGTGATTATGAGGATCATCAACAACAGTGTCAAAGCTGTGATAAGCCTTTTCCTCACCTGGAAACCTCTCTATCATCATTGCGTTCAGCCGATCAACATGTTCATTTTTGGTCGATAGAATGGCACGAGAGCTCATATAGGCGGCTGATGTCGCATGTTCTTCAAGTGCTGGGAAAACATCTTGAATAAGTTTGTTGACTGCGACCTTTGTGTCAGTATAACCAATCACAATTTCATCAGGGAGTCGAACATAATCATCTCCAATTGTTTCCTCAATTCCATTTCCAATTCGTAGTAGGTACTCGGAAAATCAAGGGTCTGACTGTGCTCTCATATTGCGTGACAATCTTATCTTCCTTATTTTATCCCATAAATATGATCTTTACAAAGTAGCATCAGTTACCTGTGCTCTTGTCCCACGTGTAACCACAAGGAGGACCTGTCTGAAGTCTCCACCAAATACCATGACTTTTCCTCCAAATGGCAAAGCACACTCTATAATATCTTGTAGGGACCTATCAACTGTCTCGACGCACTGACGCTTGGTCATGGCAACTTCATCCCAAATAATCAAAGATGCCCTACGAAGCAACTCTGCAGTGCCACTTTGCTTTGTAAAGCTACACATGCTGTTATCCCCAATTTTAATTGGAATTTTAAACCTAGAGTGTGCAGTACGTCCTCCAGGTAATATTGATGTTGCTATACCAGACGTGGTTGTTGCAATGGCTATTAATCCTCTGGAACGAACTCTAGCAAGGAGGGCCTTGTATAAGAACGTCTTGCCCGTGCCTCCCGGACCATCCAAAAAAAAACCTGGCTCTTATTGGCGAAGACATACTGAATGATTTCATCAAACCCTTCTCTCTGCTCCTTATTAAGAGAATCAAAATATCTAAATGGTCTTGATCTACAGAGACATCCTCTTCCTCTCTAACCTCTTTCATCATGTCAATAGAGCTTGGACCCTCATCGCAAATAGGTGGAAGACCATAATCTCTAATATCTTTCCCCATTGAGTAAAGTATATCTCGTACATCTTTGAGCACCATTTGCTCCACTATTGACGTGTTGTTGTTGTCCCGGCTGAAGTCTTCACCTAGAGCGTCCTTGTGCTTGTCCCATAGTGCATGTATATTAGTGGCCTCGCAAAATACAAGAATGGTAGCAAACAACCTTCGCAAGTCACACGACATTTGGAAAGTGGTGGCCTCCATCAAGCAGTCATCGATTGATTGGTCCGTCTCAATAAGCCCTCTTTTTCACATGCTTCCCTAAAAGTAGAGTAGGTGACACCAGCCATTGTTCTTAAATCCTCATATGATGTTGCACCTCTCATATGATTCAGTAAAACTCTTAGAAAGTATCTCTCCCCTTCACCAGGGTTAGCATAGACAATCCGCCCTATCTGTGCTGACACTTGTTTCCTTATTTGCCACACTTTTCTCCCTTTGATCCAACGATAGTGTTCTGGAAATTCTCTATACAATATTTTCCTTACTGTCCTATCTTCACAATTTTTACTAAAATACTCTGTCAGTGTGGTCCTATTAGAACCTGGGCGACTCACAACATCCTCCAGGTTTTCCTCCTCATTATATGTCACAGACTGCATGCCGGGCAAATGTAGCTGGAGCTGCAATACAGCTGGATAAACTCCAAACATTGGGAAACCAAAAATCTTGTACACAGCTTCTGGCGGAGATATGTACCTAGCACTCCTATATTGTTGTATCTCATTGATGACACCATTATCTCTATCATTTTGGTTTGCATTTACTGAGAATGATGCTTGGTCATGACCTTTATATACGTACTTAAAAAAGATACTTCACTGCTTTAATGCTTGAGCATGCTTTAACATTTATGTGACAATTGTATCTCATGAGCAGACCAGGGTTGTATGGCACCACCCACCTGTTATCTAACTCTGCTCTCCTAATCGTGACTCGACGTCCATCATCCCTTCTCCTATAGGTTGGATATGAGTCCTTCCCTTGATGTATTGCCTCACAGAATTGTTGAGGGTACTGAAAGCGACACTCTCCATCCACCATGCACGCACATTTTCTGTTTAGCACGCCACATGGTTCATGCAACTCTGGGTACTTGTCCTTATCTGGTATCTCTGCTGAAATGACTCGATCATATGCATCTGGGGTTGTCAACTTACTCCTTGACTTCATGATGAGCAGAAAATGCTCATGAGGTAGCCCCCTCTTTTGGAACTCAGTAACATGGACATATGCTGCAACTTCACCAAAATACTTTCTCTTGATCCGTAAATCCTTTAGGTCCCGCAACTTTTCCCTATACACTCTTGCAACCAGTTCTGGCCTATCTTGTGGTTCTTGTCCCGGTTCGAGATTACTTGTTATCTCTTCCCAGTAGGGATTGCATGTCATGGTGATGAAGTAATCTGGCTTTCCAAAACGCTGCACAATAGCCATAGCATTAAGGAACCTTTGTTGCATGTCTCGATCACATCCTGGGAATGATCTTGGTAGCACAATTCTCTTGCCAACCTTAGAACCCTGTGTCTCTCCAGTAGAGATAACATCAACGAGTCCCTAGATATATTTAAGCATGTATAATTTTTACGGAAGATAGTAGTAATAAGATTGCAAAGTTCGTAAACAAAAAACAAATAAACAAAATAATATGAGTGGCTACCTGATATCAGCTCTGCTCGTATCAATTTTTGGTTCTCAGGATTAGAGTACCAATCTAGCCTCATAGACTCAATCTTTATATACATATCCACAGCCCATTGTTGGAAACGATGTCCTCCAAATAACACTATGTTAAAAAGTCCACGTCTAACTTGCAATTTGAAGCAATAGTATTCTCGTGCAGTTACATATCTTGTGGACTGTGCTGCATCCGCAACTCCACTTAGCATGTCACTTTCTTGTAGGTCATTGTCACCTTCTTCCGCCTGATTTTCATTAATATTTTCAGCTGCAAGTTAGATAATTAATTAGATCATGTTATTGTTATAATATTATAACAAATAGTACCATTATTATAATAGTAAATAATATTATTAGGAGATAATACCTTGATAACCATTGGTTGTCCCGTCATCCATGTAATTAACATTATTAGTAGAAGTTAAGGTTGCAGATGCTGGAGTTATTGGATCCCCACTATACGGCATAAACTTGTTCCATCCTGTTTCCCCTCGTGGGTTATATATAGGATAAGCTAATGGGTCATAACAACCATGGTATGCTCGGATATACTGCGGACGACGATCGGTCTTGCCATATACAACAACACTCCTATCAAAACTCCTCCGTGGATCATTCCCTTCCATCCAGATAGCAACAACTTGGGACGCTATTGGGGCATTGTACCTTCTCTGGTCAGGCGTGATATTTGTATTGAGTTCAATCCGGTAATCGTCCAAGTTTGGAAAAGCACCATTCCTCCTAAAAATATGAACATATGGGTTATCCTACAAAATTGCAAGGATATTCCGAATGAGTTTGATATCAAGATCAGGGGACCTTTTGACTCTATGTGACAAGGCCTCATCTTCTGTATCATAAAAGTAGAGCTGCAGATGCCGAGCACTGTGGCCACGTGGCACCAGGTGGTCTAGACGATGGTATAAACCACCATGAACTCGAAATGTATAAATACCGGTCCCTTGTGGACTGTTGTATCTGCGGTCAAGGGTAACCCCTAGACTTGCGAAGGCGAAATGTGAGTTGAGATAACATATATGTTTCCTGAAATATTTTGCATCTTCATCCACTTGACTTGTGAACAACCTTTTCAGCTCTGTAGGAACCTCTGGTATATGTATTTGTATTTTTCCTTTTCTACAACAAAAACCAGGTGGCTCATACTAAAACCTCATCGCACCACAGTAAGTGCAGTCAGGGACTTTGCTCAGCCTATGTCTTTGTAGCAGGTTCTGGTAGATGAAATCATATGGATCATTTGTCATAGTATGACCATGGGCACCCTGTACCAGAACGCGATATGACTCGTAATCATCACCTGTGTGTGAAACATCATTAGCACTTATATTTAATTTTGCAATTATATATTATGGTTTATGTAAATAATCATACATGAAGTAAAGAATTATACATGAAGTCATAGTATCTTGCGCGTGGTGACATATGATTCCATCATCATCATCATCAATGTTCACGTGCAATCCATGTCCCTCATTAACCATAGCTTTGTCACCATCTTGAACAGCATGCGTAGGTTCAAATAACTCCCGATCAAATTGATCTTCACTGTTTTGTTTAGAAAGATGGTTGTAGCGCAGGCCACCCAAATTAACAGCTGCAAATAAAGCAACATCTTAGAATTTACCCGAATATCATACATTTTGGTAATCTTTTTTGATTGTCGTTCTCACTTGATGACTCTGTAATAGTAGACAATTGTGTTTCTTGTGGGCCAGACATTCTCGGTGATCTATGCTTACTGGAGTACTCCCGCATCCGTTTCAGTAATTCATCCTTCTTCTGTACATCCATATTGTTATATGTTTCCCTCCTCCTTAGTAGTTGTTCCCTACTGGATGACCCACCTGAAGGGCAAAAATCAATTAATTTTTATCTAATTTTAATTCTTTTTACCTTTTCGTAGTGGCTATATATATATATACCCTTATATATATATTAAATAAACATAGAGTGAATTTAGGAAGAAACATAACGTTATAAACCTTGTGGTGTAACATCTGGTATGTTCGAAGGAAATGTATTTTCGCTTGGACGTCGACCTTTGTAATTATCATTTCTGTGTAGCCAATCCGTGGCCTCATTTGGATCGACATTTTCCTTATTTTCTATAATTGGTGTCTGGACAATGGTTGAGCATCCACTTCCCAATGGCTGATCACCTTAACAATTAATTTTTTTATGAATCCGTGTTCATGATTACAGTTGTTGTAAGTGGAAGTAAAAAAGCGATGTTTTAAAGCACTCACAGGAAGTGGTAATATTTTGGGTAGTGACTTTCTTCCTTGCTCGGTACTCACGTTGTTTCCTATTAGCCTCATCTCTTTGTTCAGTGGTCATTTCAGCTCGACGTTTTCGTTGTTGCCGGTTCCTTTCGTCCCTTTTTCGGGATGCCTCATCTAAAGTGTTGGTTTGGACATATATAATCAATAAGCCATCACTAATAGTGCTACATACCTGAACATCGATGTGGAAGCGAACATACATGATACATACCTACGATATTAGTGATATCTCCTAGCTCCTCGCGTGTATCTCTCGGTGTAGACATTGTCAACTATGTACCTGGGACAAATATTATCATTCTTGCTGAATTTTTTTAAGAAATAAACAAACATATTCCTATCTGAAATGGTCTAAAATCCAAGCAAAACTCACACGACTCCATTTGATTGCCAGCAAGATTAAACAACAAAACCAGAGTGAGCAAGGCCGTGGCACCGTTGCCGATGACGGGCCAGTAGAACATAGATACATCCCATGGTCTATAGCCGTAGTATGATTAGGATTCTGCACTCTCCACCAAACCAAAGCTGACCAATCTAAAAACCAGCCCATTAAAACCATTTAAAACCAAACCATAGGATTTCATAAGTCTCTAACCCTTCCTCTGCTGTTTGTCAACAGCTAAACAGATAAAAATTAATTTCAAATCAGAAGTTTGGAATCCAGGCGTGTTCAAGGCTGAAGCAACTAAATTCAAAAGTTTGAAAGTTTGGAATCCAGAAGCAACTAAGTTTAGAAGCAATTAATTAAAAATTTTAGGACTCTATATATTCATGCCATCCTGAGGCAACAAAATTTAGAAGTTTGAAATCCAGGCGTGTGCAAGGCTTGGAATTAAAAGCTATAAGTTGACCTGACTTGAAACTGGATGACTGTTGCACTAAGTAAGACATGTGTTGGCTTCACGTGACGATGAAGACAGTGGTGGATGGTTGCGCTGCAGAGGGGTTGAGCGTGACGGCAGTCCTAGTGGAAGTCACCGATCAAGTGCTGACAGTGCCGCCGCCGAGGGCGCTGCGATCGCTTCTGCTCGCTCCAGGCCTAGTTGAAGTCGCGGATCGAGTGTTGATGGCGCCGCCGCTGAGGGCGCCACGATCGCTTGTGCTCTCTCCAGGCCTAGTTGAAGTCAACGATCAAGTGCTGACAGCGCGGCCGCCGAGGTCGCCGTGATCGCGGGCACGGAGGCTTTGGGTTGTGATTGTCACGGTGCCTGCGATGTGGCTGACACGATTCCGGCCGTTGTGGCAGAGGCAGTGCTCGCTAGAGGCCCGGTACCCGCGACGTCGCTACAGCCGTGATTATGGCTACAGGGATGATGGGCGGCGGAGGTAGCAGCCGAGGAAGTCGAGGGCACGAGGTATGTGGCCTGCGTGCAGAGATCATGGACGCAGAGATTGTGGCAGCGGCCGGTGTCCGTTCGTAGATTTTTTTTTCTTTGTAGATGGCTACAGTGATTTTGGAGATCGTGGCATCACGAAGTTACCGGGCATTCTTTTTTTTGGCCATAGATTTTTTTTCGGTTGTAGATTTTTTTTGTTTGTAGATTTTTTTTTCTTTGGTGATTTTGTTTTGGTGGGCGATGAGCACGGCGCGGAGATCGTGGCGGTATACGCTCGCAGGGCGCAGAGATCATGGCGGCGCCCTCGCCAGTTTCTTTTTTTTTCTTCGATGACAAACATGTTACGGTGTTTTCTCTTTTTTTTTTTTGCTACGGCCAGGTTTCGAACGCGGCTCGCTCGGTGTTGAACGCGGAATTTTTATCGAATAGCAAGCCTCGTCGCTGTTGATACCATCAACCGTGACCGCACGATTGTGATGAAGCCTGTGAGATGTGGGTTTTAGCCCTTGATTTTAATGGAAGTGATTTATTGTGTACACTTTCTTGGGTGTACTATGATTGTGCTCTCTTAGTGTGGGACACAACCTTGGGTGGATGTAGTGTTGTTTTGATTGGTCCAGTAGAGATATGTGTACTTTTCCATTGCGTGCAGAGTATTAATTTGTTTCCTAATTATGCCTTGTTTAGTTGTGAAAATATTTTAGTTTTGGGTATTGTAGTATTTTTTATTTTTATTTGACAGTTATTGTTCAATCATAGACTAACGAAGCTTAAAAGATTCATCTCGCGATTTACAGGCAAACTGTGCAATTAATTTTTATTTTCATCTATATTCAATACTCGATGCATGTGCCGCAAGATTTGATGTGACGGAGAATCTTGAAAAGTTTATGGTTTTTAGGTGTCTTAGGCCTTGTTTACTTCCCTAAATATTTTGCAAAATATTCTAGATTTCCCGTCACATCGAATTTTGCGTCATATGCATGGAGCATTAAATATAGGTAAAAAGATAACTAATTATAAAGTTTATGTAATTTGCGAGACGAATCTTTTGAGCCTAGTTAGCTTATGATTAGATAATACTTGTTAAATACAAACGAAAGTGTTACTATTCACATTTTGCAAAATTTTTTACAAGTAAATAAGGCCTTAATACAAGTGCGGCTTAATATAATCGCCACGATCGACTGGTTACTCCCATCTATATATCTCTAGATTTAAGGTGTATATGACTGGATGAAATATATATAGACTAGGTGAATACCCGTGCGTTGCAACGGAAACATAAAATACCACAATAACATATCCCTCCAAGGAATTCAAAAAAAGAATGCAAAACTAAAACATCAACTTCGATTATTATAATGTGAGAACCTATATTGCATCCGTGATAATTAAATATTAATATAATATTACATACTCTCTTCATACCCATAAAACAAGTCGCTTTGGACAATGGCACGGTCTCTAAAGTTTAACTTTAACTTGTTAATTTTATAAAAAAAATATTTTATTAAGAAGTGGTATAGATATATTTTTATAAAAATATTTTCAAGACAAATCTATTCATATGGTTTTTATATTTTCAAACTCAACGACTTAAAGGTTATTCATGATTTATATTCCTAATGCTGAACCCAAACCTTGTCCAAAACGACTTGTTTTATGGGTATGGAGGGAGTAAGTCTTTAAGAACAAGTTGCACAAGTAGAGCATTAAATATAGATTAAAATAATAACTTTGCACAGTTTGTCTTGAATTTACAAGACGAATCTTTTGAGCCTAATTAGTCCATGATTAGATAATATTTGTATAGATAAAAGAATAACTAATTATATAGTTTGTCTGTAATTTGTGAAACGAATTTTTTGAGCCTAGCTAGTCCAAAACTTTTTGAACGGAGTGCTACAGTGCTAAAATTCAAAACTTTGAATCTAAACCAGGCCTAAGGTCTTGTTTAGTTCATCCTAAAATTCATGTTTTTTAAGATTCCCCTTCACACACATACATGGAGCGTTAAACAGTTACCTATAATTTGCGAGATAAATCTTTTGAGCCTAGTTAGTCCATGATTGAACAATAATTATTAAATGCAAAAAGTTCTATAGTGTCAAAATGAAAAATAGATCTAGGGTCTTGTTTAGTTCACTCTCAAATCTAATTTATTTTAAGATTTCTCATCATATCGAATCTAGCGGCATATGAAACATTGAATATAAATAAAATAAAAAATTAATTATATATTTTATCTGTAATTTATAAGATAAATCTATTGAGTTTAATTAGTTTATGATTGGATAATAATTTTTTATCTTAGGAAACCAGCACGGGTGCGTGCCCATGAGTTAGAGTGCATGGGAACCAGCACCTGCATAATGCATGGGAGTATACATTTGCAACATGTATGAGACGCCTGATTTTTCCTATCAGTCATCATGTTGCTAGGCTCTAGACAGCAGGCCTAAGCACCACCATGCTAGGCGCTAGGCCGTAGCAGCTGGCCGCCTTGTTTACTTCCAAAAAATTTTACAAAATATGAATAGTAGCACTTTCGTTTGTATTTGACAAATATTGTCCAATTATGGACTAACTAGGCTCAAAAGATTCGTCTCGTCAATTCCGACCAAACTGTGCAATTAGTTTTTATTTTCATCTATATTTAATACTTCATGCATACGTCTAAAGATTCGATGTGACGGAGAATCTGAAAAATTTTGCAAAATTTTTCAGGAACTAAACAAGACCCAAGTAGAGCAGCAGCGGCAGCAGACAACACTGTAGGTTGTACAGAGGTGGCAGGCGGAACGAGAGTATTGCCGGGGCGAGAGGGAGCGACGGGCGGGTGAACGATTTACTTTCGCTCTTTCTAATAGTAGGATAAAATATATGATCATACTAGACCATCTAGAGTGATATGTATGTTAAGTATGCATGTATATATAGAGTATATGGTTATATTTATCGTATATAATATAGTAGTGATATTTTAGTAATATATTTAAAATATATTTTTTTTGAAATTTTTTTACGTGGTAAGATCTAGAGTATCTTAATATGAGTATATAAACATACTTAAACCGATAAACAAGTACGAATACATACACAATGTAGTTTATTGAAGATGAGAATAACTATACGTACGTGTATATATATATATATATATACGGTAGCGCTATTCTACACCCTAGGTGTACAATATTATTTTACACCACAAGTTAAAACTGAGTAGAAAAAATACTGAGCAGTACTAGAGAGTGTTCAGTATCAACTTGTCCAACACTCAGGACCATGAAATACTGAACAATACTGAAACACGAATACTGAGTGATACTGAATTTTGCTCAGTATAACAGTTCGTAGAATAGTATTCTACACCTAGGGTGTAGAATATATATATATATATATATATATATATATATATATATATATATATATATATATATATATATATATATATATATATATATATATATATATATATATTAGCAGCAAAGAATATATATTGGAAAACCTATTAAATGAATAAACAAAACTTAAAATAGAACTGAAAAGAAAAGAAAAAGAAAAAACTAGGGGACCCTTTAGACCCGGCTGATATTACCAGCCGGGACTAAATGGTGCTGCTGCGTGGCACCGCTGGTAGCACCCTTTAATCCCGACTGGTAATACCAACTGAAACTAAAGGCGGGGCTTTAGCCCCAGTGCCATACGCCGGGACTAAAGGGGGGCTCTTAGTCCCCGAAGCGTAGTGAGGGCTAGGGATCCAGGGCTAAAGCTCCTTTTCGATCGGGACTAAAGACTGATTGTGTATCAGTGAGGACTCCACCATAATCCAGGTTAGTTAATGTAATAATTTTGAGCCCTGAATATTGTGATGGTGTCCTTCTTTTGACCTCACACATTTAGTCCCGCTACCATAATCCAGCTTGTAGAAGGGTGTGTGTTCTTAAAGATTTGAGGTATGCTTATTTATTTATTTTTACTTTTTATGGTAGTTGCAGACAATATGCTCAGAGATCTTGTGTTCAGAAGCTCCAGTATATTGCAGAGCTCCAGAGAAGAGTTCAGTCCGTACGGGCAATCTTTTTAAACCCTGTAAGGTCGTGTTTAGTTGATGAGGTGGAAAATTTCGCGACACTATAGCATTTTTGTTTGTTTGTGGTAATTATTGTTCAATTATGGATTAACTAGGCTCAAAAGATTCGTCTCGTAAATTTCGACTAAACTATGCAATTAGTTTTTATTTTTGTTTATATTTAATACTCCATGCATGCGTCTAAAGATTCGATGTGATGGAGAATCTTGAAAAATTTTGGATTTTTGGGTGGAAGTAAACAAGGCCTAAGTATTCCTCTTTCTTTCCCTAGAGTTTCTTCGGTGACATTTAGAATGTGACTTCTGTACTTTGGAGTTATGATAGTAGACAGGTTTCAGATATCTGAGTTTGGTGAATAAATTAGCTTATGGATGTTTATGTTAAAATTTTATTTTGAAAATGATTCTTGTAATGGACCTGTAGATATGTTAGGAACCTGTAAAATAATATTTTTTTGGAGTTATGATAGTAGACAGGTTTCAGATATCTGAGTTTGGTGAATAAATTAGCTTATGGATGTTTATGTTAAAGTTTTATTTTAAAAATGATTCTTGTAATGGACCTGTAGATATGTTAGGAACCTGTAAAATAATATTTTTGTTGTAAACTAAGTGCCAACTATATGCCTACAATTGACATGAATCTAATGATTTAGTTCCAGCTAAAAACCGAGAGGATTACCATATTTCATCACTACCTTGTTTCTGTCATAGGTTCTCAATCTTTTTTTTATTTCCTGAAGTTAGGATAAAATGAACAGGGAACCTATTCAAACAATATAGCTACCTAATATTTTAAATAGAAAATTATATTGTCTTATGTAGCATATAAAAAATCTTGCGTAGTTGCTTTGCAAAATTCTAATAGATAGTGGTTGTAGCTCAAACATCACTATCTTGATAAAAAGACTATTGCATTACCACTTTTATGAGACCAATGAGATTATTCAATCATCATGAATATACTTGAGCTTATCAATCATCTTTTTAAAACATCTGACTCACCAATTTATTCTCATCAATGTTGCATATCAGCAGGAGATGTTTGAGAGGGGAATTGGCCGTCTTATAACATTGTTCCAGCAACAGCAACAACAACATGTACCACAACTGCAGCCTCGTACCCATAGCTATAGTAACAACGGAGACCAGGACTCACAACTTGCAAACATGTCTCTGAAACATAGCGATCATAGTGTTAGAATTATAGGCAATTTCCATATCATTTTAATTCCGTAAATTAAAAATATGATGATGACATATAAAACATTATTAATAAATGATAGCATGGTATGACACATGTTCATAACAACAATGAACATGTGAACAGGTAACATGTGCAACATATATATATATATATATAATAAATATTTAAACATGGGACATCAATAGTACTGCAAATGCAACATTGTAACAGAACTAATGAAACACAAAAGCAGTAACATGTGAAACAGAACGACTGTATGACAGAAACAAATATGCAGAAGACATAACTAGCAGAAATAGACATAAGACATCTTATGAAACGATGCAACAGAGCAAATGAAACATGTTCATAGCAGTATATGAAACGATACAACTGAATCACAGAAACATGCAGGCATGGCATATGCTTCAGAATGATAACAGACATCAACAGACTGACGAAACAGAACAACAGACCATATGAAACATATTCATGACAGCGTATGAAACAACAAATACAAACTATTGAAACAAACACACTCTGGACGACGTAAAACAAGGAGAAGATGAACAGTTCATACCCCGACGATCCCGACCCTTGTCCTGTTTCCAGCGTCATGTTGAGGAAGAGGGTGAAGACGGCAGCGGTGCTTCTCCCTGCGTGACGAACAAGCGATCCACAACAATACACTGGGAAGAAGAAGAAGAAGAAGAAGAAGTCGATCGGTGGCGGTGTTGGGTAGTCGCGTAGACGCTGCCCAAAAACCTAATTGCCGATCCCCCGTGCAAGGTCTCGAACAGCAAGGGCTCCGGAGGCACCTGCCCTCTCGCTTCTCTGTGAGCGCGGAGTCTATTTATCCTTGTGGCCGGAGAGGAGAGGAGGGGAAGGGACTTCCCTGCTGGCAGCTGAGGAGACGGGCATATGAAGGGTTTTCACGCGGAGTTGAAACTCCCTCAATTAATTATCGAAACACCCGCAAATAATGAGTTGAAACTCCCACATAATTCAGTTGAAACTCCCGTACCATCAGCCTGCCACTCCAACCCTTGGACTTGCTCCTATTTGGTACAATATATATTGTACATAATTGCACACCATAGAGTTTATTGATTTATTAAATCTAAATGGGTCTAACCCATAATAAATCCAACAATCCCCACCAAACTCTAGGGTTTGTAATGATGAAGCATCGAAACCACAGTCCTTTGATATATCAGTGTTTTGATGGAGACTGTTAAGTTGAACATCCATCTAGAACAAGAGTTTCACCCACTCACAACTCAACAATGGACTATGCCTTGAATTGACAGTTTTGTACCAGATGAGGTCCACTCAAGCCCTTTGCTGATACTTGGCTGCACAAGGCATCCCCGCTGTTTGAAGCATATAAGTCACACTTCTGTGCCTTTCATGAGTATTTAAGGATTACCCAAGCCCCATAGGTTGTGACTAGCAGTCTGACTCATATAGGTGTACTCCTCCATAGATGTTCTGTAGGACAACATCTCACCTTTGGAATACATTAAGGTAAAAACCAACCTGCCTTACAGATAGGAAAGATGAGCATCAGACATGAGTCAAGAAAGGGATCTTTCCTCTCAATCTACTCATAGCTTGTTTCACCACTCTACTTCACGGGATCTTCGATCACATAGAGCAGGTTACCACTATAGTAGATTTCACGTGGGTCTCATACCCATCTCTCTCGATGCACCTTCTGTCACATTGCGTGATAGACCCTTGGTGAATTGATCTGCCAAATTATTCGACGTATGGACATAGTCCACCGTTATAACTTCGGAGGTTTTCAATTTTCTGACAGATTTTAATCGTCTCTTAACATGCCTTGTAGACTTCATGTTATTCCTAGAACTATTGACTTTAGTAATCATAGTTTGGTTGTCACAGTTCATGGATATAGCCGGTATCGATTTTTCAACTACCAGTAAATCCATCAGGAGTTCACGAAGCCACTCGGCCTCAGCCCAGCAGTGTCTAACGCTGTGAGTTCTGCTTCCATTGTAGACTTCGTTAAGATAGTCGGCTTGCAAGACTTCTAGGAAACAACACCACCTCCAAGCAGGAACACATATCCGCTCGTGGCATAAAGCTCATCAGCATCAGAGATCCAGTTAGCATCACAATAGCCTTCCAACACTCTAGGGTTTCCGGTATAGTGAATACCATATGACATAGTCCCTTTCAGGTATCACAACACTCTCTCAAGAGCACGCCAGTGATCATCACTCGGTTTTGACAGAAACCGACTCAGCTTGCTCACAACATATGAAATATCACGTCTCGTTGCACTCGCAAGGTACATAAGCGAGCCAATGATCTGGGAGTATGTTAATTGATCCCTTGCTATTCTTCAATTTTTCCTTAATGGCACACTAGGGTCATAAGGCGTGGGAGCAAGATCACAGTCACTAAACCCAAAGCAACTTAATACCTTTTCCACATAATGGGATTGTAACGAAGTTACCCCACCATCACCTTCTCTGATAAGCTTGATGTTAAGAATTACATCAGTTTCTCCCATATCTTTCATTTCAAAATTGCTCGTCAACAATTTCTTTACTTCCTCAATCACATTGAGGTTTGATCCAAAGATCAAAATGTCATCAACATAAAGGCACAACAATACAGCCTCACCCCCACCATATCGATAATACACACAAGTATCAGCCTCATTTACAGAGAAACTGGCAGATGTCAAAGTATTGTCAAACTTTTCATGCCATTGCTTAGGTGCTTGTTTCAGGCCATATAATGATTTTAACAGCCTACACACCTTGTTCTCTTGACCATTAGCAATGAAACCTTCTGGCTGATCCATATAGATCTTCTCTTCCAACTCTCCATTTAGGAAAGCTGTCTTTACATCCATCTGATGAATGATAAGACCATAAGAGGTTGCCACTGCAATCATGGTGCGAATTGTAGTCAATCAAGTAACTGGTGAGTAGGTGTCAAAGAAATCTTCACCCTCTTTTTGGGTATATCCTTTGGCCACAAGTCTTGCCTTGTACCTCTCAATTGTACCATCAGGCCTAAGCTTTTTCTTAAAGATCCATTTCCAACCTATAGGTTCACACCCATAAGGACGGTCAATGACCTCCCAAGTTCCATTAGACATAATAGAATCCATCTCACTCCTTACTGCTTCCTTCCACAAGTCAGCATCAGGAGAGGAATATGCCTCTTTAAGGGTGGATGGTGTGTCTTCCACAAGGTACATGCCTCACCCCACCATTCCTTGGATAATCCCGTAGTGCTTAACATGGCATTCACCAACTCTGTTAAGGTACGGTTTTTTCATTCAGCAATCCCATTAGATTGTGGTGAGAAAGGCGGCGTCCTTTCATGAACAATACCATGTTCCACACAGAAATTATCAAAATTACTAGAGAAATATTCTCCATCTCGATCAGACCTTAAACATTTAATTTTCCTTTCAAGTTGGTTCTCAACCTCAGCTTTATAGGCCTTAAAATAATTAAACGCTTCATCTTTTTGTTTTTAAGAGATACACATAGCAAAATCTTGTGGAGTCATGTATAAAAGTGAGAAAGTAACGTTTTCCACCTTTGGTTAAAATTCCATTCATCTCACATAGATCAGAATGAATAAGTTCTAGAGGTGCCAAATTCCTCAGCTCAACAACCTTATGAGGTTTGCGAGTTTGTTTTGATTCAACACACATATGACACTTAGACTTTTTAACCAAGTTAAATTTAGGAATTAAATTCATATTTGCTAAGCGCATAAGACAACCATAACTTGCATGACAAAACCGTGAATGCCATAAATCTGACTCATCAGAAATATCAACAGAATTCACAAGTTTATTACAAACATCATGCAACGATAAGAGGAACAAACCTCCGCAATCATATCCTTTACCCACAAACGAACCATGTCTCGACACAACACATTGATTTGATTCAAGAACGACTCTACAGCCATCTCGGCATAGCATAGATGCACTAACAAGATTTTTCTTGATGGAGGGAACATGTTGTACGTTCTTCAATGGCATCATCTTTCCCGAAGTAAACTTTAGAATGACCATACCAACACCAAGAACATGAGCACGTGACCCATTACCCATCAGCAAGGCGCCAGACCTCCCAACCTGATAAGTGGCAAACAAAGAGACATCAACACATACATGGATATTTGCACCACTGTCCATCCACCACTCAGGTGAATTACAAACTGAAAGAACAAATGGTAAAGAATTACCATACCCAGATGTTACATCTCCAGTTTCAGTAGTAACCATGTTTACAGCTTTCTTCTCCTGTTTGAACTTACGATCAGGGCACTCACTTGCCCAATGATCCTCACTGCCACACACAAAGCAGCCACCTTTCTTGTTGTTGTTGTTGTTGTTGTTGTTGTTGTTGTTGTTGTTGTTGTTGTTGTTGTTGTTGTTGTTGTTGTTGTTGTTATTTAGGAGTGTTCTCCTTCTTTTTCTGGATCTTCTTCTTGTTCCACTTGTGAGTTTTCTTCTACACCACATTGGCAGATGAGGTCTCAACACCTTTCCCATTGTCCTTTGCTCTAGCCCTCTCCTCAACATCTAGAGTGCCAATGAGTTCCTCAACATTGAACTCTTGCCTCTTGTGTTTGAGAGAGGTGCCAAAGTCCTTCCAAGAAGGTGGTAACTTGGCGATAATACCACCAGCCACAAACTTGTCGGGCAAAAGACATGGGAACAGTTCAAGTTCCTTAGCTAGTGCCTGAATCTCATGAGCCTGTTCCACTACAGATCGGTTCTCAACCATCTTGTAGTCAAACAGCTGCTCCATGAGATACAGCTCGCTACCAGCATCAGTAACTCCAAACTTTCCCACAAGTGCATCCCATAGCTCTTTCCATGTAGGATGGATGATATAGCTTTTCTGGAACTTACGATCAAGTGCGCTAATCACTGCACCTCGAAAGAGGTTGTCATCAACCTTAAACTTTGCCTCATCCACAGGAGGTAAGTTAGCAGGTTTGCCCTCAGCGGCATGATAACATGTCATTGCAGTTAGCCACAGTTCCATCTTAGCTTTCTAAAGCAAGAAGTTTTTCCCATAAAAAAGATCAGGCTTCAAAGCAGCAGCAAAACCTCTAATAGAAAAATGCCTATTATAATTAGGTTTTTGGATTGTTAGAATTATAGGCAATTTCCATATCATTTTAATTCCGTAAATTAAAAATATGACGATAACATATAAAAAATTATTAATAAATGATAGCATGGTATGACACATGTTCATAACAACAATGACATGTGAACAGGTAACATGTGCAGCATATATATAAAATAAATATTTAAACATGGGACATCAATAATACTGCATATGCAACATTGTAACCGAACTAATGAAACACAAAAGCAGTAACATGTGAAACAGAACGACAGTATGACAGAAACAAATATGCAGAAGACATAACTAGCAGAAATAGACATAAGACATCTTACGAAACGATGCAACAGAGCAAATGAAACATGTTCATAGCAGTATATGAAACGATACAACTGAATCATAAAAGCATGCAGGCATGGCATATACTTCAGAATGATAACAGACAGCAACAGACCGACGAAACAGAACAGCAGACCATATGAAACATATTCATGACATCATATGAAACAACAGATAGAAACTATTGAAACAAACACACTCTGGACGACGTAAAACAAGGAGAAGATGAACAGTTCATACCCCGATGATCCCGACCCTTGTCCTGTTTCCAGCGTCATGTTGAGGAAGAGGGTGAAGACGGCAGCGGTGCTTCTCACGGCGTGACGAACAAGCGATCCACAACAATACACCAGGAAGAAGAAGAAGACGTCGATCGGTGGCGGTGTTGGATAGTCGCGTAGACACTCCCCAAAAACCTAATTGTCGATCCCCCGTGCAAGGTCTCGAACGGCAAGGGCTCCGGAGGCACCTGCCCTCTCGCTTCTCCGTGCGCGCGGAGTTACGAGATGGGAATTCCAACTTTGCAACAAAACTGTGATCTGAGTGTTCTCTCTTGTTCGTGTACCAATGAGATGAGTCTCCTATTTATCCTTGTGGCTGGAGAGGAGAGGAGGGGAAGGGACTTCCCTGCTGGCGGCTGAGGAGACGGGCATCTGAAGGGTTTTCACGCGGAGTTGAAACTCCCTCAATTAATTATCAAAACACCCACAGATAATGAGTTGAAACTCCCACATAATTGAGTTGAAACTCCCGTACCATCAGTCTACCACTCCAACCCTTGGACTTGCTCCTATTTGGTACAATATATATTGTACATAATTACACACCATAGAATTTATTGATTTATTAAATTTTAATGGGTCTAACCCATAATAAATCCAACACATAGCTCATTGCTGCCCCCTTTACGCCACTCTTTATGGTTGTTAGTAGCATCAAGAGAGGCGGTGAACCGAAAATTTTGTCTTATGGTGAATAAAGCTGGAAAAGTTAAGGACTGTGGATCTAGTTTCAGAATGTGCACCTGATGATCATCCTTAGCCTCTGTCTATTGTTTGCAGGTTATAATAATATGTTGATCAACTTGAAGATCGTTCTTAGTAAAGTTGGTGGGCTTGTCTATTTTATCTAAGTGAGAAATGGCTAATCTGTGAGGCCGTGAATTTGTGTTTCTTTCCCGGTTCATTTTTTAGTTTTATGATCGATTTTTTTACATGTCACCATAGCGTTAGCACGGTTAATATATTTGATGAGTAATGAGGTTTGATCTCAGCAATCTCGTATGTTGGATGTAAGAGAAGAAAATTGGTAGTGACTCTTGTCCTTTCATTTTAAAAGGTTAGCTGTTGTTGGGTGCTTTTTTAGGTGCACAAAGGAGAGTTCATGACTGTTGGGGGTAATTTCTTGAGTGGCTTTAGAAAAGTTTTATCGGTGTATTATATGTGGTAGAGATTTTTAATAAGAATTAAACATTTGCTCGTCGTTTGGTTGTTTTAAATGCGTCTTTTAAATAAATCCGTAGTGTTAGCACGGGTACTATACTAGTTTTTTAAGTTCACTCAAACATTGGCCGCCTTTGGTCCTCCATTGTTCAGCAGTAGTATCAAAGAATCCGCTTTGGTGTCATAGAATATATCCTGCATCATCTTCTTAAATGTAGTTCTTAGGATAATCAAACCTAGATTGAAAATAATCTTTTCATGCTTAGCAATTGGGAATAACTTAGTATAGTTGATGGAATCTTCCAACCTAAAGTGTATAAAAGAAAAAAAAAACTCCTCCTGAACTTTCCACAGTATATTTTTTTATTCTAATCCTGGAGAAACCACTAGCAACTTTCATCTTAAAACCAAAAATTATCAGGAGTGGGATAGCAACGCATGAACCTTTTGAAATAAGACGTGGAACACACCGTTGATCCTTGCAGAACATGACATATGCGATTTTATAGAACCTTATCAAAACTGCTACACCTCGGAGAGGGTCAGTCAATGAAAGCGGCCTCCATATAAAAATTATTATTCCTTGTATACATATAAGTTGCCTCGTTGCAGCTTAAAAATTAACAGAGAGGGAGTGTCAACATTGAAAATGACAAACTGGCATTGTTAGTTCATGAAAAGAAAAATTTTAGGTACTGTAGCAAATTTATAACTCTAGCAATTAGTATCCAAAATCTAAAAAAACAGTGTCCAATCATTAACTATTAGAATCAAAAGATTCGTACCGCAAAATATATAAAAACTGTGCAATTAATTTTAATCTATATTTAATGCTTTATGCATATGTCAAAGATTCAATAAGATGTGATGAAAATTTTTTGGATAAAAGCTAAACAAGGCCTAATGTGAAATCGACAAACTAAGAAATCACGACAAATTTTCCTCCGAATGTGGAGCGACTCAAATGCCCATGGAACGGCATTAAATGCCCATGGAACGACGAATTTAAATCTAGTTCTTAGGATAATCAAACCTAGATCGAAAATAGTCTTTTATGCTTAGCAAATTGGAAATAACTTATTAACAGATAGATGATGGAAACTTCCATCCTAAAGTGTATAATTAAAAGAAAAAAAAACTCCAATCCCAAACTTTCCACAGTATATATTATTTTTGTAAAACAAACAGGGGAGAGCTTTGAAACCTTTTCATTTCAAACGATCGATCCAGCTAACTAGAGCAAACGATGGAGTTATTACAGGCAAGTAGGTGGTTACGCCGGTCATTAAGATACTTACATCTTGATCACACTATAGGCGCTTGCGTCAAATTACAAAATCATTGCAGACTCGAGAAATGATAATACGCCTATTAGTAAACTCATTTCGGAAGACTTCAACGTTGCTAGCATCTCACAACCGCCATAGTATAGTTCACAATATATATTTTTTATTCTAATTCTGGAAAAACCACTAGCAACTTTCATCTCAAAAGGGAAAATTATCAGGAGTGGGGTAGCAATGGGACCTTTTGAAATAAGGTCTTGTTTAGATGCGAAATCTTTTTGGATTTCGCTACTGTAGCACTTTCGTTTGTTTGTGGTAAATATTGTCCAATGACTAACTAGGGTCAAAAGATTCGTCTCACGATTTACAAACAAACTGTGTAATTAGTTTTTGTTTTCGTTTATATTTAGTAGTTCATGTATGTGCCGAAAGATTCGATGTGACGGGGAATATTGAAAACTTTTTGGATTTTGGTGGGAACTAAACAAGGCCTAAGACATGGAACACATCGTTGATCCTTGCAGAAGAACATGACATATGCGATTTTATAGAACCTTATAAAAAAGGCTACACCTCGGAGAGGGTCGGTCAATGAAAGCGGCATCCATATGTATATACATATAAAGTTGCATCGTTGTTGCCTGCAAAACACCAAGAATGTCATTTCTTTATAATCTTATCTTAAGTTCACTCTAACATTGACCGCCTCCAGTCCTCCATTGTCCAGCAGTAGTATCAAAGAATTCGCTTTGGTACCATAGAATATATCCTACTTGTTCAGAGTCTGTTCGCTGGTCTAAAAAGTCATAGCTAAAAGTACTACTTATAAGACAAGTGAACAGGTTTTCATTCTCCTACTCCATCTTCTTAAATCTAGTTCTTAGGATAATCAAACTTATGCTTAGCAAATGGGAATAACTTATTAACAGCTCTAGCTGATGGAAACTTCCATCCTAAAGTGTATAAAAGAAAAAAAAAAACTCCAATCCCAAACTTTTCACAATATATATTTACATCGCTATAGCGCCAATTACAAAATACACTAGCAACTTTCATCTCAAAACCGAATACTATATTATCAGTACTGGGATAGCAACGTATGGACCTTTTGAAATAAGTCATGGAACATACCGCTGATCCTTGCACAACATGACGTATGCGATTTTATAGAACCCTATCAAGAAGGCTACCACACCTCGGAGAGGGTCAGGTCAGTCAATGAAAACGACATCCATACAAAAATTATCTTTATGTGCACTACCTCTTTTTTTGAGGAAACAGAAAGAATACAATTATGGAACACATACTGTCAAAGTAATTCAAATTTAACCAAATTTAAAATAAATATTATTAGTATTTTTGACTTTAAATAATTTTTTATAAAAAATATTTTATAACTAATTTAATAATATTTATTTTGTATCATAAATATTAATATTTTGTATATGAATTTAGACAAAGTTTAATTTATTCAACTTTCTGAAAAATAAGAATTGTACTTCGTGGACATGGACGTGGATGGGGAGTATATACATATAAGTTGCCTCGTTGCAGCTTGAAAATTAACGGAGAGGGCGTGTCAATATTGAAAATGACAGATCACAAAAGTCACGAAGTTATTACACGTGTCTCGCTGTCGATAAAAATGTCGTCTATCATTAAAAATATAGAATAAATCTAAGCGTACCAAGTTGAGGACTTAAACCTAGGTACTAATGGAAATAGAATTTACCTGCGTGCATTCATAAGCATGAATACACATGCGTTGTGCGTGTTGTATCGTATCGTGTAATTGTCACAGACAATGAAAACGACAAACTAAGAAATCGCGACGAATTTTCCTCCGAACGTGGACCGACTCAAATGCCCATGGAACGGATCCCCAACGACAACGAGCTACTCCCACTCGTACTCAGGCACACGGGATGGCGCTCCCATGGTGGCTCGCCACCACGGCGTGCGCCGCGCCGCCACCCGGCCCGGGCTCCTTCGCCGACGCGCTCGCGTTCCTCTTCCTCTCCCCGTGCCCGCAGCGCGTGCTCCTCGCCGCCGCCGACCTCGCGTTCCTCGTCGCCTGCCTCGTCCTCCTCGCCCGACGACGCCTTCGCCTTCGCAGGGGACAGGGACACCCGGCGCCGGCGGCTGCTCCTGCTCCCGCTCCCGCTCCCGAACGCGAGGCGCTGCTGCAGCAGAAGCCGAACCATCATCCTTCGCCGCCGCTCTCCCTCCGCCACGTGCTCGCGCTCGGGGCCTCCGCGGTCTTCGCGGCGGCGTCCGCGGTCCTCCTCGCGCTCGCGCTCCTCCTCCTGCCGAGCGCGCCGTGGCGCGCCGCGGAGGGAGCCTTCCTCGCCGTCCACGCCGTCGCGCACGGCGTGGCTGCCTGGACCGTCGCCGCCTCTTCGCGGAGAGCAGGAGCTGCTGCCCACCTCCGCGTGTTCTGGCTCGCCACCGCCCTCGGCGCCGCGCTCTTCGCTGCCTCGGCGGTGGTTCGCGGCGCGGACGGCTCGCTGCTCTTCCCCGACGACATCCTCGCCTTCGCTGCTCTGCTCGTCTCGCTGCCTCTGCCATACATAGCGGTCACCACTGGCTTCACCGGCCATGGCACCACCAGGGCAGCACAAGACGCTGAGCCCGAGCACAACGTCCCGGAGGCGCCTCCCTCCTCGCCGTACGCCGCCGCTTCGTTCCTCTCGCGGGCGACGTTCAGCTGGATCAACTCTCTCATCAACAAGGGCTACGCAGCAGAATCCTTAAAAACCGAAGACGTGCCTCCGGTCTCTGCCGGCCACCGCGCCGAGGCAGCGCACGCGCTGTTCATGTCGAATTGGCCGGCGACGTCGCCGGCGTCTCGGCACCCGGTCGGCGTGGCACTCTGGCTGTCTTTCTGGCCGCAGCTCGTGCTGACTGCGTTTCTTGGCCTCGCGCGCCTGGGTGCCATGTACGTCGGCCCATCACTCATCGACCGGTTCGTCGAGTTCATCCGCCGCGGCGGGACACCATGGGAGGGTCTCCGGCTCGTTCTCATCCTGCTCGCCGGCAAGGCCGTCCAGACGCTGGCCTCGCACCATTACAGCTTCCAGGGCCAGCTTCTGGGCATGCGCATCCGCGGCGCGCTGCAGACGGCGCTGTACCGCAAGTCGCTGCGGCTCACCGCCGGTGCCCGGCGAGCGCACGGCGCCGGCGCCATCGTGAACTACATGCAGGTGGACGCTGGGATCGTGTCCTACGCCATGCACGGGCTCCACGGGCTGTGGCTGATGCCGCTGCAGATAGTGGTGGCGTTGCTCCTCCTGTACGCCTACCTCGGCCCCGCCGTGCTCATGACGCTCGCCGTGATCACCGCGGTGACCGTGGTCACCGCGTTCGCGAACAAGCTCAACCTGGCGTATCAGCTCAAGTTCCTTGGCGTCCGCGACAGGCGTGTGAAGGCCATCACCGAGATGCTCAGTAACATGCGTGTCATCAAGCTGCAGGCATGGGAGGACACCTTCGGCGGCAAGGTTCGTGACATCCGGCGAGAGGAGCTTGGGTGGCTGGCGAAGACCATGCTCTTCATGTGTGCCAACACGCTGGTGTTCTCGAGCGGTCCGCTCGCCATGACGGTGCTCGTGTTCGGGACCTACCTCGCCGCCGGTGGGCAGCTCGACGCCGGCAAGGTGTTCACGGCCACGGCGTTCTTCGGCATGCTGGAAAGTCCCATGCGGAACTTCCCGCAGACGATTGTCATGTCCATGCAGGCGTTTGTGTCGCTGGATAGGCTGAACAAGTTCCTGACCGACGCCGAGATCGACGCCGCGGCCGTGGAGCGCATCGAGAGCGGCGGCGCTGAGGACACGGTGGCCGTCAAGGTGGAAGGCGGGGTGTTCGCTTGGGATGTGCCAGCCGGCGGGGAGATGAAGGGCAACAGCGACAGGAGGTCCAGCCATGCCGTGGCAGAGAATGGCCAAGGAAACGGAGCGGAGTTGGTGACGGTGCTGAGGGGCATTGATGTGGTGGTGAGGAGGGGTGAGCTTACGGCGGTGGTCGGGAAAGTGGGCTCCGGCAAGTCGTCGCTGCTGTCCTGCTTCATGGGTGAGATGCACAAGCTCTCCGGCAAGGTGAGTGTCTGGACTCCTGACTTCAATGGTGTATATATTTTGCTCCCAATCTAGTTTTACGCAGTGTCTTTTACGTTCCTTTTGGTTTGTAGCAGTGCTTCACAGAGTTTTTTTTTACCCTGTATAAGTATAATATAATCTAGATCACACTTTAAAAACTGGCATTGATATTTTGGAGAAATATGCCTACAATAATAAAATGAAATGATAGTCCTTCTTAAATATGCACTAACTTAAATATGCTTGATTTCTGTTTAATAAATACCAAGACATTTTATTTGGCCTGGCTTTCTTTAATTTTTTTTCGGAATTGCTTGCGCTCAGACATCCAATTCGGACGCCACCCCCACTCATCCCCGCATGGGAGGAGAGAGCCCTTCCTTCAAACCCGCCTACCCTCACTTGCCCCGCACGGGAGGAAGCCCTTCCTTCAAACCCACATTGCCCCTGCTTGCCCCGCATGGGAGAAGGAAGCCTTTCCTTCGAACCTGCCCTGCCTCGCTCACCCCGCATGGGAGAAGGAAGTAGAAAGGAACCACCCTTCCTTCGAATCTGGCCCACTCCTCCATGTGCCTTGGAATCTCCCCGCCTCCAACTTCGCTGGCCCCCAGCACATCCGCCCACTATCAGCTCGCTACCACAGCCTGCCCTCCCCCCCCCACACACACACACTGCAACATAAGGATAAAGATGCTGAAACACCATACACGTAATATTGCAAACAACGCCAGACGAACTGTTTTCAACACCATGAACGTATAAAATGCAACACAAAAAAAGGACAACACCTCCAACATAAGGATGATGAAGTTGGAAACACTTTGAACATATTATTGCAACAAACAAGAAAAAAGAGCTGAAACATTTGGCTTTAGTGCTGAAATACAATGAACATACTAGTACAAAACAACATGCAGATTGAAGCAACTGAGCATCTCAAAAAAAGTACTGCAAACAACGACTAAAACCTACTGTAACATCTAGAGAGAACTATTGCAACAAAGGCGAGATCTGAAGTTGAGAGCTCACCGAAACCCTAGCCTACTGCAATATCACCTGAAAACATACTGCAACAACTAAAGAACACCATTGCAACAAGCACAAGAGCTGAATCCTAGCCACCACCACATCCCTTAGATCCAGATCCAGAGGAAGAGCAGGAGGGAGAGGGGGAGCAGGAGCACGAGGGGGAGGGGGAGCAGGAGCACGAGGAGGAGGAGGAGGAGCAGAGCTCGGATCTAGGACCCACCTACCTCGCCGAAAAAAGCTACGTAGTAGCCCTCATCTCCGGTGGCATAGAGGTCACCGATGGGGGAGGAGGGAGGCAGGGCAGGAGAGATGGTGCAGCTTGCCAGAATCCGCCGCTGCCACCCTCAACTCCAGCGCCATGGAGGTCAAAAAAAGGAGAGAGAGGGAGGGAAGGAGGGAGAAGGAGGCGCAACAGGTGAGGCGGCGGCGACCTGGATGCGAGGGCAGTGTGAGAAGTATCGCGGAAGTGTTGTTTTGTTTTTGGGAAATGCATCATGAAATTCGAACATTCACATTTGAAGTGTTGTTTTGTTTTTGGGATTACCAGACCAAAAGTTTGTGTTTTAAGCATTATTATTGTAGCCAAATAACATATCCATTCACACCTCATATTTGTAGCCAATATGTTTTTTCGGATCATTTTACTTTAGTCTCATCTCCATTTTCTCTTTGATATAGGTTAGCATATGTGGAAGCACAGCATATGTTTCTCAGACCTCTTGGATCCGAAATGGAACCATTCAAGAGAACATTTTATTTGGAAAGCCAATGCGTCCGGAGAGATATTCAGAAATCATAAATGCTTGCTGCCTAGAAAAGGATTTGGAAATGATGGAGTTTGGTGACCAGACTGAAATAGGTGAGCGAGGGATCAATCTCAGTGGAGGCCAGAAACAGCGCATCCAGCTTGCAAGAGCAGTTTATCAAGACTGTGATATATATCTTCTTGATGACATATTTAGCGCAGTTGATGCTCATACTGGATCAGCTATTTTCATGGTGAATCCTCTTACGTTTCATCTTAAATGTTATGTCCTGGCAATTTCATTCAGTTGTTTAATTTCGATAAGTGAGTGTTGTAACTGTGCTTCATAAATATGTTTGGGAAACTTGTGGACACTGCATGCTTGCAAAAAACCACATTGGCTAGATTTATACCGACATATGAAATACAGAGTTCTATTTCAACATCAGATACCAAAACACACATGTCAGCATAAAGTTGCAGAAAATGATAAATTTGGCCCTTGAATAAAAATTGTGCTGATAAAGCGTCTATCATTAAGCTCTTTGTTTCTGCTTGCATTTGGTCTTTCAATATCTTCGGTTGCTGAGTTTGAGAAAAAAAAAATCTTCAGGCTTGTAGTGTTGTAAATATTCAGCATGCCTCATATGTGACACATCACAACTCGTCACAGGGAAATGCTTAATTGTTCCATGACTTGCATTCCTTTTACTCTGTTTTTCTGTTTAAAATAAATGTGCACTCACTTTCCAGACCGTGCAGATTGCATATATTGACCTGCCATTTATGAGATTTTATTAGAGAAACTGGCAGAGGATTTTTTTTAAACGAACTAAGCAGGAGAGCTGCTAATTATAAGAAGAAGGTCCAGACTAGGCAAACTATAATTCTTCTAGCATGAATAGTTTATGCAGAACCATAATCGTATGGAATCTATTCACAATTAGGTGGACTCATGTCCTATTTAATTTTCCAATGCTATTTTTTTTTACTTCCAAACAAGTCGAATTATGGTCAGTGCTTCATTACAGTTCTTAAGCTGTACTCTAAAACTAGGCTTGGTCTGCAGGAATGTCTGAAGGGTATACTCAAGAATAAGACCGTGTTGCTTGTTACTCACCAAGTGGACTTCTTGCAAAATGTGGATACTATAATTGTAAGTTTTCTTTTGAAGTATCCATATTACAGTTTGATGAACACATATTAGTATTATGTTGTGCTTGATTGTGACTCACCAAGTGGACTTCTTACAAAACGTGGATACTATACTTGTAAGTTTTTTGAACTGCCCATAATTACGTAATGATGAAACAGTTTAGTATTACATTCTTTCTTCATTCATCAGGTAAGCTTAAATTTAGCAATACTGTGTGGTGACTATATTAGTAGCAATGTTTTCGTTCTTGATGTATGGAAAGAAACAGTAATATGTAATATTCACATCCACGGTTACATGGATATATAGATACATTTTAATTCAAGTCAAGCTTCAGTTTGCTTTTGCTGTGAAGATCTGCTGTAAAATGATATTACACTGATGATACCATGATTATTTTGTGGAGAACTACAGAAAATTACATTACATTAACTTTTGTGTCAACATACAGGTAATGAATGATGGGTTAGTCATCCAGTCAGGGATCTATCGTGAGTTACTAGCATCATGCTCAGAATTTTCGGATCTTGTTGCTGCTCATCATAGTTCAATGGAGACAGCAGGGGGACAATGTTTTCATGTTCAGAACACAGAGAGCCCTCAGGCTTCCAATGGATCTGTAGATTCCCCATCTTTGGCATCGAAATCCAATGCTGAAAATGGTGAATCGGTTGGCACTGCAACAAACAAAGAAGCAGGTTCTTCTAAGCTGATCCAGGAAGAGGAAAAAGAGAGTGGCCGAGTAAGCTGGCGTGTTTACAAGCTATATATGACAGAGGCCTGGGGATGGTGGGGAGTTGTGATCATTTTAGCTGTGTCACTGCTGTCAGAGGGCTCCAGTATGGCTAGTGACTACTGGTTATCATACGAGACATCAGGAGGCCCTGTGTTTGACACTTCCATATTTCTTGGTGTTTATGTTTCGATAGTTGCTACGACAATTATATTGGAAATGGTCGCCACTCTTATTGTGACATTCTTGGGGCTTCAATCAGCACAGGCCTTTTTCAACAAGATGTTTGACAGCATTCTACGAGCACCAATGTCATTTTTTGACACCACTCCTTCAGGAAGGATCCTAAGCCGGGTATGTGCTGTAAAGCCAACTGGACATAGCTTCTTTTTTTTTATGAAAGACATAGCTTCTATTTGTTGTACATTATGTAAATAATCACTCCTTGAAAAGTAATGTTAGTATTTTTGTGGTTTTGACTTTCACAGGCATCATCGGACCAATCTAAGATTGATACTAATCTTGTGTTCTATGTTGGTTTTGCCACATCCATGTGCATTTCAGTGGTTACCAACATTGCTATTACTTGCCAAGTTGCATGGCCGTCAGTAATTGCAGTACTTCCTCTACTGCTTTTGAACATCTGGTACCGGGTATGATGTGATCCAACTACCACAATGCATCCCAGAGGACTTCAGTTAATACTACTTAACATAAATACAGCACTCATAATTGAATCAATAATAAAATGAATTTCTTTCCTTTCATCCTGCTTTTCAGAATCGTTATATTGCGACATCTCGAGAGCTTTCTCGTCTTCAAGGAGTAACAAGGGCGCCAATTATTGATCACTTTACAGAAACCTTTTTGGGTGCCCCAACTGTAAGGTGCTTCAGAAAGGAGGATGAGTTCTACCAGACAAACCTGGACAGGATCAATTCGAATTTACGAATGTCATTTCATAATTGTGCAGCTAATGAGTGGCTTGGATTTCGCCTGGAGCTAATTGGCACACTTATTTTGTCTATAACTGCTTTTCTCATGATCAGCTTGCCTAGCAATTTCATCAAGAAAGGTAATATTCTAATCTGGGTTGCATATTCAAGAAATTTTGTATTATGAGGTAAAGTAGAATTGAATCAATTGATACAAAGTTTAGAAGTTATGTTAGTATATCTAGTTAATGTGCCTGTCATATTGTTCTAATAAGTTCTTGCCTTTTCCCTAAAAGGAATTATATTGGATGTTCTCAGTATAATATACTAGAAATAAATGAATTGCTAAGTAGGGATGAATTGTTTTTCTGGGGTGAACTTGATAGCATGGCTTATTGTCCTGATTGTCTGAACATTCAACCCTTCAGTGCAATACTCTGTAGATGTTTCTAGCAGCAATGAAGCATTAATAGTTTTTTGAGAGCATGTCAAGTGTTCGATTTGGGGAAAGTTCACTCTGTCTGGTAGCTTCCAGACCAGAGAGTATCTATTTCTTCTTCATACTCTTTACATATAAGTCCTTCTACAATACAATATTTACACCAACACTCCCCCTCAAGATGGGCTAAAGATATCTAACATGCCCATCTTACTACAACTTAACTTCACTAGGTCCTAAACCCTTTGTAAAACAGTCAGCTAGTTGGCCACGTGACTTTACATATTTCAACTTTAGAACTCCACCATCTAATTTCTCTTTGATGAAGAATCTATCAATCTCCACATGCTTGGTACGATCAAACTGGACTGGATTGTTTGCAATATTGATTGCGGCAATGTTATCACAGTGAAGCATCATTGTCTCATTTCTTAACACCTGCAGGTCCTCCAACAAGCCTTTTAGCCACAACATCTCACACAAGCTCAATGCCATTGCCCTATACTCAGCCTCCGCAGTGGACCGTGCCACAACTGCTTGCTTCTTGCTTCTCCAAGAGACAAGATTGCCTCCCACAAACACACAATACCCAGAGGTGGACCTCCTATCATCTTTGCTACTCACCCAATCTGCATCACAGTAGCCCTCCACATCAAGGTGCCCATTCTTCCTGAACCATAACCCTTTCCCAGGGGTTCCCTTCAGATACCTCAAAATCCTGTAAACACATATGTCCAGCTCTTGGATCATGCATATACCTGCTCACCACACTCACTGCATAAGAAATATCAGGTCTTGTGTGACACAGGTATATCAGTCTTCCCACCAATCTTTGATATGTTTCTTTGTTCACAGGATCTCCACATTGGGCATTGATTTGATGATTTTTATCAATAGGAGTACTGCATGGCCGACACCCAAGCATGCCTGTTTCAGTCAACAGATCAAGGACATATTTCCTTTGAGAGAGGACTATCCCCTTAGGTGACCTAGCAATCTCAATCCCAAGGAAGTATCTTAGTGGTCCAAGATCCTTTACCTCAAAGGCCTTTCCCAGATTCTCCTTCAAACAGTTTATTTTCTCCTCATCATCTTCTGTAATCACAATGTCATCCACATACACTGCCATAATGGTAATAAATGTTCCTCTATGCTTGTAGAAGACCGTATGATCACCATTGCATTGTATGTAGTCCATGCCACAGACCACCTTCCTAAACCTGTCAAACCATGCTCTGGGTGATTGCTTCAGTCCATAGAGTGACTTCTTTAGTCTGCACACTTTACCAACAGTTTGACTATTAGCAAATCCTGGTGGGATTTCCATATAGACTTCCTCCTGTAAATCACCATGGAGAAATGCATTCTTCACATCCATTTGATGCAGAGGCCAACCAAAGTTAACTACACACGAGATTAGGGTCCTAACAGTCCCCATCTTCGCCACTGGAGCAAAAGTCTCATCATAGTCAATGCCATATGTTTGACTATACCCTTTTGCCACTAGTCTTGCCTTGTACCTGTCCACCTCTCCTTTTGAGTTTTGTTTTACAGTAAAGACCCACTTACACCCCACAGCTCTTTTTCCTTTTGGAAGTGGGACCAATTCCCATGTCTGGTTCTTCTGAAGAGCGTGCATCTCTTCTCTCATTGCTGCATTCCAGTTAGGATCCTGTTTGGCACACCTCCAGTCCCTAGGAATAGGCACTGTTTGTAATGATGCAACAAATGCTCTATATGAAGGTGAAAGACGAGAGTATGAGATGAAGTTGGCAATGTCATGATCTGTACTAGGATGCTCAAAACCATAACGAATAGGAGGCTTTCCAAAATTAGACCTAGGACCCCTACGCTGTGCTAGTGGTAACTCTACATGTTCAAGATTAGAGGGGACATTACCGCTTGGTGGAGAGAGGTCCGAGGAGAGATTCGGGACTGGTGTAGCAACTTGTTGTGGTTGTGGTGCATTGATTTTCTCCCCCTGACTCCTAAACCGTTTCCTGTAATACACTATTGGCTTCTTTACAATCACCTCTTCATTTTGTACATCAATTGTCTTCTCATTCCTAGGACCAACTACCTCCCACTCATTCTCATCACCAATTACCTTTTCACCTTCACCATCATCGTCCCTCATATCTCCCTCATTCTCATCATCAATCACCTCTTCACCTTCACCATCATCATCCCTCATATCTCCCTCATTCTCATCAATCACCTCTTCACCTTCACCATCATCTTGACAAAATTCACACGGGATAGTACCGACGATCACTTCCTGTTGAGTAGCAGCTCCTCTATTCTCCCCCTCTCTACTGTCACCCTCAGTGACTGGAGAGAATTCCTCCAAGAACGGATCAAGATTGCATGGTCTTGTATAATATGGTTCAGATTCCCTGAATGTCACATCCATACTCACAAACAATCTCATTCCAACAGGGTCCCAACACTTGTAACCCTTTTGTGTAGAGGAGTATCCAACGAAAATACATTTCACCGCTTGAGGATCCAACTTTCCAACTGACGGCCTATGATCCCTGACAAAGCAAACACAACCAAATACCTTGGGTGGTACTTTAAATTCCTGTTGCCCCAGCAATAGTTTTGCAGGTGACGCCATACCAAGAATCCTAGATGGCATACGATTTATCAAATATGCTGCTGTTAGTACTGCTTCACTCCAGAGATATTTGGGGACATTCATTTGAAACATCATTGACCTTGCCACCTCTAACAAGTGTCGATTCTTTCTCTCAGCTACACCATTTTGTGATGGAGTGTCAGGACAAGTGGTCTGATGTATAATTCCATGCTCCGAAAGATACGCTCCAAAAATATTGTTCACATATTCCTTCCCATTATCAGTTCGGATAATCCGAATTCTAGTGTTAAATTGATTTTCAACTAACTTATGAAAATCTTGGAAACATCGAAGGACCTCATTTTTACCCCTAAGCATGTACACCCATGTCATACGAGTATAGCAATCAATAAAGGTGACAAACCACTTAAATCCACTCACAGATGTAACTGAGCAGGGACCCCAAACATCCGAGTGTACTAACATAAAAGGTTCACAACTCCGGAGGCCAATACTTGTCCTTGTATGTTTCCCAAGTTCACAAGAATCACACACAAGTTTCTTTGTGTCCACATTTCTAAAAATTTCAGGATATAATTTATTCAAACTTCCAAAAGGTATATGTCCTAACCGGCAATGAAGCAAGTAGATCTCTCTCTCTTGTGTTGTAGTCGCTACTGCCAATGCTGACTGCTCCTGGTTGATGAACCACAACCCATTACGCCTGACTCCAGTCCCAATCACTCTCCCCGTCCTCTTCTCCTGAAAAACACAAGAATTTTCATCAAATATGACAGTGCATTTAAACTGATCAACAAGAGCACTGACTGAGAGGAGATTGACTGGAAAGGAAGGAACATGCAAAACAGAATATAGATGGAGAGATGGAGTGCATTCTATAGATCCTACACCATGAATGGGTTGAGAGGTACCATCTGCAGTTTGTATAGTTTCAGTGTAAGAATGTGGAGTGTATGTTCTAAAAGGACTAGTTATGCCTGTGACATGCTTGGAAGCTTCTGAGTCAACAACCCACTCTATGTTATGCCTACATGTGGATGCAAGTGCCTGTGCCTGAGTACCTTTGCCCATATGGGCATAGTTGGCAAAGTTACCAAAGCGACTGGTGGTGGCCATCACAGAACCCATTGGAGTAGAACCGGAAGCTTCACATGCTTTAGACCTCTGCCATTGCTCCCATTGCTTAACCTGTTCTCCAGTTAAGGTAAGGGACTCGACCCCAGCATTAACCTGAGGACCACTATCTGTGGTAGAACTCTCCATAGCTGCATTGGCCTGAGGAACACCACGGCCTCTACCACGTCCTCCAGCACGTCCTCCACCACGACCACCACGGCCTCCTGGATCACCACGAGCACCACCACGACCACCTCGAGTTCCAATCCTGCCTCCATAGTTTTTTGGAAGGGGACAATTGTAACTCATGTGTCCCTTCTCTCCACAGTTGTAACACAACCTCTCTGTCACAGTGGTATAGGCTGATTTCACAAGATTGTCACCACCCATCATTCGAAGCCTACTCTCCTCAGCGATCATGGCTGCCACAGCCTCCTCTACAGTAGGCAAACTATCCTGGTGACACAAAGCAGCTCTTCTACTCTCAAACTGAGGATCCAAGTTTTTCAAGAACTGAGTCACCCTTCTATCCTCAATCCACTTCTGAACATCATGGGCATCCTGTGGATCCCTCATACGAAGTGGAGCATAGTGATCCAGCTCTCCCCACAATTGCTGCAACTCACACGCATACTGCTCCACTGTCCGTCCTGCCTGTTTCACTTCATCAGCCTTGTTCTGAATTTCCATCATCACCATCACATTCCCCTGCTTGGAGTACCTGATACTCAGAGTTTTCCAAATTTGTGCTGCAGTATGCATAGCTTCCACCACTTTACTAACCGATGGTGACATGGATGCCAATAACCATGCTACTAAGGTAGAATTTGTCGTGTGCCAAATTCTCCATTCTGGGCTAAGCTTGTTAGCCGGCTCAACACAATCCTCTCTCAAATAGTGTTCTACCCCTTTCCTCCTAGTATCACTTGCACTCTTCTAGACCAACTCAAATAATTCTTACTTCCTTCTAGCTTTACATCATTTGGAATAAGTTCCAATTTGAGCTCACGCGCCTCTCTAGGACCAATTAGATCCATCTCCAGAAGCCCCTGAATCATGGACTTCATCTCATTTCTCAATTCACCTTTGGTAATTGGTGAATCATCCCCGCTGTAACTGCCACCATTCTTCGTCTTCTCTGTATCCTCAGCAGCCATCCTCTCTGCTTCCTCCTCTGGATCCGTCTCCAACACAATCAACAAGCGACAACAACTCCCCTTTCAGAGTGCACAGCAATACCCACCTTCAATTGCAATAGTAGCAAGACTGCAAGACTCAATCTGTTTCTCCCTCTTCGCGTAACAGCAGCACGTCACAACACCAAACTCCTCTGCTTCCACTCGCCCGCAAGAGCAGGCACCAGCACGCCTGACCCGCTCGCACGCACCACCTCCGGCAGCTTGCAGAAGACGCGCCGCTGCACCGCTCCAGCGCCGCCGTAGCCCTCGCGCCGCTGCACCGCTCCTGCGCCAAGGGCCGCTCCTGCGCCAAGGGCCGAGGAAGTCGCGCCGCACAGGCCGCGCGGTGTACGCGAGTCCGCGTGACTCCTCGGCTCGGACTCCCGCGGGTCCGCGCGACTCCACCGCGACGCACCAGCCGCGCGAGCTCCGCCGGATTCCGCTGCCCCCGCGACGCACCGGCCGCACGAGCCACACGCCGGCGTGAACCGCGACGCACCTCTGCTCCGGCCGCAGGTCAATCCTCCACATCGCAGCATTATCTTGCAGTCGCCGCCACCATCGCCACCAGGTAACCCTAAAACTTGGCTCTGTATACCATGTTCGATTTGGGGAAAGTTCACTCTGTCTGGTAGCTTCCAGACCAGAGAGTATCTATTTCTTCTTCATACTCTTTACATATAAGTCCTTCTACAATACAATATTTACACCAACATCAAGTCCTAAAAGCTTTCTGTTGCATCATTGTATGTCTGAAGCTGAATACTCAAAAAGGATTATTGACAAATTCTATTGAAAGATATATCACTCTATGTTCCCATTTTGATCCTTTGCGAAACTTAAAAAACACAATTCTGATGCAGAATTTGTCGGCATGTCCCTTTCCTATGGTCTTTCTCTCAATTCCTTGGTGTACTACGCAATTTCCATAAGCTGTATGATCGAAAATGATATGGTAGCCTTAGAGAGGGTGCATCAGTACAGTACTCTCCCTTCTGAGGCAGCATGGGAAGTTGCCGACTGTCTTCCCACACCAGATTGGCCCATCCGAGGAGATATCGATGTGAAAGATCTGAAGGTCAATACTTTTTTTCTGTATTACATTCTAGTACCTTAATAAGTGGTAAGATGAATGAGTAATAAGCACAACTCTTTTCAGGTTCGATATCGTCAAAACACACCACTAATCTTGAAAGGTATTACTGTTAGTATTAAGAGTGGAGAAAAGATTGGAGTTGTGGGAAGGACTGGCAGTGGAAAGTCGACTTTAGTGCAGGCTTTATTCAGGATTTTGGAGCCTGCAGAAGGCCATATCATCATCGATGGTGTCAATATCTGCACTTTGGGGCTTCGTGATCTGAGGTCTCGCTTTGGTGTGATTCCTCAAGAGCCTGTGCTCTTTGAAGGAACTGTAAGGAGCAACATAGACCCAACAGGGCGGTATTCCGAAGCCGAGATATGGCAGGAAATGCAACCTAAACCTATGCTCTGTTTAACAAGATGAAATCCCTCTTGGATGCTTAACTGTTTATTTTTTTTTCTTCTATCAAGCCTGATCTGGCCAAATTTACTTCTCTGCAGGCCCTTGAGCGTTGCCAGCTAAAGGATATAGTAGCCTCAAAACCAGAGAAGCTTGATGCACTAGGTTTGCTCTGCTTCTTGAGTAGTAAAAGATAACTGTGCTCTAAGTTTCAAGCTTATTCAAGCTGTCAATTATGTTATTAACCAAGCATATTTGTGAACTTGTATAATGTTTCCCATCTGGTTTCCACACACTACTCGTGCTTGTGTCACAAGTTACAAACCTGCTACCTTAACGGTACAGCTTCACAGACACAGCTTGAAATACACACAAGTTTAGACCTGCAGTGCAATTCAGTTGTGCCCCCCCCCCCTTTTTTTTTGGCATGACTAGCAAAACATGAACAATGTTTCTTTGCTCATCATTTGTTCTTTGCAGTCGCCGACATGGGGGAGAACTGGAGTGTAGGGCAGAAGCAGCTCCTTTGCTTCGGCCGAGTTATACTGAAACGCAGCCGGATCCTCTTCATGGACGAGGCGACAGCTTCTGTTGATTCTCAAACAGATGCGGCCATCCAGAAGATCATCCGTGAGGAATTCACCGAATGTACCATCATCAGCATTGCACATCGGATACCGACTGTTATGGACAGCGATCGAGTTCTGGTGTTGGACTCAGGTAGCCCTTTGCACTAATCATCCTGCCTTGTCCTTATTTTCTGAAGACTGCTAGGTTACATGTTGCCATGTTTTTCATTACAATAGCAACAAAATTACAAAGTAATTACACAGGTTCAGGTACCACGATTATCACACACAGATAGTTGTAGCAAAAGATCTAGCTGCAATACAGGGCATCCCAATTGAAAATGAAGTGGAGAGCTGAGTGCCTTTATTAAGATTTTGTGCCTCTGTTCAATCATTGTGTATGTGTTTATCTGTATCAGGTCTCGTGGCAGAATTCGATGCACCCTCCAAATTGATGGGGAGGCCATCACTCTTTGGTGCGATGGTTCAGGAGTATGCAAGTCGCTCTTCTAGCTTGAAGGAAACCGTTGGATGAGACCACATTTCATGGCAAAAGACGACGACAGTATAGGAGAAAGTTTAGGCATACGCATAGGCATACGCATAGCATCTAACGAAAACGAAAAATAAATTATAGGAGTTTCTGTAAGCTTTATTCGCTACAACATGTCTTATCTTCAATAGAACTGGACTATTTGGTTTACATTTCCACCAATTTTGTATGTGATGAAAGCTTAGAGCAACTACAGGAAGTTTGTGTAATTTACTTGCTAAACCAACGACTTTATCAAGTTAAGAAAATAAGTAGCAATATAAATTTATCTCACTCTCCAATACTAGTTTCATATATGAACTTCCTTATATAATATAAAAGGCCATATATTGTTTTGTGCGGCAATTCTAGGCCTGCACAGCGTCTCTGTCACTCTGATTCGCACGAGCAGACATTCAATACGAGTCTGATTGGTTGCACTCACCAGATCTTTGCTCATCACCCTCGAGCTCACTAAATTGTTTGTCTTTTGAAGAATACATCGAAAGACAGTTGTCATCCTCAACATTCACCATGTCAATCTAGAAACTTGAATTCCCTATAATCTATACTAGCCACTGCTGCCCGCGCTTCGCTGTGGGTGATATTCTCACTATAGGAATGGGTATAGAAAATCTTGAAGAATATACCCTATATGTCTAATCTGTTTTCTCAGCGTGTTGGTATGAAAGGTTGGTCTATTTTGTACACTAAATGTTGAAAAACTACGGGAAGGAAAGGTAACATGACTTTTTTTCATTAGAATCCTGTAAAGGAACATACAGGTTGGTTGTCATTACATGATGCTTATCCTAGGCCAGCAAATCAATGACATGTTAGTGCAACAAAGCACTTGATAGAGTTGGGCTCAAGCAACAAACACACTTAGATTTAAAGTACAACATTGGGCACAACACAGAGAGTTAGCAGTACAGCTCCCCCAAAGTCAAAGTGGGTCGTCTCTCATGGTGGAGCGATGAAGTCGTAGTCGTGGCGGTCATGTCAGAGGCAAGGTAGTCAGGGAGCCGGCGCTCGACCATTGAGGCAGAGCGTGCTAGTAGTGATGTTAAGTTAAGCATGCCGCCGAGGATGAAGGTGTCCTAAAAGTGAAGCATCTGCATGACCCTTGGGGAACGTGGGAATGAATATACCTGTCCTTCCTAGAGCTGTCCATGGGTGTGGTGGCACAATGTAGTTGGCATGATGGACGGTGGGGATGTTGTGAAGTACGGTAGCTGATAAAAGAGAAGGTCCCTTTTATGTTGTAGTCTGCTGGTGATATGATTAGGCGTCCATGAGCAAGCTGCCTTTTGATGTAGACCTCACTGATGAAGAGGAACTGTTGACCATTGTCGTCAAAGAAGACAACTACTGTTGATGGTACTATGTGGTGTGGCCACATCATGCTCGAGGGAGAATGCCAGAGTTGTTGGTGAGGCCGTTGTTGTATGGAGACCGATTGTAAGGGGATGAGGAGCTATAATACCAATGGATTTGAGCAGATCTTGGTGTAGCGGTGATGCTACCGGTATGTAGTAGCAGTCGTTGTAGCAGATGACACCATCATAGGTCATCCAAGCGGGAGCTGCTCCTTGTAGCATGATGGTATCATGGATGATCTAAAGTTCAAGCTCCTCTGTGGAGACCCCCTGAAGCTAAATCAGCACTTTTGTGATGTCAACATCATAGCGCTTGCTCCTGGGTGGCATCAGTCGTGGTCTGCGGGGGCAACAAGTGGAGTTGCTGCCTGGTTGTCCAAGACGCGATGAAACGGACGATATGCAGATATAGGAATGAATATACATGTCCTTCCTAGAGCTATTGGTGCGTCCGTTATCATCTACATATACCTAGCTATGTGCTGCATCAGTTAGATGAAACGTTGTGAACTTAACCTTCTCATCATTTGGTATGTTCTAGAGACGGAAGAGGAGCTGCATCCTGGAGAGCCACGGTGATGGATCCGTGTGGCAAACGTACGTCAGGGTTGTCAGTTGGGTTGTGAGGTTGACTGGGGTGGTGGATGTAATACTGGTGGCATCATTGGTGTCGATGTCGAAGAAGTATCAATGGTGGTTGTACCCACGTAGATAGATCTGAACATAGTTGCACCTCAGGTGCTGGGAGCAGGGTATCTGCTAGCATAGTGTTGATCTCTGTGGTTTTCGGAGGATTGGTGTTCCTCCAACTTGCTCTTGAGGAAGTCTCTGCCAGCGTTGATCATATCGGACGACATAGGGGGTAATTTGACTACCGACAATCCCTAGGGAGCCAAATGAGAGGGATTTCTCCCTCGTGGTGCACATAAGGATTTGTTGGAGGCTATTGTTGCTTGTTGTGTCTCCACAGCAAGGTTGTCGACAGCGTCGAGGCTGAAGGTGAGATCTGCAGTGGGTAACCGCAGGTTGCTGCTCGTGTTGGTGATGACGATGTCTCTGTTGTTCTCCTGCTAAATTGGATCTATTGCTGGTTGAGAAGAGTTGCACTCCTTGGGGAATTGGTTCTTGATCAGATCCAGTTCAGCGTTAACGTTGGATTCCTCCATCGCTGTGGTGACGGAGGTGTTGTTGGTGGTGATCTTAACTTGTTGTGACTCTACAACAAGGTTATCGTTAGCGGTGTCGGTGGTTGACAATAGTTTTTCACTAGCGTTGTTGATGATGTTGATGTAGTCGTTTGCTTTCTTGAGGGCAAGCCGATGAGCTTTCAAGATGGTGCTCTCTTGTAGCTGTTGTGCGATAGTGGTGGTGGAGGCCATAGGTGCCCGAAGGATCGTTGTGGTCTCCGATTCCAGGTGTCAAGGTCATGGCCGGGGTGGCCATCGGCGGCGTGGTAGAGGGTGGCGGCGCGGGCTGGTGGCAGTGGTGCAGGCATAGAGAAGGGGCGGCAGCGTAGGGAGAGGAGAGAGTAGAGGTTAAAGCCCTTCAGCTATTTCTTTCTTGACCCAATAGGTACATGGCCCCTTGTATTTATAGTCCTAGGAGACTTGGCCCCTAAGTAATCTCAGATTTAGCCCCTAAACAATCTCAGGAGATCCTTACAGTAATTGAATTCTCCTTTTCTAGCAATCACAACTCTTTCTAAATCTACTAGAACTCTTATTAAGGTAACTAGATATTCATGACGTGATGATAACGGTGATGGCAGCAATGGCAGCAGGGGCGCTGGCACCCCCTCCATGGGCCCCGACCGATCTGTTCTCTCGGTTGACAGTCATAGCCTGTATTGGGCGTGTGACAGTAATCATCTTCAATCTTCACCTCTACTATTTGTTTGCCAAATTACCAGTTACAATATAAATTCTATGTGATGTACCACTATAAATATGGTATACATGTGGTAAGATCAAAATATCGGTCAAGTTTAATATATGTACATGGCAGTCGCCCTACCTGAAATTTTTGGCTAGATCCACCACTGCTGACCAGAAGTACAAATTCTAGTGCTGACTCGCTACATCTATATCAGCGACGTTACACTAATGCCCGATCGTGAATATATTCATTCAATCACCGGCTCGTGATTCATTAGCGATAACACCAGATCACCATTAATTAGCCTTAACATGAATACTTGACATAAGCTAGTATTATTTAGTTAAGCCAAAAATCCAAAATACGTAACTGCAAGTAGATAGGACATACTCCTTCCGTACCCAAAATACTTGACGTCCTGAGCTCCTATCGAAATTTCACAGAAGCTGACGTTGTAAAGCTTGCAGCTGCACGCGGTACGGCTTTACCCTGACGCTCGCGTCCGTTCAGCTGGCCGCTCGGCCTCGATGCAAACGCCCCTGGTGCTCACGTCCCTTCAGCTGGCCAAAGCATTAATCGGCCTCGATGCAAACGTGAAGATGGCCAACCCGCACAACGCCATGCAAACGCGAGCGCTTTTTTCAAAAAAAAAGTTATGGCTGCGAGAGCTCGAACCGTGGGCGTCCAAGCCTCTGAAGCGGTGACCTTGCCAACCCAACTACGAAGTATAGTTGTTCAGATTGCGAACGCACTTCTATTTAATAGGGGCAAGGATGGAAAGATAACCCCTAATTAATCACTTCTTGGTTACCACAATTTTGTCCTAAACGTCAGGTATTTTAGGTATGGAGGGAGTACATAGGAAGCAAAATACAATATATTAACACAATAAGCTACTTTAATTTCATCCAGTCAAACTACAAGTAGCTGGGACATCAGTAGGCAGGAAATTCCCTAAAGAGGCGTTGAAGCCAAGCACTCAACAGCCCAAGCCATAGCTTAGTGACGATGTGTGATGACGACATGCCACAGCTTGGTTTCGATGACATTGAAGGTGCAGACATCACCAACCTTCAGTTCGTTCTCCCTGCAGAACTTTTGCCATCCCAGCTCAATAGTATAATTACCATCCTTTTGCCAGTGACCACCAACCCGCCAAGAATTACTGCTATTGATTGAGGTCTTGAGTGTGATCGTGCAGCGTTGCCGTAATCCAATCTTTTTGCAAAAGGCCGGTGCCAAAGACTGCAATAATCGCAATCACGTTAGTAACATAACTGATTATTGTAAGCTATATGTCAGTTATTGATGTATATATTACAGAAGATACAAAGAACTAATATATCTTAATTCTTGTTGATGTAGGTTTGAGTACTATACTTTTTGATAGCATGTGCATGTATGCTCTCACTAATTAAAAATATCAGAATGAGGTGTTCAATCAGTTCATATTCATGCTCAAATTTGAGTGACTTTAACCATATTCCTAAGTTCCTAGAATCAACGGGAGAATGATCATCCTTACAAGTCGCCTTGCTATTGAGTTGGTATTCATCTCCTTCTGTATCCAAGATGGCGGCCCAATGTCATAGACACATCTTGTGAATGATCGAACCTTGCTCAAAGAAGTCATGGAGATTTTTGGCTCCTTTGCTTCTTCACTACTTGAACTACCCTTATTGGTCTTGTGGTCCCTACTGGATGAACAAGGTGACTTTTTTTGCTTAAAAGTATCTGCTAATGTTGCTGCATCATAAAACAAAATGAACATGCACTTTAGTTTTTAACTCACATTCAATATATTGTGAACAATCTACATATGAAAAAAGAACTGATTTACATTTGTGCTTACAGCGCGTGATAGTGACATGCCACAGTGTGGTTTCGATGATGTTGAAGGTGCACAGGTCGCCTGCCTTGAGCCTATTATCCTGGCAGAAGCTCTTCCAGCCCTCTCCAAGAATATAGCAAGAGCCCTTGTATGCAGCACCACGCACTAGCCATGATCTGGTGCTGTCTATTTCTGTCTTAAGGGTGATTGTGCAAGAAAACCGGAACCCAATCCAGTTGCAGAACTTCTTTGACAACGACTGCAAGCATTGTGATGTAACAGCTTATTTCACTAAGCATCAACATTTGATTGCTAGTGGGCAAATACTAACTATTGGATAGTTGCTATGTGCCTCTTCATGTGGGTTGGCTTAGAAAGATATGAAATACTGTGGAAGCTCTATTATTTGGTCAAAGTTTTACCTTTATTTTTTTTTAGATAAAGGATAATGGGTTCCACCTTTTGTATTATACAATGCAAAGTCCACTGTTGTTTATAACTAACATGTTATATCAGCATGTTAGTTTCTATTATTCAACCTTGCAGACAAAAAATTCCTTTCACTTCAGTTGCTTATTGAAATGAACCGTATCCTAGGTTGTGAAGCAAAACTAGAGGGGTACAGATAAAAGGAGGGACTAGAAGTTATACTATCTCCAGTCAAGAATACTGGAAGTTAAGATATGGAAAGGATGAACAAAACAAGTTGTGCCATAAAAAGTCTGAAACCCATGTTTACATGAGTGGAGGTAGTAACAGATATAATTGTATGATAAAAGAGGCAATGTAATAAAGCATCAAAATAAAAAAAATAACAAAAATAGAGAATGCACTCAAGCAGACCAAAAGCTGAGCTTACAAGAAGGCGCTCAAGTGCATAGGTATTGATCTTTTTCTTTATCCAAGATGTTGTCCCCATCTGATAGGGTTCTTGCAGTTTCAGTGATGGGGAAGTCACTGAACTTTTTGGCCTCTTGTTTTCTTCACTGCTTGACTTATTATCATTGCTTTTACGTTTCCTGATGGAAGAATGTGTTTCCTGTCGTTTTTCCGTATCTGGCAGTGAGAAGACAAAAGTTATACACATACCCTCATATGCGCCGGTAGTCTCAATACACCAAGCAGCAATTCATTTTCTCACTTAGTTGAATCCCAGCGTTCTGGTGCCTGAAATCTTTCTGGCATCCACCAAGTCCAAATGCTTTGAATTTGAAAACCATGTTCCCTTCATATCTCAAGAGCAAAACGTCACCATTACATATTCCATGGAACTCCAGAAACTGTGACCAGCCACCTGTGAAGAACATGCCTGATTTATCATTCTTAAGCTCAATATGCCAAAATTTGCCAAGGGGGCTGAGAATGACGGCCGTCTTGCTGTTTAGGCACTCTTCTGTGACGTAATTTTTCACAAACCTAGCAGGCAATATCTGCAACAGCATATGTATGAATGTGAAAAGGCACAATGTTCTTGATACATCTCAAGTTTAAATGTTCAACAAGATGTACATTCTTATCAGAATATATTATCCAGAGTTTGCATATATACCATCTTTTCCGAGAGATATGGATGAAAAATCCTGATGAACTGTGGCTTACAGATAACACCTTTGCTGGTTCTGGATGTCATAACTGAAGAAAATGTATCAATACAAACTGAAATAATTATACTAGCTACAATTCCAAATGCAGATCATTTACAATTCTAGTCACAGTCAAATTTACTTTTTTTTTTAACTTGACCATTGATATACAAGAAGTTACGCAAATTCACAATTCTATTTGAAATGGGATATATGTCAATAAAGTTACAATTCAATGCATTATATTGAAGACCGTGTTACTGCTGTAAACACCCTGATTTGGAAATAGAAGATGTAGTATTTCTAATTAATTACTAAAAATAATGTTACCAATACAATATCATCATTAGTTATATAAGTGCAATAGTTTCAACTGCGATTCGTGGGACCATTCAATTAGAATATATCTTTTTTTTTTCATTCATTAGTAGAGCTCGAATCTTAAAAATTGAATGTGCTATATATGTTCAGCACTGCAATCTTGACGTCCTCGATGAACTTTCTCAACGTCCCATACCAATTACGAGATTATAGGGTCCCTAAATAAATTAATTAGCATCATCACCCAGATTTGCCTGGAAACAATAGTGTTCACCTGCCGCCGGAGCGCCGAACTCCTTGATGCACAAGCTGGTGTCGAACACCTTGACGGTGAGCGCGCCGCCGCCCTCGTGCCGGAGCACGACGAACCAACCGAGGCCGACGCCGTGCGCGGCCAAGAACTCCGCCCAGCCGCGCCCCAGGAACGCACCGTCGCCGTCCCGGCCCACCTCCACGCGCCACACCTTGCCGAACGGAGAGACCACGAGGGCCGTCCGCTCTGCCGCCCCTTCGCCTTCGCCGGCGTCGAAGCACCCGGCGAGCTCGTCGGAGATGCGCTGCGGAATCAGTGTGGGTTTCGTTAGCACAGGAAAGCGTCGACGACTGGCGATCGAGAGAGGCTGTGCTTACCAGCTTGTGGAAAGGAGGAAGCAGGACCTTGAACTGCTTCGCCATGGCGGGCGCAGCAGGACGAGGACCAGGGTCGCTGGGCAATGGCATGGTGATGGTGGACGCTGCACGGCAGGGTACGGCCCGGTGTCATGAGTGAAGATATACGAAGCAGAGGACCACAGAACGACGCTTCGGTTTCCTTCTAAATCGGAAATAAATCTTTTGTTTTAAATAAGAAAATCACTACGTGAGTAAACACAGCGTTCGTCTGTGGTCTCGGAATAACAGCGGGTACGATATAATAATTTTATAGTCAAACAAATATTAATGTAGATTGTAGAAGTCCAGAAGAGAGAAGACAGGAGAGCTTGAGTTTCGTAGTACAAACAACTAGTTCGGTATGGTTGCCTAGCTTGTATGCAGTGGTGAGTCTATATATAAGGCCGTGTTTAGTTCCTCAACCAAAACATTTCGTTACACTGTAGCTTTTTCGTTTATTTGTGGTAATTATTGTCCAACCATGGACTAACTAGGCTTAAAAGATTCGTCTTGTCAATTTCGATCAAACTGTGTAATTAGTTTTTATTTTCATCTATATTTAATACTCCATGCATACGTCTAAAGATTCGATGTGACGGAGAATCTTGAAAAATTTTGGGTTTTTGGTAGGAAGTAAACAAGGCCTAAGGGCACTCCCAATGCAAAAACTATCATGATTTCTAACTCTACTATAATTCACCTAACAGAATTATGCTTGGTCCACCCAAAAAAACGCCCCTGCTGAGGGCCTCAACCATTGTGTACCCAGGATAATGCACACAGGACTTTGTCTTCATCCAAATCAACGTCTCAAAACTAAACAGGACCAAATCTAACGGTGGTAGAGAAAAGTTTGAAGCGATTGCTGCGGCTGATCCGTGTTGGCATCGATCCGGCCATCAGCGTTGTAGCTCGTGTCGAGGGTGGTGTTCATCTAACTGTCGGCGCTGTGGCTCGTGCCCTCGTCGATTCAGGAGTAGGAGCCGCCTCGTCGTAATCTGATTTCAGGGGTAGTGATCGACTGATCCGCAGCCTTGCCACTTCCAGCATTGCGACACGCCGATCTGGTGGGGGAGCGGGGATTTGGCACGGCAGCCCACAAATCTGGTGCACTGCAGTTCGACACCGGGAGTTGGAGGCACCTTCTATGCAGGCGGCGACTAAAAGTACGTAAACTCTGCATCTCCTATTTTATGTCAGTCGCTGCGGAGATGCTATGTAAGTGTGCTCGACGGATTGTGCAGGATGGACAACAGGTGAGATAAACCATGCCACAATGATTAGCCTGATATAACTAAGTATGGTGCATTAACTAATGAATTTATGTGATGATGTTTAGTAGTAAAGTAATGTACAATTAATCTAAGAAGAATAAGAAAATATCATATGACAATTGCTTTATAGCTTCCGAGCCTGATGCTATAACTCCTGTACGCCGCCAATCAGCCTGATGCCATACGCAAGCCGTGGCTACATTGTTGCAGTAAGTACAATGGGCTCCGAGATGTCAATTTGGCATGCGAGCATCAGAGCATGAGCCGTCATCTCATGAGACGACGAGCTCTTTTTCTCACATGTTCCTTAGACGTGTTTCTGCAAGAATGATCACATAGAGACAGCTCTGAGGCTTCAAAGTTTTAATCTATGTTTATCGATTAGTTTTTTATTATGTAATCCGATCCACAAAAGAATATAACTATAGTATCTGTATCGTATGGCTTAATCTAGCTTAGTTTAACTAAATTTATAGCAATTTATATTAGCATTTATGTTTTTAAATAAATTGATCATATTATGTAAACTTATTTTGCATCATGAATATATTTTATAAATTTCATCAAGTTCAGACTATTTAATTCATCGAGAATTATATTTTTCGGATAGAGTATTTAATTAAAAATTGAAACAAACATTGTCTATGTTTAATTTTGCAGTCCCATGCTTCAAGTAAAATCTTCACTGATGGCAAAATGAAAATCACTACTTAGAAGAAGCAAACATTACTAAGCAAATAATTAGTGGTGTAAGAAGGAGCCGAAAAGGTAATTAGTGATTCTCTTAAAATATTTTACTACACTGAGAAGGAGCAAACATTACTAAGCAATGTACAATTAATCTAAGAATAAGAAAATATCATATGGCCATTGCTTTATAGCTTCAGCCATCGATAGTGTATTGGTGCTGCAGCATGCAGAGATTCAGTATAAAAGATAATAACGGTTGTTATTGTAATAAAACAATGTCAAGTTAATATAACAACGGGTCACAACAGAGAGAAATAGAATTCAAATCCATTTACTATCGACCCTGACCCTTAGCTTTTGGTTCGTGTAATTATTATTGCTACACGATTGTACATAATTTTTATATTTAAATATATTCAGAGTGACGGAACCCTTGGAGGTATGTTGCAATGTCGGGTAAAACTAAGTTGACACGTGCAATAATGTGGAAAAGCAGAGAACACATATTAGCAGCAATATGCACAAACATCCATTTCATCACCACTAATGAAACTTTGGTTCGGTAAGTCATCCTAAAAAAAATTATTTTGTTCTAATTTTAGATATTTCAGTTGTCCGTTCTAGAATTCCTATAAAAAGTAATTTGTGTTCTTAATCTTGTTTTGTCGCAAAGAGTAGGTACAAAGTACACGACCATACCTAATTTTTTTGAATTTTAGTAAGATTAAAAATATTTTGAATGAAGATCTAGAGATGGATCATGAATGCTTAAATATGGCTAATCGGATGGTTGCGTGCAACCAACACATGGTGCTGAAGAAACAAAAATACCACTTCATGCACCTCAAGTGTGCTATAAATTTATATATAAATTTATTGTTTATCAAAGATTTACAATAATTGTATAATTAATTAAAATTATTTTTTTGCACAGTGTCAGGAAATAACTTGGTTTGGACGAGATCCACGTATATTGTACAATAATTGACAAGGTATAACACAAATTGAGAAAAATACTTGAGTGTTGGCCGGACATGGAGTACAAAATTAAAGATTGTAACAATTGTAAGTTATGTTTTGTATACACTGTACAAAATTAATTTATTTTGATTAGCACTTTCTCTATGTTTGCTTTTAGATTCTACTACCATATTATCAAAGCGGATTGTACACTTTATTCATAATGGACATTGAAAACAAAACCGTGCACATTATGACCCCCTTAAAGATGGTGTATGTTCGAAGGGTTATGATCAAAGAATTGCATATATACCTACATTCCAAACTATTGCTAGAATGTTCAGTCTCAATGCTGTCTAATTCTAAATGGAACGACAATATTTATGATTGGAAGAAAGAATACCATACATGTGTAACAAAGGTTACAAATAATAAATACATATAATCAGTTGTAATACATGTCACATGTTAAATACAAAAATAATTATTTCATTTATGTACATCAAATAAACAACCGATCTTATCTAGGTAACTGGGAGACATTCTTATATATATGATTTCATGAAGTTGTGGGATGGCGAAAGATTGCCACCGATTAACACTATAAGAGTATGTAGTCTCTAGCTATATATTGTACACTACATAGAAAAATAATAACTTATTATTATATTATCTATTCCATGACAGCTCTCAACTTCACTGAGAATGAAATTCTTTGCAGACGTTTTGACGAGTCGTGCAAACAAATGTTTCGACAACATCCCTGGAGATCTCCAATACATGATTGAAGAGTTAGACATAATGTAACTTAGATGGTTATAATATTAGAAATGACTTTACTATGCATTCTTATATGCAAAACTATTTTCGAATTATATATAGACTCAAATATAATTGTATAAATTAGACTATATAAAAACAATTTTGTTGTTTTAAGAGACATTGTTAAGATAAAGCCGTAACGTTAGCACGGGTATTATACTAGTAGACATTAATTATAGTGTCATCTAAGTATTTTGCTGAGGCAAGAGAGTTATTAAAGAGAGAGAAAAAAAATTATAGAAATTGGGTCTAAGTTATGGCCTGTTTAGATTTGAAATTTTTTGGCCTAAAGAGAAAAATTTATATGGAATTGGAGCCTGAGAACTAAACAGGGTTAAAAAATTTTGGAGCCAAAATTTTGGGCTGCAACTGTGCACGCACTTTCATGGAATCCCACCAATGACAACTTGAGCTGCATGCAGTTGCAGTTGTCATTAGTGGGCTTCTATGGAAGTGCACGCACGGTTGCAGCCTAAAATTTTAGTCCTAAAATTTTTTAGCCTCGTTTAGTTCTTAGACCCCAATTCCATAAAAAATTTTCTCTTTGGGCTAAAAAATTTCAAATCTAAATAGGTCCTTAGAAACTATGTATACACAAAATCCAAGATATAAAGTGATACGATTAGCGAAGAATGGAGAGAGAATGAATGTGATTGAGTAACTAAAATATTTTATAGAAACTATCCATTGAGACTATAGTTTCTATATATAGTGTCTATAAAAATTAATACGTACAGAAACTACATATAATTTCTAGCATTGGGAGTGCCCTAAGTGAATGTGAGGAGGATTAAGAAAAAGAAAACGTAAGATAGCTAAAAAGAATAATTAAACATTTATATATATATACAAATAAAATATAATTATTGTAAAATGTTTGACTTATAACTAACTACTTTGCTTTATTTTGGACTTGTTCTAAAAACATTCCTGGACATTTTTAAAAAGTAACTACGAAATCTTGATTTTTTTTATAAAATTGAAACAAAAAGTCTCTAATAACTTCTTAACTCTCTATCTTTTCGCACTTAAGAAAACCAATCAACAATGGAAAGATAAGTGCAGACATACAATCTGCCAATTTGGAGAGGGAAGGCGTGCAAAATATAATGAAAAAAGGACAAGGTTTCCAATACGAAAATCTCCAATAACATCTTATCTTAACTCTCAATCTTTTCACGAAATCGATCCAAACACACAAAGGTACGTGTGTGTATCAAATCGGTCAATATGGAGATGGAAGGACGTGCGAAAGAATAAGAAAAAAGGCTATGGGATTTCCAATACAAATATACAAAAGAAAGAAAAATATTAAAATAATGGAACTGATTTGGAATATAAAAAGAAAAAAAATATAAAAGCATACATAAAGCAAAAACATCTTCCACGGTGTAATATTTTTTCTCATATCTTTCCAATCGTTCACCCCTTCTCACCCCGGATCCTCTTGCCCCACTTTCCTCCTTCCCGCCCACCACACATATAGGGCTAGGGCAGCCGCGCAGCGCACTATGCCAGGAGGTGGCCACCACGGCACCACCAGCCCGTTGGCGTGGATGCTCCGCACAGCGGCGGCGGCGGCGGCGGCCATAGCGCCCGCACGTGGAGGTGGCCGCACTGGGGCCAGTCCTCTGCGTCACCACGTCGAGAGAGAGAGAGAGAGAGAGAGGGAGGAGAGGGAGAGGGAGGGAAGGCGCAGGCAGGCAAGGGGATGGGGGCGCGAGCAGCGTAGTCGACGAGGCGGCGTGGAGAGGAGCAGCCAAGCAGGAGCGGAAGGGGCCTAGGGAGGCCGGGCGTGGAAGGAGGCCGTTCTTTTATCTCCGCGGCGGGTAGAGTGGCACGGTGATGTTGAGTCATAGTCGAAGCTTCATGGCCAGTAAGGCGGCACGGTAGCATCACGTAGAGACCGGAGTGTGCTCCGTTGCGTGACTGGTCTCACGACTCATTGGCTCGTCGTGGGTGGGTGCATGTAAAAAAACTCGACCAGGGGGAGAGACGTCCCCCTGGTTTTCGTCTTAAGAAGATGGTCCGCTTCTTTGGCGTGTTGTGCTGACCAGTTACACCGTGAGAGTGTTGGCTGGGTGGGTGCATGTAAAGATGGGAATGGTGTTTAAAGAAGAACTGTGAGTATCTATTTGGAATATTATCCTCATCCTTAGGTGCATGGGAGTCATGCTGCTGACGCTAGGGCGAACACGTCGAATTGGGGTGCAGCGTCCATCGGCGGGCTCTGCGGCCAAGGCAAGCCACTGTGAGATGATGTTTTTGTCAATAACCTTTTGTTCTCTCTAGAGGAGGAGGCGAGGTGGGTGGCAACCCTACCTCCGCTCTAGCTAGAACTCACACTCTCACAAACACACCGGCCGTTTTCTTTTTCCTGCATTACATGGGTACTCACTCATCTTATAAAATACCATTTCTTTTGTCGTGACTTGGTTTATTAATAAAAATTCTTCAAGAATGACTAAAATTGGACTATATTTGCATAAACTTTTTGAATAAGATGAGTGATCAAATTTGTGGTAAAAAAAAGGCATATGTTTTATAATATAGGATGGAGTTCGTGAACGAGAAGTAGCCGAGCTGCTCACAACAAAAAGCTAAGATGGAAGGGTCCCAATTGAAAAACTGCTAGAGTGAAAGAAAAATATAGAGTGGTTAGGTTGATTTATATTAGAAATAGTTTGGATTCTTAATGCAAAGTGTCTATTATCTTTCTTCTTTTTCTGTAAAATGGTCAAACGGCTAATAGATCAAAATTGCATAATAAATCTTAGAAAAACGCAAAATAAATATGAAATAAATCCTATTAGAATTGAGTTAACTGTATATAACTGCACAATAGCAGTGGTAAATCACACGTTGCATACCTTGTCTTTTCTGGGTAAATGCATTTAGCAAACATAGGACCTTGAGTTTCTATTCAAAATCAATTCTAGAAAAAAAAAACGACACAAGTTAATCATGTCAATTCCACACTATGGTAAAAGTTACATGCCTAAAAGGCTCATATCAGAATATAGTAAATGAAAACACCTAATCATTGTAGATGCTATGATGAGTATGATGTTTATCATGTTTGCTCCTGCAAGTAGGGGTTACATGTGCACATATATGATATCACTAATCTTTTATTATATTTCTGGATAAAATTGTGCCTAACTTTATCTAAGTATCTATCAATAGTGCCTCTGATATTTCAAATGGTAATAGGAGTTTAGATCCAGTCTACTACCTCCATGGCCTCCTCTAACCTTGTCGTCAACCTACTCTACACCAACATCATCTCTAAGAAGCTCTCAAAAAACAATCAGACCATGTGGAAGGGGCAAGAGTTCTTACCACACTCCATGCCGTTTGACTCATTGAACATGTGATCAATGTTTCTCTAATTCCTACCATCGAGATTGATGGCGAAGTCAATGACAAACCAGCCAAAAACTGCAAAAAACCATCTACAAAGAATGATGTGCATGGGACCGGTAAATCCTATAGTTCATCCCAGCCAACCAAGAAACTTTGTGAGAGAAGGAGGTGAGCTATAGATGAACCAACCATTATATGTATTGGTTGTTAAGTGTGTTGTAAGTTTCCATACAGCCAGCTGAAGGTATTATCCTTGCTCTAAGTTGTTGCAAAAGGTGTGATGATGCAGATTGTATTAAAACTTTAGGCAACTCCAAGAAAAGAGTATGTTTTACTAGCAAAGTCATCTAGGTGTCCAAGCAAAAACAACCCAAAATGTTTCGAAACATGCATTTCGTTAAAAGGAGAAGGGTTATGCAAACAAAGTTGTCACCAAACAGAACTCTATTTTTTTCAACGTAAGCAACAATAAAAAAAATGCCAAAGAAGTTGTTTTAGGGTATGTTTAGAATTGCTTCGCTCTATGTTTCTGAGCTTCACTTTATGTTTTTCAGCAAAACAGATGCAGCTTTATAGACTCTACTTCAGGAAAAAAAAAGTAGAGTCGAGAGAGCACGAGTCATTTGCATAAAAATGATTTCTATCTCTTTTCACTCTCTAAACGTTCTTCTATATTCCATATGCACAGTCTACGTCTTCTATTTTTGGCTAGCAAAAACCCAGATAGAAGATTATATAATTATTTAGAGAAATTGTTGGAGGGTAGTTTTTCACCAAATTCTCTATTCTTAGCATTTAGGAAGAACATATAGAGTCTTTCGAAGATGCTCTAAGAAACTCTAGAATTTTCTCCAAAAGTTTGCTAAAAGCACTTGCTATCCTTATTTGTTTTGGCAAAATATAAAAAATTATGGTCCAACAGTTTGGTAACTGGTAAAGATGTACATTTGGCCCGTTAATTTTGGCCCGGTCCGTGGCACGGCCCTGTCCGGTGATTGCGGGCCACGGGCGGCACGGCCTGTTGCCGGACCGGACCATGGGCCGTCGCATCAGCCCGCGGCACGGGACTGGTCCGGCCCAGTGGCGGCCCGGCCCAAACAACTCATTTTGTTCTATATGTTGTGATTCGGTGCTCTTTCTCTTTGATATAACTTGTGAATTGAGATATGTTTTACTTGAAACAATAAAATTGTATGCTGCTTTTTTCATATGCTGTGATTTGTGAAAAAAATTGATCTTTGTTAAAAAAAAATTGGTAAATTGAGACATGATATGCTTGTCGGGCTGTGGACCGGCCCGAGGTACCGGGCTGAACGGGCGGCACGGCCCGGAAAAATGGCCCACGGACCGGACCATGGGCCGCACCCTCGGCCCGCAGCACGATGGTGGCCCGGCCCGGTCGGCCCGTGGCCCGACGTGCCCCGCCCCGTGGCGTGCCGGCCCGACCCGTCGTACATCTATAGTAACTGGCTTGGCATCATTTGAGGAGTTGGCATTCTTCAGTTGAACACGCGGCATATTTGTGCGCAGAGTTTGGCTTGCCATTGCATGTAGGCTAGTCGAAGAGCCCGCGTGGCGCGCGGCCAAGCGACATAGGCGGATACAGTGGGTATTCCTGATATTCCCAGGAATACCCAACTGTTTTATGCACTAAGTATATATATATATATATATATTAGTATTTCTATATTTAGCAAATAAAATTTTTCTCTCATTCTTTTTGTCTATTTTTGTATTTCTTTTTTTACATAGGTTCTATGTTAGCTCGATTGCTAAAATTATTATATTTTGTTGTTTCTACAAATGAAACCTAATTATTTATCTCCAGACCAAATATATATTGACTCATGCCACCAAATATTAGTACAAATCATATCTTATTTCCAAACTCTTTTCGAAGACGAATCGGAATATGCACATGGCAACATGTATAAAAAACTATTCTTTTCGTGTGAGTGAACGAGGCATGAGTGGGAGGCAATTCCATAATCCTCATTGCTAAATCTCTAACCCTAACCGAACAGGCATGACGTAGTGGCGGCACTATTGATTCCCAGTGTCCTGAGCTCCTAGCGGCGCGGGGCGTGCAGTAGAGGTGCGACCTCTGTCTCTATGCTACGCCTACATGACGACCGTTGAGGACGCACGTCGGTTATGAGGTTAGAGGCAACAGCTGAATGACGGACCACCAGACACCAGCAAGGGAATACCCAAGATTTAAATCCTGGCTCCGCCGGCGACGGTAAAAATTAGTTGATCTAGTTTGGAAGTGGGTCTAGTTTTTTAATTTTATCAAGCTCAAATAGCAAACTGTTGGAGATACAATCTTTTTTTACTTATCATATGGTTTAGGCACTTGCCAAATCATAAGATTTGTCAAGTGAGATTTGGCAAACTCTTGGAGATGCTCTGCTCCAAGGTAAGAGCATCTCCAAGAGATTAGCAAAAAACATATTCTAAATTTAATGATTTAGCTATTTTGTAAAATAAAAGGCCACCCAAAAAATTGGACTACTCCAACAGTCTAGTTAAAAATTGCTATTAAGGGCCCACTCATCACAAAACAAAGGCTATCATCATCCTATCTTCCGTCCATACGTCTATACGAGGAAACCGATGGTCACGGCTGCCGCTCATCCGTCCAGAGGCCCCTGCCGCACAATTCACGCATGGTTTGGCGAGTGAGCCCGCTAGCTTTCTTTGCCGAGCGAAAAACGAGGGATAGCTAGTGGCTATTTTTAGACCACGGGATAGACAATCTGTTGGAGGCATGTTTTACATCAAAATATCCAAATCGGAATATGCGGAAGCAAATAGCAAGTCTCTTGGAGTTGCTCTAAGTTTGTAGAGGACGGGTGTTAAAAGTATGACCGTTACATCAGGAAAAAACAGGTTCCTTGGTTGCTAAGAGTTGTTGTAGTTACATCAGCGTGGAAACCAATACCTTGGTTGCTAAGAGTTATTCTATTTGAGTTTTTTAAATAAAAAAAAGGAGCTGTTAGATTTGGAGAAAAAAAATTGACAGTAATCGTGTCCAAGTCCAACACCTACTATTACTAGTACTAGACTAGATTTGACTTAGGTGAGCCGTTTTTTCTTTTTGACCATAGGCAGAAAAAGGTCTCGCAAGTTCCAAGTGACAGGGTTTAATACTGTCAGTTTAAAAGGAAAAGGGCTATAAAAATAAAATCGACACCAAACAGAACTTGTTTGTTTTTTTTCCAACGTAAGCAACAATAGAAAAAGGCATAGAAGTAGTTTTAGGGCAATGCTTGTAATTAATTCGCTTATTTTCAGCTCCACTCTATATTTTTCAGTCAAAGTGCTATTCCACAGTGAAGTTTATAAAATAGAGCTGGTGGAGAAGTTACAACAAGCCATTACATCAGCCTAGAAAATGGTTACTTGGTTGCTAGGGGGTATTTATTTTTGAGTGTTAAAATTTAACAAGTACTATAATATTTTTATTTTATTTGACAATTAGTGTCCAACTATAGATTAATTAGACTCAAAAAATTCGTCTCGCAAATTAAATTTTAGCTGTGTTTTTAGTTTTGTAAATAATATATATTTAGTACTATATATATATGTCTAAACATTTGATATGATGAAAGTTAAAGAAAATCCGGAAGAACTAAATTGGGCCTGAGAGTAATAGAGAAAGAGAGTTGTTCGATTTGGTGAAAAAGAAAGACGATAATCGTGTCCAAGTCCAACACCGGCTATTACGACTAGATTTGACTTAATCTGAGCCCCGTTTCTTGTTTTTGACCAAAGGCACACAAAAGGTCTCGCAAGTTCCAACTGACAGGGGTTTAATAATGTCCGTTGCAAAAACAAAAAGAAGAAGAAAAAATGATGCAGTAACTGTGGAAAAATGTTGCGGTAGTCCGCGTCTCCTCGACGCTCACAGGCAGTACTCACTCTATGCCAAAAGAATGTAAATCTATTGTAAAAAAAAAAGAATGTAAATCGCTCCCGAGAGGTTGAAAGATTTTTCAGTTTAATTAAATTTATATAAAATCTATCTATAACTCTTATAAAGCTAAACCCCACTAGATGAATTCTCTCTTCATACAAGGTGTCCACATCATTCTCCACTTAGTGACCCACTAAATATATTTTAGCTCTTCATGCAAGGCGTCCACATCTTTTATTAGATCTAATATAATAAAATAAATACAAGTCAAATTCATATGTGTACATACATAATAGACTGAATACCATATAGTAATATTATGCATATAATGATTTATTTTTAAAAAAATTCCGCAGCAACGCGCGGGGAATTTACCTAGTATTATATATAGTTAGATCTTTAATTAAATTTACTATGAAAATATATTTCATGACTAATCTAATAATACTTAGACATTATAAATATCAACACCTTTTAAACTATATTTGATTAAAATTAAGAATATTTGACTCCTCAGAGCATCTCCAGTGGTTTGCTAAACACACTTGTTATCTTGTATAATTTGGTAAAACTAAACAAATGACCCCTCCAATGGTTTGCTAATCAACTTGCCAAAAAATGGCAACTTGCCATTCTGCAGCCTTCGACGCGCAAATTTGCGCGGCTCGTTCCGCTTGCTATCGTGAGTTGCGGACGTCGCAGCCTCCTCTCCCGCGCGAGTGAATTTTTATCGTAGGTTCCCGCGTCTCCCGACTCCTCGCGCTTGGCATATACCCCGTCCTTTCGTGTTGAAACCAGAAAACGTCGCACATCTATTCCCTGGCGATTCCCCTGGTGATCGGCGAGTCGCTCGCGGCCCTGCGTCGTCCGGCCTCCGCCTCCCGCCCGCGCGTCGTCGGCCCTGCGTCGTCCGGCCTCCGCCACCCGGCCGCGCACCGTTCAGATCAAGGTACGTAAGTTCTGCCTGCATCCTCCCTAGGGTTCTTGGTCCAGATCGTTTGTTCGATGGAGTCCAGATTGTTCGATGGAGTCCAGATCGATTGTTCGTTGTTGTATGGTTCATGGTGGTCGTGGTACCCTGCATGATCTGCAGATAGGGTCCATATGCTTGATCTTCTTGATGTTTCAGATAATATATATCCGTGAATCAAAACAATGGTTGATAGTTTCTGTTTGTTCCCCACTGTCAGATGTGGTCTAAATTTAATTTCTGTTTGCTGAGTTTTGATCTTCTTCATAAAATTTAAAACTGTTGTATATATCTAGTGGCTTTGTCATTGATCAGTCCCTGCTAAAGTTCTGTCATTCAAGTTCCTAAATTGGATCTAGAAGAACAGTACTCATTGTCCTGCTCTGTGCAATGCCAGTAACTTCCAACTGTACCCAAGATCGGAGCCCCCTCACGGTTAGTTCTTGGAGATCTTTGTGGAGATGATGCCAGTAACTTCCAACTGTACCCAGCGTGAATGGCTTGAGAAGATGCAGCAGCAGATTGTCGAGAGGATGCTAGAAAATTAAGTTTATTCTAGTTCGGCTTACATAAATTTTAGTTAAAGTTCTTGTTAAGTTCCGATTAAGAAACCTTCAGTTCAGTTTAAATCGTTCTTAATTTCAGACTTTGTATACTTAATTTCAGTTGAATTTGAATGCCTTGTGATCTGGGCAATATTTGAGTTATTAAATGTGCTGTCATCTTCGCTTCCCACAGTCAGTCAGCATCGACGAAACTTGGGTCACGAATCTGGAACGCTGGTTGGGTGGAAACGGCAACGAAAATGGGTGAAACTTATACAGGTAGCAAATGATCATTCCACTTAAACATAAACATTCAGACTTAATCAAACGACGCTTCCTCCTAAACATAAACACATACAAATCCACTCAATAAACATAAGCTAATATAAATCCGGATGATGGTTCCATAGGTGCTCGATAAGATCTTCTTTTAACTGATCATGTGTTTCCTTACTTCTGATTTTTCTGTGAGCAGCAATGTATTCGTCAAGTGTCCGAGTAGGTCGTCCATGAGCAGGTTCGACATTATCTCCACCGTAATCAAAACCCTCATGAGGATCGACTATGAATCCTTCATCTTCCACAATCATATTGTGCATAATCACACAAGCTCTCATAATCTGAGATATTGTCTCTTTGTCCCAAATGTGAACAGGACCTCGAACGATAGCAAATCTAGCTTGAAGAACCCCAAAAGCTCTCTCGACCATCTTCCTAGCTGATTCTTGCGCTTTGGCAAAATATTGCCTCTTGTTCCCCATAGGAAGACTGATCGACTTGACTAAAGTAGCCCATGTGGGGTATATGCCATCAGCTAGGTAGTAGCCCATTGTGTAATCATGGCCGTTAATGAAATAGTTAACTTGTGGAGCTCTACCTTCTGCCAAGTTATCAAACAAAGGAGACCTATGCAGAACATTGATATCATTATGAGACCCGGGCATTCCAAAGAAGGCATGCCATATCCAAAGGTCATTTGAAGCAACTGCCTCCAAAATGATAGTGGGCTTCTCAACATGCCCCTTGTACTGACCTTGCTTCTCGTATGGACAATTCTTCCACGCCCAATGCATACAATCGATAGAACCTAACATGCCGAGAAAACCTTTTTGCTCACCAATTGCAAGTAAGCGTGCTACGTCCGCCTCAGTGGGATATCTGAGATATTCCTCTCCAAAGATTTCATCCACTGCAACAATAAACCTCCGTAGGCTCTCAAGTGTAGTACTCTCGCCAATGCGAATGTACTCATCTGTGGCATCAGCGGAAACCCCATAGGTGATCATACGCATTGCGGCAGTGATTTTTTGGAAACAACTCAATCCAAGTACGTTGGCCGCGTCCCTTTTTTGCACAAAGTAGTCATCGTGTGCTTCAACGACGTTCATTATGCGTAAGAAAAGCTCCCTAGACATTCTGTACCTGAATATATAACAAAAACAAAGTTTAGCAACTCCTATTTAAACACATAGATCTAGTTAATCCGAACTGAAAAAACACCAACCTTCGACGGAATAATTCAGGACCGTATGTTGGATTAACTGCCAAATAATCTTGAAACATCCTCTCGTGCCCGCCTTGTCTGTCACGGTAAATCATTGTACGACCTGGGACAGAGCCACCGTGTTTTTTTTATTGGCAAAGGTGTCGACAATCGCAACAGTCCCTAATATCAAACTATCCTCATCATCGGATGATGAATCATCCAACTGCCTTTCAAGAAGGGACCTCTTCCTAGGCATGATTCCTGAATGACAAATATATCCTAAATCAAAACCCCAATTCACAATAACTGAAATAAATACTAGGTTGCTGCAATAAACAAAAGAGAGATAAATTCACAATAATTATATTTGATAGAATACCCTAAACTCTGAACAAGCAAAAACAGTAAACCTGAACATATGGCCAGTAGCCTAAAAAATCATCATCATATATGCAGTTTGCACCATGAAGAAACGAACAGAGGGCAAGATCCAGCAATAGTTTTAATCTAAAAACTTCTATACATTTGTAAAAAACACAAAAAAAAGGAACTGGAGAAGATCAGAAACGTGGTTTCTGTAGGGCTGCGAGGATCACCTGGAGGGATTCAGAGAGGAGATGAGCACGTAGCAGCCTGTTGGAGGAGAAGGGATCAACGGCAACTAGTAGCGCTGGGAGAAGGGATCACCAGCTTCGACGGCCGAAGACCTAGCGGCAACTACGTAGCGTGGGAGAAGGATCGCGTGGACTACGACGGCCGAAGGGCAGGGAGAAGTCCTGTCAAAGTTAGTTGATGAAGTGGGCCTACTTTTCTTAATTTACCAAGCCCAAATAGCAAACCACTGAAGATACTAAGAATTTACACTTGCTATATGTTTTAGTCACTTGCCAAATTACAAGATTTGGCAAGTGATTTTTAGCAAACCACTGGAGATGCTCTCACGATTGTATTTTTTTTTGGAACCGAGGTGGCGAGGTAGTAGGAGACAAGCCAGGAATACGCTTTATTCCTTCTTTTTGTTTTTATTTTTCAAAAAAATATACTTTCTAAAAAGTGAGAACGTGCTAATACTGTAATAGAATAATAGTAGTTTACGCCGGCGGCGACCGTGCGTGGCGGGTGTCGACGGCCAGCCCCCTCGGCCATTTTGGTTTCTTGAATATGCGCCTAGCGTGCCAAAATCTTCCACTTCGATCTCGTCGGCAATCTTGGCGCCGCCGGCGTTAGCAGTCACAACATATTCCGCGCCGCCACGTTACCTTCGCGAATCGCGAGTCGCCGTACGGCTACAGGCTACAGCCTTGAGCCTTCCGCTTGCTCCTCCGACAAAACCCCCGCCACGCGCCGCCGCGGCCTCCCCGCCTCGTCGCACTCGCACCAAACCCAAATGTAACGCACCATCCCCGCCACCCGTGGTCGCCACGATGGAGGCTCCATCACCTTCCGCCCTCCCGTGGTGGCTCGCCACCACCGCCTGCTCCGCCCCGCCACCGACGCCCGCCGTGTCCTCCTCCATCCTCGGCCGCCTCGCCTTCCTCTTCCTCTCCCCGTGTCCACAGCGCGCTCTACTCGCCGCGCTCGACCTCCTATTCCTCGTCGCCGCGCTCGCCGTCACACTCCGTGCCCGCCGCCTCTCCCGGCGGGGCAACGACGACGATGGCTCCGACCTCGGTCTCGACCACCGCGCGCGGGAGCCTCTCCTCGCCAAGCCGGTCACCACCGACCAGACGCCGGCTCCGGCGCCGCCTCCCCTCCGCTTCCGGCACGGCCTCGCGCTCGCGGCTTCCGCGGTCCAAGCGGCGGCCGCGCTTGTGCTTCTACTCCTCCTCGCGCTCCTGCGCCGCAGCGGGAGGACGACAGCGGGGCTGGTCGTGGCGGAGTGCGCGTTCCTCGCCGCGCACGCCGTCGCGCACCTCGCGGCGGCCGCCTGGCTCGTCGCGGCGGAGAAGAACACGGCTGCTGGGGCGCCACCACCCGCGCGACACCACCCGCTCTACCTCAGGCTCTTCTGGCTCGCCACGCCCGCTTTCGCCGCGGTCTTCGCCGGGTGCGCGGCTGCGCGGTACGCCGCTGCGGAGCCGCTCGTCCCCGATGACCCGCTCGCGTTCGCGTGGCTGGCGCTCTCGCTCCCGCTGCTCTATTTCTCGGCCGCCGGCTCCACCGGCCTCGTCGTCGATTCTGATTCCGATGGTGATGGTCGTGCCGCCGCCGTCGCGGAGGAGACGTACGCAACGGCGTCGTGGCTCTCGCTGGCCACGTTCGGATGGATCAACCCGCTCATCGCCAAGGGCTCGAGGGCGACGCTCGCGGCCGACCAAGTCCCGCCCGTGGCGCCGCCCGACACCGCCGAGGCGGCGTACGCGCTGTTGGCCTCCAACTGGCCCGCGCCGGCGCCGGGTTCGTCCAAGCCCGTACGCCCGGTGCTCACCGCGCTGCTGCGCTCCTTCTGGCCGCAGTTCCTTCTCACCGCCGTGCTCGGCGTCGCGCACCTCTCGGTCATGTACATCGGCCCGTCGCTCGTGGACCGCTTCGTCGGGTTCGTGCGACGCGGCGGGGAGCTCACGGAGGGGCTGCAGCTCGTCGCCGTCCTCCTCGTTGGCAAGGCGGCCGAGACGATGGCGTCGCACCACTACGAGTTCCAGGGCCAGAAACTTGGGATGCGCATCAACGCCGCGCTGCTCGCCGCCGTGTACCGCAAGTCGCTGCGGCTGTCCACGGGCGCGCGCCGCGCGCACGGCGCCGGCGCGATCGTCAACTACATGGAAGTGGACGCCCAAGAGGTGGCCGACGTCACGCACCAGCTCCACAACTTGTGGCTCATGCCATTGGAGATCGCCGTGGCTCTCGCCCTGCTGTATACCCACCTCGGCCCCGCCGTGCTGACCGCGGTCGCCGCCATCGCCGTGGTCACCGTGGTCGTGGCCTTCGCCAACAAGCTCAACATCGAGTACCAGTTCAAGTTCCTCGGTAAGCGCGACGAGCGCATGAAGGCCATCACCGAGCTGCTCAACTACATCCGTGTCATCAAGCTACAGGCGTGGGAGGAGACGTTCGGGAACAAGATCCGCGAGCTCCGGGAAGAAGAGCTCGGGTGGCTAGCCAAGTCCATGTACTTCATGTGTGCCAACACCGTCGTGCTCTGGAGCGGCCCGCTCGCCATGACCGTGCTTGTGTTCGGCACGTGCGTGCTGACCGGCGTCCAGCTCGATGCCGGGAAGGTGTTCACTGCGACCGCGTTCTTCCGAATGCTGGACGCACCTATGCAGAGCTTCCCCGAGGCGATTGCTGCTGTGACGCAGGCAACCGTGTCTGTTGGCAGGCTTGACAGATACTTGCTTGATGCGGAGCTTGATGACTCGGCAGTGGAGCACGTGGACGACGCCGGCATTGACACTAGCGCGGTGGTTGTGGAGGTGCGTGACGGTGTTTTCGCGTGGGATGTGAGGGGAAAGAAGCAGAGTGAAGAAGGTGAGGATGGCGAAAGCGAGGAGGAGAAAGATGTGGAAGGGACACCTGTACTGGAGACGGTGCTGAAGGGGATCAATGTTGAGGTAAGGAAGGGTGAGCTTGCGGCGGTGGTTGGGATGGTCGGATCTGGCAAGTCATCACTGCTTTCTTGCATCATGGGGGAGATGGAGAAGATCTCTGGCAGGGTGAGTGTGATATTTCTGATTCAAAGCGAATATTGTTTTTGATTGGACTTTCTTCATTGAATTCCAGCACTCTCCAAAAGTAACCAGCATACAGAACTGGGTATAGGTTGGGTCCAAATGAAGTCTATAAGGTCACTTCAGGAGTCCATGTTTGGTGGTCAGCATCCCGGGTCAACATTCTCCCTACGCATTTATATTCCTCACAATGTGTGGTCAGCCCATGTTTCCAAAAATAAGTATGGAACCACAAGTGCTATAGCAATTGGTAATTTGCATGGGTAGGGAAGCCTGTTCAATTAGACCGATTAGCATTTTGTGTTCCCACTTGTTCTGGTTTGAATGATGCGCAAGTGACTTTCCAATCCAACTCCTATGGTATTGTTCTCTGTGTTGGCATGCTGGTTTGGAGTCCTTTGTACCAAGATCACCATGTGTTTGATGAAATGCCTCTCTAAACCTGGGTCTCTAGCTCTTATTGAGCTATGTCTGTTTCATGTTTGACTGAAAGCCTATCCATCAGTTTACATGTTTTGTAATGTAAAGGTTTTCATTTTAACTGTGTGGGATTTTTTTCCCTGATAGTTACTGTTCACCTAAATGACAGTTTACCCCAATTAAACTTTAAATCCGTTTAAAAGATAAACGGTGGTAAGCCATGTCTGTTTCATATCCCATTTGAATTACCATTTAGCCTGTTTAAATGTCCATTTAGGCTGAATAATAGTTAAAGGATAGGTACCGACTCTTTAGCATTTAAGTGAATAAGTTTCCAGCACAATTGTTGAAGTATAAATTTTCTTTAGCAGTGCAAATCCATAAAGTGAGCATTAGAAAGCTTATACAGTCAATCCTTTAAAGCATGTTTAGCATTTTCTGCATAATGACATTTCCTATACAGTATACTATTTGGTCATTTATACTCTAGTGCCAGTTTGTTTAACTTCTTGCATTTTTGATAGGTTAGAGTATGTGGGAGCACTGCATATGTTGCACAGACTGCTTGGATCCAAAACGGGACCATTCAAGAGAATATCTTATTTGGACAACCGATGCATGCTGAAAGATATAAAGAAGTCATTCGTTCTTGCTGCCTGGAAAAAGATTTGGAACTGATGGAATTTGGAGATCAGACTGAAATAGGAGAGCGAGGAATCAATCTCAGTGGTGGGCAGAAACAGCGTATTCAGCTCGCCAGAGCAGTCTACCAACATTGTGACATATATCTTCTTGATGATGTCTTTAGTGCTGTTGATGCACACACTGGTTCAAATATCTTTAAGGTATACCTTTTGTTTTTTGTCATAAATATTTTCAAGCACACATGTCCTTACAGCATCATTTGATGCAATTAAGTTACTACAAGCTGTTTAAGGTGTTAACGAATGAAGAAAGATTGTAATTTGCAGCTTAGGTGAAACACAACCTGTAAAATTTGTAGATATGGTGTTATCCATTCTAAGCCTTCCTTATACTTTTTGTGAATTGTGATATTCAAAAAAATATATAAACAGATTCATTAATTATTCATTAGATAGAAGCTATTGTCATGATTAGGGAAGTCAGCCCTCCCTCCTAGTAATGTGACAGGAAATGGACCCAAGTTTACCACTATTTGTCAGCAGGTTTAGCTCCATAAGTTTTAGAGTCAAGAAGTATTTTTCAGATTATTTATTTTTCAGCATTATTTCTCCCCTGCCTGAGTCATACACCTACGAATGATGTGGTTTTATTTTGTTCGAAATAAAATGGAATAGTTGTTAATGGAACTCAGAGGATAAAAAGCTACTTGATTACATTGATATATGTTAATATATAACAACCAACGATGGACAAACCATAATTCATACTTATATCTTTGTTTTTCCAACAGTGGGATTGATTAACCATATAATTTTGCACACTATTACAACAGCAGCCTTTATTTTGCAGGAGTGTCTAAGGGGAACACTCAAGGGGAAGACCATCATACTTGTTACACACCAAGTGGATTTCTTGCATAATGTGGACAACATATTTGTAAGTTTTTTTTTGAGATGAACATATTTGTAAGTTAGATGCTACACCATTGCAGTTACTTGTCAGGCGATATGCTTTCTTTTAGCAAAACTATTTTTTGTAGCAAGCTTTACAAACAACTGGAAGTGAGGTCCAATTTTGGTTCTATGGTGTTCATTATGCACTCTCTCGAATATCTTCTGTTAAAATACTTATCAGAATGTTCTGGTAGTTTTTTTCAAAAAAAAATAATGAACATGTTCTGAACTCTGATAATATCTAGCAAGAAAATAGTCTTCCTTTTTTGAAAAGGTTAGAAAAAGCAAAATTCCAACTACTATTTGATACAACCAATAAAACCATAGCAATGTTCAGACCAGATCATAGGTCCAAAGGTTGGAGTTAATTCAGCAAACTAATTATCACACTTATAATTTCAGTTCATTTAGTATCTATTCCAGTTATAAGACACTTGTATGTATGATAAAGATTTTTGGATTGGCCATCTTCTTGTAAAAGGGCACAATAGTAGAGTTCCCAATATGTCCTTGACCTGTTTTTATCCTTTTTGTCCATGCAAAAATATGCAGGTCATGAGAGATGGTATGATTGCACAATCAGGAAAGTATGATGAATTACTCGAAGCAGGTTCTGATTTTGCAGCCCTTGTTGCTGCTCATGACAGTTCAATGGAACTGGTGGAGCAACGTTGTCAAGTAGAGAAACCTGAACATTTTCAGCCTACTGCAGTAGTTAGAATCCCTTCTCTACGCTCTAGATCCATTGGAAAGGGTGAGAAGGTGGTTGTTGCACCAGAAATAGAAGCAGCCACTTCTAAGATTATACAAGAAGAGGAAAGGGAGAGTGGTCAAGTAAGTTGGCGAGTGTACAAGCTATACATGACAGAGGCCTGGGGCTGGTGGGGAGTTGTGGGCATGCTTACCTTTGCAGTCGTGTGGCAGGGCTCGGAAATGGCTAGTGATTATTGGCTATCATACGAAACGTCAGGAAGCATTCCATTTAACCCATCATTGTTCATTGGAGTGTATGCGGCCATAGCGACTTTTTCGATGGTCCTTCAAGTAATCAAGACTCTTCTTGAGACAGTTTTGGGACTTCAAACAGCTCAGATATTTTTCAAGAAGATGTTTGACAGCATTCTGCATGCCCCTATGTCATTTTTCGATACCACTCCATCAGGAAGGATTCTCAGTCGGGTAAATCTCATCTTTTGGTTTGTCTTGTAATTGGCCAAAAGTCCCAAACTTCACTAGTACATATGAAGTAATTATAAATTCCTCAGGAAACCAAAATACCTAATTACCCTCCACTATGAATCAAAGTAGGTGGAAATCGAAATAAACCTCATTAACGTAGCTTAAATAATATGATCTTGTGTATTGTGTGTTGCTTGTACTTTGGCATCTATGGATTAAGTTTAAGTTTGAGGCCTAAAAAGAGTGATACTACAATTGTCTTATCTCCACTTTCTCTTTTCAGGCATCATCTGACCAAACGACCATTGATGTTGTGCTGGCATTTTTCGTCGGTCTGACAATTTCAATGTACATTTCAGTATTGAGCACCATTATCGTCACTTGTCAGGTTGCCTGGCCATCAGTTGTAGCAGTAATTCCACTTCTACTATTGAACATTTGGTACAGGGTATGCTCCAACTGCCAAAAAATTTATCTCATGCAATGCAAATTAAAGAAAATACATAAGTGAAGTTGCAATTTCAATCTTAATTTCTGCAGAATCGCTATCTTGCAACCGCACGGGAGTTAACTCGACTTGAAGGAGTTACAAAGGCACCAGTTATTGATCACTTCTCTGAAACTGTTCTTGGCGCCACAACCATAAGATGTTTCAAGAAGGAGAAAGAATTTTTCCAGGAGAATTTAGACAAAATTAATTCAAGTTTGCGCATGTACTTCCACAACTATGCTGCAAACGAATGGCTTGGTTTCCGACTGGAGTTAATTGGAACACTTGTATTGTCAATAACGGCATTTCTCATGATCAGCTTGCCCAGTAATTTTATCAAGAAAGGTAATAGATCAATATATTTTAGATTATGTTTTTTTCCTAGCATAAAGAACCAGACATACAATCTCAGATGAGAAGGCATCAATTTCAGCATCATATATTTAGCAGATTGTCCCTAACTGCTTCATTCATAGAAGTAAAACACCAAGAGTACTGTCTGATTTTTAAAATGGTTGACTTATGTCCTTTTTATGTTCTTAATGGGAAATTTGTCTAGGGCACAGTGAATTTCCTTGATTTTGTCTATTGATCAGTATTGGTTTTTTTTGTCATCCTACAGAGAAGTCTTTTTTTTGTTCGAGTCCTAGAGACAAGCTGGTTTTTTAAGTCTCCTGTAGACAAATTGCCCTAACTTAATTGTTGTAGACTTGTAGCTGACAATTAGTCTCTGTAGGTTTATGATGATGACCTTATCATAGACTAATGTCTGCTGCGCTTTTGCAGAATTTGTTGGTATGTCTCTATCTTATGGCCTCTCCCTCAATTCTCTGGTGTACTTTGCAATATCCATTAGCTGCATGTTAGAAAACGATATGGTTGCTGTGGAGAGGGTAAATCAGTTCAGTGCTCTTCCTTCCGAGGCAGCATGGAAAATAGAAAAGCCCATTCCTTCTTCAAATTGGCCCACTCATGGGGACATTGACATTAAGGATCTAAAGGTTAGTGGTCCTTATTTACCTTTGTTTTACTAGTTTTTCCCTGTTAGTCCTTTTTATGATTCAAAGTACTCAAATCAATCCAGTCCCCCTTTCTTTCCTTAGCATTCAAAACCTTACACTGCACATAAATTTGGGGCAACTTTTTATAGATCTTGCACTCAATCAAGTGGATGATGCATTGAAACATTATGTTTCCTGTTAGGGATTATTTACAACAATTGAAGATGTCTACCTTTTTTTATTTCAGGTTAGGTATCGACCAAATACACCTTTAATTCTGAAAGGCATCAATATAAGTATCAATGGTGGAGAAAAGATAGGAGTCATAGGAAGGACAGGCAGTGGCAAGTCAACTTTGATCCAAGCATTGTTCAGGCTCGTAGAACCTGCAGAGGGAAAAATGATCATTGATGGAATTGACATATGCACACTGGGTCTGCATGATCTAAGATCTCGTTTTGGCATAATTCCACAGGAACCAGTACTGTTTGAAGGTACAATTCGAAGCAACATTGATCCAATCGGGGAGTATTCAGATGCAGAAATATGGCAGGTACAGGCGTACAACATCACTAACATGTATTTCCTCCTTTTCCATATTTTAAGTCTTTTGTTTTGTTAGATAAGCCTAGTGCTAAAGCACTTGTATCTTACTTTTCTACACTTTTACTTTCCTTGGCTTACAAGCCTAGTAGTAGGAATATGCTCTACATACACTTTAGTGGTTAGAATATGCTAGAGCAAGTGGGAAGGCCCTCTGCCTATAAAAGCAGGGGCAGGGTCATTATAAAAGCTAAGCCATTGCATTTCCTTCAATCCAAGCGGCCAAGGGTCAAGCTGCCGTCTGGTAATTCCCAGATCTGAATATGAGATCCAATCGGCCTAACAAGTTTTATCATAAGTCAAACTTTTCTGGCTTTGAGCAAGTTTATAGAAAAAAATACAAAAAAAATCTACAACATCAAACGAGATTCATAGATACACCATGACATATAGTTTGATAGTGCATTTATTTGATTCTGTAGGTGTTGATTTATTTTTCTAAAAACTTGGTCACAGCTACAAAAACTGGTTTGAAGATAAAACGACTTACGATTTGAAATGGAGGGAATAGTTTGTTTTATTTTCATTCCAACATTGTGCCGTAGCTGCCTTAACTAACCATGCTCATTGATTGACAACATTTCAGGCTCTTGAGCGCTGTCAGCTGAAAGATGTAGTAGTTTCCAAACCTGAAAAACTTGATGCTCCAGGTATTACTATTTGTATGCTTCTTTGTCTAATTTTATTATGTAAATCTGTTGGCATTCTATTCATTTTTTTTTTGCGTTGTTCATAGTGGCTGATAGCGGAGAGAACTGGAGTGTAGGCCAAAGACAGCTCCTCTGTCTGGGCCGTGTCATACTGAAGCAGACCCAGATCTTATTTATGGATGAGGCAACTGCTTCAGTTGATTCCCAAACTGATGCCATAATTCAGAAGATCACGCGACAGGAGTTTTCATCATGTACAATAATTAGCATCGCACACAGAATACCAACAGTCATGGACTGCGATAGAGTTTTGGTGTTGGATGCAGGTAGGTTTCTTCAGTCATGCTGCTTATATATTAGATATTCATTCATTTTGAGAGGTGTTTGTTGGTATCTGGTAAAATTCGTGTTCCAGAATGTCATTCTAAAGTATTACCGTTTTCTTTTCAGGTCTGGTAAAAGAATTTGATTCACCGTCGAGGTTAATCGAACAACCGTCCCTCTTTGGTGCGATGGTTCAGGAGTATGCCAATCGCTCGTCGAGCCTGTAACCGTGCCATGATACTGTGAGTTTTTTAAAAAATAAGTAGAAGTTGGTAGCTTGACTTTAGTGTACAGCATGTGGAGGAATGTGCAGGGAATGCAACTCTAGAAAGTTTGCAATATTTATGAGTGCTGAACTGTGGTAAACTCCTGATGGCGTTGTAGCTTTGCAGCATTTTGATAAGAGAAGCTCACACAGGAGAGGGAAATACTTTTAAAGTTTAGAGATCACCTTTTAACCTTACCAAACAAAGAATTTATCTTGGAATCAACTTGTAACCAGTGGCAGTTTCTGTGCTGAGGTGCTTACAGTCAGTCAAGTGCCAATCTTTAGGGACGAATCTAGAAAAATATTTAGAGGGAGCTTCTACTACCAAAGACAACTTCAGCCTCTTCTTAAAATGTACCCCACCGCTGGCTCATTCGTTGCCAATCTTCTAAAGTTCTTTTCAATGTCAATAGTCAATTGTAAAAACTTGCAGTAGCGGCTCCTCTTAATAAGGAGTTATACTATAATCTTGTAAATTAATATAGTAATTATTGTAACTCAAAGTGGCTACAAAATAAGTTATTTTGTAGCCAGCTACAAAGTAATAGTAATATATATATATATATATACTAGGTAGCGTGCCCGTGCGTTGCTACGGGACAACAAAACATTTATACTAAAAACATATGGGTCGCATAATAAGATAATAATATAGTGAAATTAAATATCATTATTAAAGTGACATTTAATAAAAAACAAAATTCGTAAAATTAATATAGTCACAGAGAGTGCGATGTCGTAGGCTCACAAACTCTACTGTAATCTTTCTCTAGTATATCTATTTCTTTCGTGCACTAATAATTCTACGAATAAGTTCCATCATATCTCTATATCATCCTATATACAGATTCAAATATATGTGCCTCTCACATGGGTAATATTGCTTCTCTTCTACCTTTTTTCTTAGACTATTTTTCCTAGCAGCTTCACGGTTTCGGGCCAGACGCCAGACTGTAACAACAAAAATCATCAGATATCGCTTCAGTGAATGTGTAGAATTTTAATACCTTTTGACCTAGTTTCTCCTTTGATTTGTTGCTGGAATAAGAAGTTGTAAGGGATACAAACAGCCCAGTTCCAACTGATAAGTAAACAAGTTTATATATCAAGAATACAAGTAATGTTACTTGAAAGCAAATGAATGCAGATAAGTGATAGGCATGACTAAGTTTGAGACAGCCCAGTAGGACATCAGTATAAGTATTTGTCACTTTTACAGGTGGAGCAGCATTCCTGGAGTCTCATAACTATCTTGTGACAAATTCAAGGAATTGTGTATTATGTAAATATTAGAGACACGAGCACAAAAGAAAATATTAAAATAGTTATTCTGAAACAATGATAAGATGGCATAGGCTAAACATAGAGTACAGGCTAACAAGTATTATCGAGAGCAGTGACGAGATGGTAAAAGTACCTTTTAGATGAAAAATGGCCTTATGAAGAAGCAAAGCCGTCACCTATACTGATCTTCTAAGACGTTTTCTTTTCCTTATTCCCATTACCATCCAAGTTTTCCTCCACTTTGAACTCATCAGAGTCCCCATCTAGAACCGGTGACTCATCATTATTAGAAACTAAAGAAGTAAAGAGACAACTGAAGAATCATTGTCCATCAGTATCAGACCATCACAGAAGCTGGAGACTCTTGCTGCTGATAAGACGCCAGTAGCTTCTCTTTTGTTGCTTCACCTACTGAGTTCTTATCTATCATATTTCATTTCATTACCTTGCCTGTTTGCCCAGCCATGGTTGTTGAGACAGATTGAGAAGACAACAATCGCATAGGAGCAGTTGAACAGAAACTCAAAGTGCAAACTCTAACAAGCAAAACACCACAACTTCACCTTCTTCAAACTTTTAGCAGAGCAGCACAATCTCCAACTCTTGATCTGAAAATCAATTCACCATGTTAGCAAAAGAGTGACAGAAGACTAAAGGATCTGCAAGAAAAGCATATTGCAGAGCGTGCAATCCAACAAAAACAAAAGAAATGAACAAGAAAACACAAATCCACGACGAGCAAGACATCAAAAAACGAGATCTATGGCCAAGAAATCACATTGCAGGCTCCTGATAAGATTTTGAAATTATTCTTTTTCTTATTTGACAACAACCACAACTGACATATGATGAAAGATTAGGGGTAAATGAACAGGCATGAATCTGCAGTCCTTGGGGAGGAACACTACAAGATCGAGTCCATATGCACGTGAGCGGGTTGTGGCGTTGGTTCACCAGATTGTAGCGGTATTTCACGCAAAGCACTGAGACGGTTGTTATTAACGGATCCAAGAAGTCAGGGGAGGAGGAAGTGGAAGTGGAAGCCGTGCGTCTGCCATACCTTGGTTGCCGTCACGGAAGGCCTTGGCGATGTGCTTCGGCGTCGGGTGTAGCCCCTCGCGGTGGTCGTCCTTGCCGAGCCCCACCAGCAGCGCAGGCACCGCCGGCTCCATGGCAAGGGTGAGGGCAGCACATGATGGCAATGGTGAGGATGGCGGGTGATGAATTGTGTTTATCTGCAGAGCAGGAATCCAGAATGTGCAAGTGAAATATCCATAACCATATTTATTTAGATCATACACAATATTCTCAGGAATCAAGCCTCTAAATGCATTAGACTGAGCTACAGTATACCTTCTCATTCTTTGAGAAACCATCTACTGATTTGCACAATCAGGGAAGCAAGTACCAGGGTAGGTTGAGTTAGAACAAGACCATACTCACTTTTTTGTATCGTGCTCTACTAATTTGCTCAAGCAGGTAAGCTGTTAGTTTTCTTACTATAGCGTTTTTGTTCCTTCACTGTCAGTCTCATTTGTAGAAAAGCATCTATATAGTACTAAAGAATGATATACGCATTCTGAACAATCCATAGTTCCGGTAAAAAACATATAAGGTCCTAATGAATCTGATTCCCATCCTAACCAATTATAGTTATACAGTCTGCAACATATGAAACTACAGTTCCTATCATCGTAAAGCATCAATTAAAATGTAATAATCCCAGGAGAAAATCGAAACAATCATGATTAAATTGCCTCAATAAATTGGCCCAAAATCAAAAGTAATATTAATCTCTACATTGACCCACTGATCATTATTAAGATGAATAGAGGCCTCAATAAAAAAATAAAAACTGGAATGGAGACCAAATTGCGACTGCTCTTCGCCCCTTTCCTCCGACCACTGCTCTTTTGTAAATTGGAATGGAGACCAAATTGCGAGTACAGATATTACCTGAGACGGCCTGCCGCTGGCGCAGCTTCTCCTCCGTGGCGCAGCTTCTCCTTCCCATCGACGCCCCCGACCATGGACGCTGCCTCCTGCTGCCAAGAGGCCACTGGCGGTGACTGTGGCGACAAGGGTTGCGCTTGCGAGTGCCGAGGCGAGGTCGCCACTTCTCAGGGCACTGAGGCGCAGGGGAGTCCCGGTGCGTGGGAGGAGAGTGTGCTCGGAAGCGTCGTCCTGTGCGGCGGAGGGCGAAGAGGCTGCGTCTCGGGAGGAAGGCGAGGGGGAGAATGCCTCTGCGATGCCCGCTGTCCTCGGAGGGGCTGCTCACGGTGGAAAGGGGAAGGGGATCGGGGAGGGGAGGGGATGGGGAGGGGACGCCGGTTTCCAAGTTTAGATTAGACGCTGGGAGACGCAGGGGACGCACGACCGAGCACGGCAGGACGAAACCAAATGCCGCACCAAAACAATGTCCCCTCTTTAGTCTTTTTAGTTGTATGTATATATAAGTAGGATATATATATATATATATATATATATATATATATATATATATATATATATATATATAGAGAGAGAGAGAGAGAGAGAGAGAGAGTATACTCTGTAGCTAACTACAAAATATGATATTCTGTAGCCATCTCCATTTACGATAATTTTATATTTTTTTTGAAAAAATTTCCTGTGGTAAGATCTAGAGTATTTTAATATGAGTATATAAACATACTCAAACCTATAAACAAGTATGAATACATACACAATGTAGTTTATTGAAGATGAGAGTAACTACACGTACGTGTAGAAAGGAATTTCCCTATATATATATAGGGAGAGCTCAAAAGAAATTTTATGGAGACAATGCAATCTATCAGAGTTCGATCAAGTGACAAGAGACATGTAAACACGTCCAGCCTCTCATTGATCGCATTGGCCAAAGATTACCAAGCTGGAAGGGCAAACTTCTAAACAAAGCAGGGCGACTAGCGTTGGTCACTTTAGTGCTCTCCTCTATGCCTACATACCATCTCACTGTCTTCCCGCTCGCCACCTAGGCCAAGAAGCAAATTGACAAAATTCGTAGGTCATTTCTATGGAAGGGAGAGGAGAATGCAAATGGAGGTCACTGCCTTGTCAACTGGCTGTCAGTTTCCAAACCAAAGCCCTAGGGGGGCTAGGGGTGCCAGAGTGACAAGTTTGCGAGAGCACTGCGATGGCTATAGGGGGGCTAGGGGTGCCAGAGTGACAAGTTTGCGAGAGCACTGCGATGGCTATAGCAGGAATGGACAGACCCCTCCAAGTCATGGGTTGGATGTGAAGTCCCTTGCAAATCGGTTGACAGACTGCTCTTCAATGCCTCAACTGTTGTCACTGTTGGAGATGGTATGAATGCACAGTTCTGGCACCATAGTTGGGTAGATGGAGAAGCTCCTAGGAACCTAGCACCACATCTCTTTGAGTTGGTTAGAAGGAAGAACAGATCTGTACAACAAGAACTCCACAACCATGCCTGGATTTGGGCACTTCGGGGTAGGATCACAACAGCCACCCATGTGGAGGAATTTGTATCCCTCTGGATCAGATTACAGAACATTCAGCTACAGCCGGGAATGCAAGACTCCACCTGATGGAAAATACTCGACCCGCTCAACGTACCAAATTCAGTTCCAGGGGAGCTTCAAAAAATTTCGTCTAGATCTTATTTGGAAAGCGCACATAGAAAATAAATGCAAGTTCTTTGCATGGATCCTTATCTAGAACAAAATCCTCATGGAAAATAATTTGCAACTAAGAAATTGACTTTATCAGGATCACTGCGTCATATGCAATGGGCCATTGGAATCCAGCCTTCACCTTTGCCTGTTGTGCCCTTTTGCTGCAGAGATCTAAAGCCTTGTGTTGCCATGGGAGCATTTTGACACAGACTTAATTTAGCCTCAGACCCAACCAACAAAAATAAGAGCATGGTGGGAAGAAGCGACACCCAAAGTCTCAAGGGAGCGGCGATGACACATCAACAGGGTGGTGATTTATACTATGTGGAATATTTGGAAGGAAGAAAACAAAAGGATTTTCCAAGGCATGGCTATGGATGCTCGACTAATGGCCCTCAAAGCCAAGGAGGACATAGATACGCACTCTAGGGTCCTTAACAACCTGACTTAGCCTTTCTCTGTTTAGCACCCGTGGGGATGTGTGCTGGGTATCTTCTTTTTTTTTCTAGGTGTGCCTGGTGAGGCTTTCTGGTCTTCCGTGTACACTTAAATTTCTTTTCTTCTTTAATTGAGAGGCAGAGCTCTTGCCAGGTTTTCAAAAAGACCTGTAAATTCATCAAGGATATATAAACCGAAAACTAAACTAGTGAAAAAGCAGAGAAGAATGTCCAAAGTTTAATTCTCCACATGTCAAATTAAATATAGCATAAACCCTTTCTTCTTTGAAGGAAAGGTATACAAATTTTGAAAATTAAAAAGCCATCCACCTGGACACAGATTTGTATTATTATTATTATTATTATTATTATTATGCTTGCTCATGCATTGTTTCAGCAGCACGAGTGCATCCATGAGTCGTATACATGTATGTATACATCTAGCTCAGAACACTCCTCTCCATTTCTCCAGTCGACCAAATCAAGAACATGGTGATGATCTCCGGCTGTGTGCATGTCATGGCTTCCAACCACGGCCGCCGTCATTGCACACGCCGCCGGCGTCGAGGGTGTGGTAGTTGGCGTACCGGCTGGGCGCGGACGGCGGCACGCGGAACCCTCTCGGCATGCACCCGCCGGCCGCCCGCCCGTGGAACAACGGCTGCTGCCGTCCGCCGCCATGCTGCTGTCTCGGCGGCCTGAACGGCACGAGCGACGGTGGCCTCCGCTCGCCTGCAGCCACCTCAGTGCTGCCCGACGACGCCGACGCCGGCGCCGGAGCAGCCGGCGACACGGCGGCTGCCGCCGCCGTCGCCGCCACCACCAGCAGAAGCAGGATCATGGCGACAAGGCTGGACATGGTGGTTACGTGGATAGGAGTACGTACGTGTCAAGGAGGAGGCAGCGCTAGCTCTAGGTAGCTGGAACAAGGCGTGTGAGGGCTCTCTGCTGGCTCTTTTTAAAGAAAAGAGACCCGGCCGGGGCTCGCGTGTGAGTACGTGTGGCAGAGGTTGCGAAAGGACGACGCGGCAGCGAGGGGCGTGCTAGTGCTAGGCGGTGAACGGGAGGATGCTCGTGCACCCCAGTTATTGCGCAGGCTGCCTTTTTTTTCTCTCTCTCTGCTGCGTGCAGCATGGTCGGTAGCCATTGCTTGTGCACGTACAAATTTCACCCGTGGGGACAAGTCAGATCGAGCATTGCTCGTACTAGCTAAAGCAACAAGATTTAGTTGATGACGCGTCAATCGTTTGATCGGTTTCGTCGTGTGAAGGGCACACACTGCATGCATGCACTTTGATGTGTACTTGTACAGCTGTGTGCAATGCCTCGTGGGTTTGTTTCATCATGCCGTCCTCTTTTTCATTGCCTCCGCGATTTTTTTTTATTTTTAGTCTAAATTTGAAACAAATTTCAAATTTGACACGCTTTTGAAAGTTTTTACAAAACTAGTCCGTTTGGTCCCGCCACCATGCATGGCGGGGCAAATTCACTGTACCCCGCCATGCATGGCGGCGGGATAAAGCTGCCACGTGGCATACAACAGCAGACCCTGCTGACATGTACCCCGCCATGATCCATGGAGGGTTAGGGTTCCCCGCCCCCATCATGGCGGGTTTCTCTTTGCTTCGCCTCCCTGAGCGCCGCCGTCTCCTATACTCCAAGTGGTAGCTGAGGCCTTGTTTAGTTTGCAAAAAAAATTTAAGATTCTCCATCATATCGAAATTTGCGGCACATGTATAAAGTATTAAATATAAACGAAAATACAAACTAATTACACAGTTTGACTGTAAATCGCGAGACGAATCTTTTGACTCTAGTTAGTCTATGATTTGACAATATTTACCATAAATAAACAAAAATACTACGGTAACGAAATAAAAAAAAATCCACGAACTGAATCGGCCTGAATGGACGTCGTACTGCCAGTGTGAACCGGGCCTGTGCTGATGTGATTGGTGTTGCCTGACAGAGCTGCTCCCATCTCCTACGCGGCCTTGTCCTTGTGTAGTTCGTAAAAAAAATTTACAAAATTTTTCAGATTAGAGTATTAAATATAGACGAAAATAAAAATTAATTGCACAGTTTGATCCGAATTGACGAGACAAATCTTTTGAGCCTAATTAGTTCATAGTTAGACAATAATTATCACAAACAAACAAAAGTGTTACAGTATCACGAAATTATTTACTTGAGGAACTCGGGCGATACAGTCAGGCCCGCTACACGCTGGTCACAAGATTGATTTCCATCGGCGGAGTTAGGTAAGGCCTTGTTTAGTTAAAAAAATATGCAAAAATTTTCAGATTCTCTGTCACATCGGATCTTTAGACGTATGTATAAAGTATTAAATATAGACGAAAATAAAAACTAATTACACAGTTTGGTTGAAATTGACGAGATGAATCTTTTGAACCTAATTAGTTTATAATTGGACAATATTTATCAAATACAAACGAAAGGGCTACAGTGCCGATTTCCCAAAATTTGACCCGTTTTGGTGGGCCTAGCCATACCCCGCCATGATAGAAGGTGGGGAATGCCTAACCCGCCATGGATCATGGCAGGGTACACGTTAGCAGGCCCTGGTGCTACATGCCACGTGGAAGCTTTACCCCGCCGTCATGCATGGCGGGATACAGTTTATTTGCCTCGTCATGCATGGTGGCGGGGCCAAACGGGCTAGTCTTAGAAATAATTTCGAAACCAGATCAAATTTGAAATATATTTCGAATTTGGACTAAAAATAAAAAAATCGCCTCCGTCGATTTGATAAAATAAGGCTCTTTTCTTTTGTTATTAAGTAATTTTCATGGAAAAAAAATTATGTATGGTCCACTAATCTTGGTTACTCTCTCCATTCCAAATTATAAACCGCTTTAACTTTTTTGATTCATTCATTTTGTTATGTATATAGACATATTCAAAAAGTCAAAACAACTTATAATTTGGAATAGAAAGAGTAGGTAAGAGTGACACTATAAATTTCACTCTCTAATGAATCTCGATTTATAGAGCCATCCAATTAATTAATATCCTATTTGTATATCTTTATGTCTATAACAGACTCTCTAATTTGTATTCTTTATAAGTTTATCATAATTATTCTTGTGTGAAAAAATTTCATGAGAAAACTACATATATTGCATTTAGAGAGCCACTAACCTCTCCAAAAATAGAGAGCAAGAAGGGTGGTTTGTTTTCTAAATTTTGTGATAAAGAGCTAGGTAGGGAGTCTCTTTGGAGATGCTCTACTTAACCCCTAACCTTTCAAATTAAGTATTGTGCATATTAAACTTTAAAAAACTACACAAAGAACCCCTATGGTGGTTTGGCTAGCTCGTTTTCCTTATATGGTGTTCCATATATGATGGCTATGAGAATGCGGCGCTCGGACCTGTATACCATTTCCATTGGTTCACCTTAGTCTGAGTGGGCATAGCCACACTGAACTATCAATAGTAGTCTCTAGATGCCCTCTTCTCCTTGCTCTCAGTATGGCACTCGTCTTCCTCTCTGCTCCCCTCCCTAGTGACTCAGATGGCAATTCCATGATAGGTAGCAATATTAGATGAAGTGACTAGAGCAAGAAGTTGAGGTTAGTCCACAATAGTTGATGTGCCTAATTTTCCCTCCTTCCCGCTTTGCGATTTCGCTATGGTTAGGGCAGAACTAAAATTTCCTTTTTTCTCGAATGGTGCAGGAAAGTTGTGTGTCATTTCATTAAGATAGAAAATAGGTTACAAGGATTAGGAAAAAATAACCCAACGTTGGTTAACCATGAAACACAACGCACACAGGCTAGAGACAATTGCCTACCAACCATGCACTTAAACCCACTGCCTACCAGTTCCATTGGTTCATCTTAGTCTGAGTGGGCTTAGCCACATTGAACTATGAATAGTACACTATATACACCCTCTTCTCCTTGCTCTCACTGTGGTGCTCGTCTTCCTCTTCCCTTCCTTGGCGACTCAGATGACAATTCTATGATAGGTAGCAAGATTAGCTCAAGCAAGTTCCATTGGTTCACCTTAGTCTAAGTGGGCTTAGCCACACTGACCTATCAATAGTAGTCTTTAGACGGCCTATCAACTAGGAAAATACATGACTAGGGTGTAGCAGCCTACCAACCAGAGCCTAGAGGTCTAGGGAAGGTGACCTAATGAGTAGCTCTTGAAGATTAGAAGCATCCACTACACACATGCGCGTGGGGTACAATAAGTGTGACTTTGGACCATTGACAATATATGTGCGCTTCAAAAGTCACACATGACCACCCATCTAACAAAGTAGACAACCAACAAAGTAAATATTAAATCAAAAGGAAGTGAGAAATTCATAGAGATTCTTTTATTATGGTAAAGGAAATACTTACACTTGATCTCAAGGATCACTAAAATAATGCAATAAAAGTCAACACCGGAGTTTGGAGTAATGGGCTTTGCATGTACTTTGTAATGGCATAGTGGAGGGAACGCTACATGATATGCTCTAGTAGCAACCTTCCCCTCCTCAACCATTTCTAGAGGCTTTGGTGAAGGAGGCACCCAACCCTTGAACTCCTCATACGACCAACTCTTATAGCTATTGTGAGGGCTTTACCCTAGCTATCTAGTTAGTACCATGTGTACCAACATTGCACTAACTTGGGGGTCATAGGAAGGTCCCTAGAGTCGCCATCCATGGTCTTCACTAGTGCAGCTAAACCACATGATCAAGTTGTAGAGGTACTCACCAACACCAAGGATCAAGAATCATATAGCATAGAATTTGTACTTGACAATACTTTAAAAACTTACAATTTTGTAATGAGTTAATAGTCCAAATTTAATCTATCAATCTAACTAATAGTACATATACCACATACTAAGTCTACTGATGTATATTCACTTCATTAGAGTAACTACATCTTTCGGGGGACACATATCCTACGTTATGCTAAGCCACTAACTTCACCCAAGCCTAGCTTGAGTAGTCACCAAGTCATTGGCACATGTAATAGATTAACATCAGTATTGTGAGTATGATTATACTTAGAGGACTTATTCCAGCATAACATCTGGTTGATGCAATAGAGGTAATTAATTGGCATTTGTAATCTTGTGAGAAGCATGGCGTAGATTAGAAAAATGACATGCTATGCCCAAGTTGCTACTCATTAGGTGAAATAATTAGGTTGGCATGTAATCATATGAACAACACAAGTATAAGTTACCACTTGCTCTCACTACTCTGAAACTAGAAGAACAACTATATTATTGTCTAAGAATGTTTATGCTTTTGAAACAAACTTTGTAGAGGTGTAGAACTATACCCACACATACACCAAAGATGAACCTCCATAGCCATGCCAAGATAAGGGTTGCCTCAAGGTTCCAACCTTTCTCTAGTGTGGCCAACTAACCCATGAATGGTACAATGATGACCCCAAAGTACTTTTTCTCTTTTAGCTACTGCGCACTAAAACCCTAAGCTGAATCCACGCGGTTAGCTTGTCACCACTAAGTACTCAACTTGTCACACCCATATATGAGATGTGGTCTCTCTAGGGTTACTCCAAATCACTATCACAAAGAGACGGTCCTTAGCTACTCCACAAGCTACGCCACTTGAGATCCAACACTCATAGTGATCACACCCCTTGTTAAGTCCTGCAATAGGTTCATAAGTCAAATTAGGGGTTGATCTTAATCAACTGATGAGCTAAGTCAAGTTAAAACTTTAGTGAAGATTACATCATCCTGGTAGGTGAGTGATTGAGGACTATTTTCTGGCTTGTTGGAGATGCCAAATAGTGTTGACAAATGGGGTCATAGGGAGAGTGGAGAGCACAACTCATCTAATTGCATGTTTGTTGTAGTAGTGTCCTAGCGATAGTCCGACAGGGAGGATCATATGGTCCATTAGAACCTCATTGACTGGTCAATTGGGGTCTCATCGTCTGACATGTTCTTAGGAATAGTTTAGAGAACAAATGCAGACGATTCAAGGGAACATCAAAAGATCATATTTCTTTGATTAAGGTGGTGAATTAGGAACTAATGTTGACCACTACTTATAGCACCTTTTGAGTTGGGAGATTGCCTTCCATGATTTCTTGAAATCTCTGTCCAAGTAAGTTGATTGGGTTGACTTAAGTTGATTGGAGACTTCTGTAGGATCCACGAGCTTGTTTTGGGGAGATCCATCATCGAGATTATAGTTAAGAGATACCGACTTCGTATAAGAGTGCAACCATAACAGGAAGAGAGCAAATCGAGAGATTCCATGGAGCATGACGAGTTGAGTCTCATAGTTTAGAGATATTTCGGTTCGGAGAAGTTTTCGTGATTAACAAAATCCATGTATTAAGTATCAAGGAGGTGATGGGTAGATGTTAGGGTTTAATATAAACTTGAGTCGCACCATCAACACCGACAATGAATCAACCATGCCAATTGACTTGGCACAACTCGTATGCTAAGTTAGTGATGACGTTTGAACTATGATAGCTTGAGTCACATGAGGTCACTTGGCACAACCTAGCTGCCACGTCAGCCATGATGTTCGGACCATGCCGACTTGAGTCAAGCCAAAAGCCCTCACACTTCTAAGTCGCACCTAGACCTATAGCGTGACTCTGTTGCCACATCAGTTCCATCATGATTAGGTCGGTCCAACATCGTCAACGTGCAATCGTGCATGACCAAAAGGGTTACTTTCTGAAAATTAGTTTTGCGACTTGCTATTATTAGAATATTAATTTTTTTTGGGCTAAACAAAATTCTCTAGGAGGCTCTAGGCAAATACGTCCTTTGCGCCAACCCATTTGATGCGGCAAGGATACTTTATCAAAAGTTAGTTTGTGACGTTCTATATTATTAAAAAAATATTTTTTTTGGCTAAAAAAAATTCTCTAGGAGGCTCTAAGCAAACACATCCTATTATGCAATAGGGGACCTTCCTTCGTGATAAAAACAAGAAAAATGTTCAAACTACACCCTCTAGGTTTGGCCTATATCAAGAGGACATTATACAACATGTTAGAAAAATATATCTTGATTTTCTCCACTATTTTGATAGCTTAGGAAATCTAATAATAAATAAACACTAGAGTTACAATATCATACAAAACATAATGCTGAAAAATCATAATGTATTTTGCTAACACAAAATATGATGTCCTTTATCACGCCACAATTTGAAACTAAAACAAAATTTAGATGTAGAGAAATGAAAAAGAAATTCTTTTAAGGTATAAATTGAACCAACATGAAATAGTTGTAGGGAGTAAATTTACCGAATTGGTAAACAACACTTGGTTGTGTTTATTAGCCGAGTGAGACGTTATTTCGACCGCACTCGCGCCCACGGCTAGGGTTTCGGCGAGGAATTTGCTAGTGTTAGAGACGATGAGCTCATCGATGTCACGTAAGTTCATTGCGGGCTCTCTTTAGCCTCTTCCCCTCTTCTTCTCCAAACGTGGCAGACATAGAAGGAGGTTCAGAGAAGGTAGGCTGGCCAGACGGTTAGAGGCCCTGACGACATGGGAGGCGGTCAGCTGGAGCTCGCTGCGGAAGCCGAAGATTGGGGATGGAAAGGAGGCTGTGGTGGGGCGGTGGACGGCGTCAGGGGTGAGGAGGAAGATGAACAGTGAATGGGTAAAAAAAAAATCAAGTGTCAAGCACTTGGTCATGGGTAGATTAATTTCTAAATTTTTGGAACCAAATGTTTGTTTAGAGAGTTATCTAGGTACCAGCTAAAGTAGAGTAATTTTGATTTTTTTCCTTAAAAAATAAGAAAACTAGGAATTCATCTCACTACAGAAGTAGTAGAAGTGATTGACGAGTGGGGCATGGAGCAACACCTGCTCACCAAATTCCTCCGCTACAAAACAAAAGAGAAGCACTAGCTGTCTCGCACTCGCTCTTCTTCCTCCAAACCCCAAACCCTCGTCGCTTTCCCCACCTGCGGCGGCGGCGGCGGCGGCACGGCCATGGCCTTCCGGCTCCAGGCACGGCCAGGCTTCAGGGACCGCAGCATCCAGGGCCTAGCTCACCGCGGAGGCAGGGACCCACAGGAGCTGGAAGCGCTTTTCGGCCGCGTGCTCTCCTACATCCACCATGCGCTCCCTACCCCGCCCGTCTCCGTCGACGGTGACCTCTGCATCCTCTTCGACGCCGACGGTGGGGGTGTCGACCGCCTCAGCCGCCTCCCCGACAAGCTCCTATGCGACATCGTCTCTCGCCTCCCCATCAAGGAAGCCGCGCGCACGGCGGTGCTCTCCCGCCGTTGGAGCCCCATCTGGCGCGCCGCCCCGCTCGTCCTCGTCGACACTCACCTCCTCCCGGCCGGCGACGACGAGATCCCCATCGACCTCGACCACGCCCACTCTGACGCCGTGGCCGCCGCGGTCTCCCGCATCCTGGTCGCGCACCCGGGCCCGTTCCGCTGCGTCCGCATCACCTGCTGCTACATGGAGGAGGACCGCGCCCGGGTCGAACGCTGGCTCAAGCTCCTCGCTTCCAAGGGCGTCCAGGAGCTCTTCCTCATCAACCGCCCGTTTCCGCTCACCATCGACAAGCATCTCCCCGCCACCTTCTTCAGCATGACCACGCTCACCCGCCTCTACCTCGGCTTCTGGAGGTTCCCGGACACGACCACCCTGCCACGGAGCGCCGCCTTCCCCTGCCTCCGCGAGCTCGGCCTCTGCGGCACCGTCATGGACAGCCACGACATGGACTTCGTCCTCGCCAGGAGCCCCGTGCTGGAGATCCTCAACATTGAGGGCCACCTGCTGCCACCGCTGCGTCTCCGCATCATCAGCCGCAGTCTCCGGTGCGTGCAGATCAACGGGTCCAGAGTGGACAGCATCACAGTGGTAGACGCCCAGCGCCTCGAGCGGATCCTCCTGGGGTATGGGAGAAATGAGGATTCGTGCTTCAAGATCAAGATTACACATGCCCCAGCTCTGCGCATGTTTGGAAAAATTGAGCTGGCAAAGGACGAGCTGCAGGTCGGCAACACCATCATCAAGGTGCTTGGATTGCATCTCTCTTCTCTGATTCATTGGACGCCTAGCTTGTGCAATATTTGATGCCATTGTGTTTTTTTACCCTTATTAGTAACTGTTTCCTGCTGTGTGCATTGGGATTGTTTTTGCATTGCAGGCTGGGACAATGGTGAACCCAAGTGTCATGTTGTCAGCTGTCACGATCCTGGACCTCCATGTCCGTTTTGGGGTCCGCAATGATTCCAAGATGCTGCCCACAATCCTCAGATGTTTTCCCAACATCGAGACGCTGCATATCCATGTGAGCCAGAGACTGGTCATTTGATCTGGCTTTGATTTGCATCAGCATCTACTAGCATGAGTCATTTAGTGAATTTTTCCTGCCATTTTTGACTGGTGTAACTGATGTGCAGTCCAAGAAAACTACTGAATCCACTGGCAGGCTCAGCAACAAGTTCTGGAAGGAGTCTGGTGCCATCAAATGCGTCATGTCGAGCATTAACATGCTGCAAGTCCATGATTTCCGAGGGGAGCGGAGTGAGCTTGCCTTCCTCAAGTTCTTTATTGAGAGTGCACAGATGCTGAATGTGCTTGTGGTTGTGTATGCCAATGGGTTCTTCAGTTCAAGGGGTGAGGCCAATTCCAAAGTGAAGGCTCTGTTTGCTGGGAGAAAGGCCACACAAAGCTGTAAAGTGGTGGTCTGTGAGAGTAGGTTTTCTGAAGGTGGTAGCCGTTGGGACTTCGAACAAGGCTCTGATTTCTCTTTTGATGATCCTTTCGGAATCATCGGGTGTAGTTCCTTTGGAGTTAGTCAGTGGTTTGTTTAAGTATTCAGATGCAGGTATTGTTCTGGGTCGTTTGAGTTTCTTTGCCTTTTTCCTTAAGAACCTTAAGCCAGTCTCTTACTAGCAATTCAAGACCATGAGCCTTTGTCTTGAGGTTGCTAGTAATATCATCCACGCAAAAGACTAGTGCTACATGAATAAATGCTGCTTTCTGGATGTCATCCCTATCTTCTACTTTTGCCAAGTGTCTTGTGATGTTGATGAGATGCATAGATATCTCTTGTTTTCCTTACTTTGTTCCATATAATATGTGTTTAATTTCTTGCACAAACTATATCGCCTGAATGCCTGATTAAGTATGCAAGTTTGAAAAGTCAATTATTTGTTATCTTTATGTAGTTCTGGTTTCGCTTAAGGTCAAACAAAATCTCTGATGTGATGAAGCCCCTTTCAGAAACGAAACTAAAAAAAGTTTGACCTGCCTATATATTTCATAGTGCTAGCTTCATATCTCTGGATGTGGCTACAGTCCTATTGCACTATCTACCTGCATAGAAACATGCTATTAGTAATATTACTGGCACACGTTTATGAAATTAGTAGTGGTAGCTGATTTTTCAGTTTTATGAATTTTGTTGCTTGTTGGTAATTTTCTATGGCAACACTATATATGGACTATATTATAAGCATTTTATGCCACTTCTTTGGCTACCCGCAGATTGAGATTATGGATATGTTCATTAAATTAAATATATGTATTTATGTCTGGTTGATACTGGAGCTAGCTTTTGGTTTAATAGCAAAGCAATTCTTTCAATATGGGGATTTGGTTGCTTGCAGGTTCTGCATCCTGTATGATAAAGTCATAAAGCAGTGATCTATCACAATTTATCAAAGCTTACTAAGACCTTCCAACTTAAATGAAATCTGTCATTGATTAATTGAGGCATGCATTTTGATGAATGTAAAGTTTTACCTAAATCTGTCATTGATTAATTGAGGCATGCATTTTGATGAATGTAAAGTTTTACCTCCATTTCTTGTTTTGTAAGGACTAAGGAGTATTATGGTTTACAGGACTTTTAAGAAATGTACTTTGACCATTGATTTCTCTTATATTGCTGTAACTTTCATACATATAAAGGCCCTTGTTTAGTCCCCTCTAAGGTCCCATACATGCAAGTAGGAGTCTTATTTCTAGTTGGATTCTAGACTTATGTCCTTAACTCCTTATAGAATTAGAAGTCCTAATAGTACACGTCGCTTGAGTCCTAGTCCAAGTAGGATTTGAGTCACAATACAACATGGATTAATTACAAACAATCCCAGATCTGTGTTGGCATACTACTCCAGTTCATGTAAGCGTGCAGATTTTGTTGTTTGCAGGTTCTTCATCCTGAATGGGTGCCACTGTCGTGGATCTAGCTAGTTTGAGTTAATTGTATGTATCTGAAATGCGCAAATGATTAATGTAGATGTAGACATGCATTTCCTGTGAACCATATATCTTCAACTGTATAGCATAGTCTAACTTGATGGACATCATGAACCAACTATGACTTGCCTTGTTATTTCTTCTTGGGTCTGTTTGTATTTGAGTTTTGCATTTAAATTCGCAACATAAACTGGTGCTATGCTTGCTTTTTCCTTTCCTATCGAGCATGGTGAGCTTGAAGTGCTGAAGCTGGCACTACATGTTATGTGCGTTATAGTAGCACTGCATGTTATTCTCAAGCTGTTAGGTGCAATATTTATTTCAGTGACATTACTATGGATTAAGCATCTTATTATATCACTTGTTTGGCAAGCTGTGTCTTGACATTTGTGATACTAACTGTAGAGAATTTACTAATTATCTGTCCTTATGTTTGGTACTTTGGTCATCATAATTGGAGGTAGATTCTTAGGTATTACTACTATTCATGCTGCATTGCCCGTTGTTTTTCAGCATGCTTTGGTTTCATCTCGCAACACATTTTGTTGCTTGCTGTGGACTTTGCTTTGAAATGAAATGAATGTGCAATTGTGCAGCTTTGTTGATTAATGATGCGCAGGTAGAGCAACTCAATAATTATCTGAAATCCTTTGACAGCCTTTCCAGTTCTTCTAAAGTGAATTTTGCATGAACTTGTGCAATTTTGGTTGGTTAATCAGATGAGAGGCATCCCAGACAATTTCCTCTGCAATCCTTCTGGCAGTAGATTTTCTTGACCAGTGATTTTGTCCCTCCCGTTTGATTATGCACATATCTTGGTTGCACGTCGACTGTGATCGAAGCTGTAGTCTAAACTGGTGCAATTCACATGGCGATTTAATTGGCCAACTGTATTTCAAAATCCAAGCAATTGCTTACAGCTTACTCGCACAAAGTTTCTTTGATTCTTGCATGCTCAGATTTTGTTCATTTTGTTCTGTTTCTCTTGTTGCGACGGCTGCTCATCATCCGCTCATGCGAGCATCCCAACCGTTTTGCATAATTGGTTTGACAAATGAGGGAGTTTGCCAAGTCTCAAAAAAATATGGCAAAGGTGAAAAGAGGCAATCTCCAATGGTTTGGCATTAATCACTTCGCGCTAATTTCCCAATGCCAAGTGTGAACAGGTTTGGTATATATGTCAATCATTTCTCTCTTTTTGCCAAGTTAACAAAATTGCAAAGTCTAAATGCCAAACCGTTGGATAAGTGTTTTTAAGACTTTTTTGCAAATACATGAATGCAAAGCTTATTTGCAAAACGGTTGGGGATGCTCTTAGTATATTTGCATTTTTGCATTGCATGCAGTGCGTATTTCAGTTCAGCCTGCTGGACTTGTACTCCGTATTGGACTGGCGTAATATCACTGCTATCCAAGATTTCAGGTTACTGCAGTCTGAAACAAATGTATCCATAGTTAGCATCCATGCCTTGTGGCTCTATAATTATGCACTTATAGGAAAGCATTGCATTTTAGATGATGTAATTTTCCATGAGAAATCTTCGACGAAACAGTCCATATGTTGAATACATGGTATGGTCGGTGAATGCATCTGTGTGAATGCAAGCGAGGTCCTAGTGTCTAATACGGTAGTTTCCTAAATGATTGTAACTTGGAGTCCAAATTTCGGTTAAAAGTTAAAACATGTAGAAAATCACTCAAGCGTAGATATGATCCAAAATTTACTGCTTCATTAGTCATAATACATATTAGAAATTCTTTGATTATCCAGGTGGCCATGGGTCTATCTAAACATCAATTATTGTCCCAATCATGGATTAACGAGGCTCAAAAGATTCGTCTTGCAAATTACAAACGGACTATTTAATTAATTATTTTTTATCTATATTTAATGCTCCATACATGTGCCCGTAAGATTCAATATGATGAAAAATTTTGAAAATTTTGCAAAATTTTCCAGAAACTAAATAGCCTCTTAATAAACCAAGCTAGACAAAAAAATTGATATTTTGTATAAATTTTTAAATAAGATGAATTATTAAACTTGGTGTCAACAAAATCAAATCAAATGTTTTTCCCATTCCAATACGAAGATTAGAAAATGTTTGTACTCTCTTCCGCTGGGCATATAGGTGATGTTTTAGTCTTTGCATCTATTATACTCACTAGAATGTGTGTGATTTTTTTCTCTTTCTTTGCTGTGTGCTTGAAAAGAAGAGCCAAAAGCAGTTTTTTCAAAGCTCTCTATCAACTCCATGTATTGCTCTTGAAAAAATAATAAAATCTTTTTATAAATAAAATGGGTGACTGATTTCTTTTCTTTTTCAATTCAAAAAAAATAAAAACAGAAAAAACAAAAGAGCGACTGATTCGTGGGCTCGCGGACAGCCGGCTACTTGGCCCAACCAGCGTACCAACTCACTCGCTTTCTTATCAAAAAAAAAAAAAAAAAAAAAACTCACTCGCTTCTCCACTCCATTCCGCGACACCCACAAAACCCTCGCCGTGTCGAGGCGGCGCGGCGGCGCTCATGGCGAACCCGAATCCGGCGCAGTTCGTCCACCTCGACGCCGCCGCGGCATGGAGCCTCAGGAGGTGGAGCGGAGCACGTATGTCCTCCTAAAGGTACTCTACATGTGCCTCCCCGACACGCCCGTGTACGCCGGCGCCGCCCTGTCCGCCCGCCTCCCCGACGACGCCGAGGACCGCATCAGCGCCCTCCCCTTCTCCCTCCTCCGCAACATCGTGTCCCGCCTCCCCGCCAAGGACGCCGCCCGCACCACCGCGCTCTCCCGCCGCTGGCGCCCCGTCTGGCGCTGCACGCCGCTCGCCTTCGCTGATGCGCACCTCCTCCCGGGAGTCCTCGGTGGCCATCGCAGGCCCGCGCCCGCCGACACGCCGACCCTCGCCGACACCTTCTCCCGCGCCATCGCCGCGCACCCGGGCCCCTTCCGCGCCGTCCACCTCGTCTGCGGCTACTACGCGGACGCCGCGCGCCAGCGGCAGCTCGCGCGCTGGGTCCAGACGTTCGTCGCCAAGGGCGTCCAGGAGCTCATCCTCGTCAACCGCCCGATGCCGCTCCACGTGCCTCTCCCCGCCGCGCTCCTTGGCGTCGCCACCCTCACCCGCCTCTACCTCGGCCTCTGGAAATTCCCGGACACCTCCGCTCTCCGACAGTGTCAAAGTGACGCTGGCGTGGTGTTCCCGCACCTCCGCGAGCTCGTCCTCTGCTGGGTGATGGTGGAGAGCCGCGACATGGACTTCCTCCTAGCTGGGAGCCCCGTCCTAGAGACCTTTGGCATAATGGGAATCAGGGAGAAGGCGATGCGCCTCCGCCACGCTGGCCAGCATCTCCGGTGCACGCAGATCCTCATGTCAACTGTGGACAGCGTCACTGTGGTGGACGCCCTGAGCCTTGAGCGGCTCATCTTGTGGGAAGCCATGCCGTGCAACAGCTCTTGCATCAGGGTAAAGATTGGCAAAGTCCCCAAGCTGCAAGTACTTGGATACTTGAGTCCTGGAAGTCACATGCTGGAGATCCGGAATACCGTCATCAACGTAAATATGATTTTCAACTGCGTGCCAGTTTCTTTTATTGCCTTTGCATGTCTGACTGTTTTATTAGTATAATTCAAGAGCAGAAGCATTTGTAAATCAGCCACTGGTGCCAATGTCTGAACATAGCATTCCTTCTGTTCCTTGTGCTTTGGATGCATTCCAGGCTGGGATAAAGGCGACACCAAGCACCATGGTTCCAGGCATCAGGATCTTGGGGTTAAACATGCGCTTCGGAGACCGCAATGATTCCAAGATGCTACCGACTTTCCTCAGATGCTTTCCAAATGTTGAGAGACTGCATATTGTGGTACTAACAATGCATATTATATTGGCTTGTTCAAGCTCATCATATATACTTCTGCCATGATTGCATCGTCTATCACCTGTTAAGCTACTCACATATTTGTGCAATTTGCAGTCCAAAAAAAACGATGAAATTGCTGGCAAGATCAACCTCAAGTTCTGGCAGGAGGCCGGTCCCATTGAAAGCATCCGGTCCTCCATCAAGATGATGACTTTCCGTGAATTCAGAATGGAGCGAAGCGAGGTTGCGTTCCTCAAGTTCTTCTTCCAAAGTGCCCACGTGCTGAAGAATGCTGTAATTGTGGGGTCCAATGGAAGTTTCACATCCATTCCTGAGGTGATTGACAAAGTGAAGACTCTGATTCCTCAAGATGGGCCTAGTAATTCTTGCCATGTGTTGGTCTATGAAAGTTCAGATCCAGCTGGGGGTCCAGTCTTGAGTTTGCAGAAAGGGTTTGATTTTTCTGTTAGCGATCCTCTCAATTACCAGTAAAGTCAATGCTATCTCCATAGAAAGCAATGTTCTAGATTATTAACATGCTTTTTATGAAGCTTTTGTTGGTCCTACTGTCACCTTTAGCTTTAATTGCTGAAGTTAATAGTACTGGATTTCTTGCATATGAGTACTGTTAGTCAGGTTGTTCCTGCTATGGACCATTGTATGGGCGTATTCTTATTTCACTGATTTAATTTGGCTACACATGGCCTGGAATTGATGTTTATTTTCTCGAAATGTCCTTTTATATTTGGTGAAAACTAGAAATATAGTCTGAGCTATTATTTGGCTTGTTGTATCTGATATTTTCTTTGGTATGCTGAATTTGTTACTAGCAGACTGTGCATATTGAATGACCATGCAGAGTTACTAACAGATATACAAAATGCGTGAATGATCAATATATGCATGTGTTTTGTTGAATAAATTACTTAAACTGCATAAAAGCCTGGAATTTTAGGTCTTGTCTGCATGTTTGAAAGATTTTGCATGGAACTTTGCAACATGTGTTTAGGGGCTGCATGCTTTTCTTTTTTGTGCTGCAACATCTTTATGCTGTGCATGCTTTGTTCAACAATGACCGGATTAGTTGCTAAACTAATTGCGGTTCCGTAGTTGATAAAAACTGTGCACTATTTTGCCAGCATCTTATCTGACTTCTTTATCTGAGCTTTGCCTCACTCTGGTGATGCTATTGCAAATTATTTTCTCAACATACAATCCTTGGTTTTGGTCAAGTCAAACTATCTTATGTTTGACCAAGTTTATAGAAAACAGTATCAACACTTATATCACCAAATAGATTTACTATGAAAATATACTGCATAATTAATCTGATGATACTTATTTCATGTCATAAATGTATGTATTCTTTTGTATAAATTTGGTCAAACTTGAAATCGTTTGACTTTTTGGAAAGTGAGAATTGCATTTTTTGGGGGGTGATGGAGAGAGTACTTTGCTACTGCCTCGGCAGTTTCCTTGAGCTAGCTTCTGTTCCATCAATCTAGCTGTAACATTTTGTTGCTGGCAGCTTTGTATAGTATGGTTCTGATTTCTTCTGGTACTAGTTCCAGTCTCATATACATGGCTGGAGGTAGTACTATGCAACAATGTACTTGTGGAACTTTGATAAACTTGGGGTGCGTTGTGGTGAAGGTTTGTGCTTGAAGTGCAAGATATATTAACTGAGTTGAATACCAAGTCATGCCAGTTGTTTGTCATGTCTTTTCCTTTGCATATTTGAGAGGGCTTTGGATGAACCTATGCCATGTAAATTAGTCATGGTTGACAAAAATCTGCTACTGGTTGCATGGTTTTTTATATTTGTGTCACAACATACTAATATTGTGCATGCTAGATTAATGCATTTCAAGGGATGCACTCCTTTGGGACACAGTTCATGCCCTGGGGCTGGGGGTAGCTGGCTAGCACATTAACTTAATGCTGCATTGCACAAATACAGTTCCTGGCAGTTCAGGCCTTGAGGGTGGTACTGTCTATTACATGTTTACAACAGTGGGGCATGGTGCTAGTTAGTGTCATGTGGAGGTCTTATTACCCTCTTTCTGATGCTACAGCCTAGATGTGCAAACATTTGCATTCAGGGATCACAACAAAATTTAGACATATATTTCCCAGTTGAAACCAAAACTAAGGGCAAAATTTGGTGATCAAAATTTAGCATATATTTGTTCTCTGAAGCTATATCTGTTGATCAAAATTTACATTTATTTCCTTGAAATGTCCATTTATATCTGGTGATGAAAACTAGAAATAGTCAGCTATTATTTGGCTTGTTATATCTGATATTCTCTTCGGTATGCGGAATTTGTTACTAGCAGACTGTGCATCCTGAATGACCATGCAGAGCTACGGACAGTCATATGAAATGCTTGTTTTGTTGAATACATTTGTTAGAAGAGAAGGGCCTATTGGCCTTAGCCCATTAGGGTTAATTAGTCGCTTGCTTAGGGGTTAAGTAAACCTCTCTATATAATGAGAGGAGATGTATCAATCTAAAATCAAGCAAGAATTAAGAAGGAAAACCCTTCTCTCTTAGAGCCCCCGCGGCTGGCGTTTCTAGCACCTAAAACCCTAATCTCCTCTTTTACTCTCACAGCCGCCTCTCTGTGAACAGTACCTATTGTTTAGGGGCTGGCAGTTTTGTTTCTTTGTACTGCAAGCCTGCAACATTTTTATACTACTGTGCATGCTTTGTTCAGTAATGACCTTAGTTGCTAAACTAACTGCTGTTCTTTGGTTGACAAAACTGTGGACTATTTGTCAGTATATCTTATACGACTTCTTTAGCTAGCCGTGGCCTCACTTTGGTGATACTATTGTAGATTATTTTCTCAACGTATCTTTTGAAAATTGGAGGTGTATTCTGAGCTACTTTGTTACTGCCTCAGCAGTTTCCATCAATCTTGCATTCTTGCTGTAACATTTTGTTGCTGGCAGCATTATACTGTATGTTTCTGATTTCTTCTGGTACTACTTCCAACCATGAATACATGACCTTTTGGACAAACAAAGCAAACTAAAAGCCTTAAACTAGTTTGTTTTTGTTTGTCCAAAAAGGTTGTGGTAGGTGGCTAGAGATAGTACTATCCAACAATATACATGTGGAACTTTGATTAACTTGGGGTGCCTTGTGAAGTTTTGAGCTTCAATTGCAAGATACTGTGTATGAACTAACTTTGAGTTGAATGCCAAGTCTTGTCATTTGTTTGTCAAGTCTTTTCTTCTCTGCGTGTTTAAGAGAGCTTTGCATCAAGCTATGCCACATTGATTAGTCATGCGGTTGGTAAAAGTCTTCTGCTGGTTGCATAGTTTTTATATTTATGTCACAACATACTAAGATACTAATTAGGCATTTGTGCAAGCTGGATTAATGCATTTCAAAGCATACCCTCCTTTGGGAGACAGTGCATACTTGATCCTGGGGCTAAGAGGGGAGCACATTAGCTTAATGCTGCATTTGCATAAATACAGTTCATGGCAGTTAACAACAGTGGACAGTGCATACTATCTATTCAAGTTTTCAACAGTGTACAGTGGTGGCATGGTGCTTATGTCGTATGTAGGGTTTTCTCGATCTGTGCATATACCAGTGATTTTGTGCCTCCCGTTTGATTATGCAAGGTTGCACGTTGAGCCTGTCAGTATGGTCTTTATGGCCTCTTTTACTGGGAAATCTTTGCATGGCGATTTGATTTACTTGCACAGTTGCACCCAAGTATATATTTGAAATGTGACATATTTGACCAACTGTATATGTCAAAATCAAAGCAATTGCTTTCCTGCACAAAGTTTCTTTGGTACTTGCTCAGAATTTGTTCATTTTGTTCTGTTTCTCTTGTTGCTCGGCTGTTCATCTGAGGCAGCAGTCATTATGTGCCGTGCCGTGCATTCTGGGCTCACGCGTTACTATATTTTCATTTTTGCATGCATTGCGTGTTTCAGTTCAGACTTCTATCCACGATTTCAGGTTACTGCAATCTGAAACAAATGTATCCATGGTTAGCACCCCATCCATGCCTTGTGTCTCTATAATTATGCACTGATAGCAAAGCATTGAATTTTAAATGATGTAATTTTCTATGAGAAATCTTCGTCAAAACAGTCCATGTCGAATACATGGTGCGGTGAATGCATCTTTGTGAATGTAAGGGAGTTCCAATTATCCTACGTGGTTAACTAAACGATTGAAATCTGGAGTCCAAATTTTGGTTAAAACATGGTGAAAATCACCCAAGCGTAGATATGATCCAAAATATACTACTTTAGTCTTAAAATATACCTTCTTCGTTCCAAATTATAAATTATTCTAACTTTTTTAAAAAGTCAAAATATCTCAAGTTTGGCTAAAATTATAGAAACGATTATACAAATTTATGATATCCAATAGGTATACTATGAAAATATAATTAATAAAAAATCTAAATGATATGATACTTATTTGGTATCATAAGTATTATTATTTTAGTATATACATTTGGTCAAACCGATGTTTTGACTTTTTAAGAAAGTTGGACTGATTTATAGTTTAGGAACAAAGGGAGTAGATATTAGAAATTCTTTGATTGCCAATTTGTTTGTGGTCTTTTATCAATTATCCAGCTGGCCATGGATCTATCCAAACCTCATAGTGTATCACACTTGTTTGGAGCCTGGTTAAATTAAGGGCTTCTAGCAAAGATTTTGAAGCCTAGCACTCGGCAAACTCGCAAAGAGCACTTGGCAAAAAATGCGTCAGGAAAGAGTTTTTTGCTGAGTGTCTTTTTAGCACTCGGCAAAATAAAAATCCAAAAAAAATCCGAAAAATAGAATTTTAAAATTTTGAAATTCAAACGTAGTTTTGCATGACAAGATGAACGTAAATGAAAAGGTTGTCAACTACAAAGTTTCATAAATTTTCAAATTTAGATTGTTTTTCTATCCGAGGTCGTTTGAAAAAAATTGAATTTTAAAATTTTGAAATTCAAACGCAGTTTTGCAGGACAAGATGAAATCGAATGAAAAAGTTGCCAACTACACAATTCTATAACTTTTCAAGATCTACAAAGTTTATTTTGGTTATTTAGTCATTGTTCATCTGATATGGTCGTTCTAACATTATTCACAAATTCTATATATGTCTCTTGTAGTTTCATGAAACTTACGAGAGTGAAAGCCCAAGTTTGGTTTTGGTAATTAATGACACCAAGTTGCTAATGCCTTGTGTTTAGGTGCATTATGGCATGGAAAGGTGGCCACATGATCACAAAGAGATGAATGATTAAGTGGAGATCATGGTGATAAACAAGGAGCAAAATAATCAAGGCAAAGGTATAAACATAGGGCTTTGCTTTTACCGGTCTAAGTTGAGTAGAGAAGTGATTGACCGAATTTAGGATAGATAGCCGACTATCAAGAGGGGAAATCACGGTCATCTCTCGAATCAAATGCTACTAGGTTCACATCTTGAGCATATGCATTGGGATCTAGTAAAGTGCTAACTTAACTCCTTTGATGAAAATATTTATGAAAAGCTAACACACATGCACTTTGGTGGTGGATACTTGTTGGTGTTAGCACATTTTCAAAGGAAGTGGAGTTCCTAGGGTTGAGAGGGGTTTGGGTCTCGGTAGGATTCGGTGCTTTTGAGAAAATTAAGTGTATATTTTCTAGTGCGTCGGTGGGAAACTTTAGAGAAGACGCGGGAGTATTTCTCACTGAGAAACACTCACCGGACGCAGTGTGCAGAGGCACCGGACGCTGGCCTTTAGAGTCCGGTGTATTGTTGAGTCTGATCAGAGGAAGCAGAGCGCATCGGACGCCCTGCACCGGACGCAGGGGTTCTGCTGTTCATGCGTCTGGTGCTTGTTGGGATCTGAGAGCGAGTCTGCGAGTTTCTCTGACACGGCACCGGAGTGAGTCCGGTGCTCAGCGTCCGGTGTTAGTGTGTTTTGCAGACCTCTCTGCACATGAGTCCGGTGAGGTTGTGTGTTTGCAAACCTCTCTGCACGTGACCGGTGAGTACCGAACGCGTCCGGTGCTCACTTGGTCGCGTCCGGTGGTCCGCAGGTGACCGTTAGAGTTCAACGCGTGAGATTCAAAGTTTGACACGTGGCTAACATCTGTGCACCGGACGCAGGGGGTCGAGCGTCCGGTGGCTCCCTGCTGAGCGTCCGGTGCCCCCGATTTCAGCCCAGTGAAAGTGGCCAACGACTCTATTGTTGAGGGGCTTATAAATAGAAGTTGGCCGGCTTTGGGAGGCTCGCTTTTGCACATTTGATTACTTGAGGCATACTTTGAGCTAGAGAATACTCCCTCAACTCATCTCCTTGCTTGATTGCTAATCTTAGTGAGATTGAGTGAGATTCAAGTGCATTGCATTGAGAGTTGCATCTAGTGGTACTTGATCTTTGAGTGTTGCGGATTTCTTGTTACTCTTGGGTGTTTTCCGATGCCCTAGATGACTTGGAGCAGCGGTGGTGTTGAACTCGTGATTGGAGATTGTTTCGAGCCTCACCAAGTGATTTGTGAGAGGTTTTTAAGCCTTTCCCGCGGGAGATCGCAATTGGCTACTCTAGTGGATTGCTCGTGGCTTGAAGGATCCCCATCTTGTGAGTGGATGTGCGGCACCCGCTGAGGGTTTGGCTTTGGATTGCCAATTAGCTCGTGATCCATCAAGTGGGTGTATCGCCACAACGAGGACTAGCTTGCCGGGAAGCAAGTGAATCTCGGTAAAAAATCTTGTGTCATCTCTTGCTGAGGATTCTCTTGTAAATGTGATTGATTGATTGGTTATATATCTACTCTACAATGTTGGTATAACAATCACTCCCCTCTCCTTTACTTATGTGCATACCTTGCTAGTTGTGTAGCTTGTTTAGCTTAGCTTTTTTATTTAGGAGTGTAGCTAGCTTCTAGTTGTGCTTTCTTGTAGTAACGTAGTGTTTAGCTTTCTTGCTAGACTTGTATAGGTGGCTTGCATAGCTTAGTTGTGCTACTGCTAGAATAGCTTCGCCATTTGTTTTACTAATCAACTTGTCTAGTTGAAGTTCGTAGAAAATTTAAATAGGCTATTCACCCCCTCTAGCCATTTGGACCTTTGAGAGAGAGATATAGATTTTGTGAACAACATTACTATTGCTTTGTTGAATGAAAAAATGACTAAAATAAAAATTGTAGATCTTAAAAAGTTATACAATTTGTAGTAGAAAACTTTTGCATTTGAATTAATTTACTGCTTCAAAATGCGCTTTGAATAAATTGTTTGCCGAGTGTAAAAAACACTAGGCAAAGAAGCTCTTTGCCGAGTGTCAAAAAAACACTCGTAAGTGTTTTTTTTACACTCGGCAAAGAGCTTCTTTGCCCAGTGATTTTTATTGGCAAAATTGGCCACTGGACACCGTTAAACTGTGGTCTTTGTTGTGAGCCAATAAAAAAACATGTCACTACTGGGAGACACTAATAAACTGTGTACATTTGCTCTAGGACACGGATGCATTATTCTATCCTATTTAATTGGAGAACTAGGAAAATGGCTAATTTGCTCTGCTGCTTTATCCTCCCCTGCAAGGCCAAACCCTTTCCCCAAAATCTATTGCACGGGCATATTAGTGGTGTGGTGGCGACTTTGGGCTAAATCGACTCGATGAGCATGAAGATCGGATTGGTGGTGAGAATTGAGCTACAGGAACAGGAAAAGGGAAAAAATATAGACAGTCTGCCCAGCCTATCTCCGGAGCTGCATAGGAGGGAGTTGGAATCTTGGCTGGAGAGCGGTGGCCGACGACGAGATATCGGTGGCGGCGGCGCTAGGGATTTACACCGCGTCCCCTGATTTCCTCCTACAGGTGTTGATTGAGGAGCTCAAAAATGGTCCAGATGTCGATCTCAGTCAGATGTGAAAAAGGTGGAAGTGGTAGATCGGCTGAACAACTGTTGATCTGAGTTTGGATCGTGCTTAGGATGCGTGGAGATGAGGATTGGGAGGAAGGGGTGGGGTAGAAGGAAGGGGATGAACCGGCATACAGCCTACTTCTCCATTAGGGAACTCTGAGCAGCGACTTGAATTAAAGGGCAGTGGCATTTTTGTGACCTGTTTGAGGTGGAAATGATATTATATGAGCCATGATGTCTTCCACCAAATGGCCATAAAATTGTAATGGTTTGTGGCAAAGACACATTTTTTTAGTGGCCTGTGGCAAAGACCAGCTTTTAACGGTGTCCAGGAGCAAAATTTTGCCTTTTTTATTTGGCGCTTAACAAAAAGTTTCTTTGCCAAATGTCAAAAAAATATATTTGATAAATAAAAAAGCACTCAGCAAAGTCTTTATTTCCGGTAGTGTTCTACTACGGGCTGCTGCTACTTGTTAGTCAATGTGGCTTAGCAAAAATGATATCATTTAAAAAAAAGAATTTTCTTGTACAGATCATCTGATCGGTTATCCACTGATACATACTTTGGCTGTTCTGTGAAGCTGGCTTCACAGGTATTTGTGTTGGCGATCTTATAATAGTTGGGTCTATCTTATGAATTGATAGGTACTAGAACGTGTCAGACTTTGTATTATTTTTATGTAATAATTTAGGAATTTAATAAAGATTTTTTTGACAAGAAACACGAATAAACACCACCCACTAACTCTGTCCTTCTAAAGTAGACATTTATATTATATTATATTATATTATATATATATATATATATAATATATATATACACACACACGGCAACGCTATTCCACACTCTAGGTGTAGAATATTATTCTACACTGCAAGTCAAAACTGAGCTGAAAAAATACTGAGCAGTACTGAACAACGTTCAGTATCAACCAGTTGTACACCCAAGACCACGAAATACTGAACAATACTGAAACATGAATACTGAACGATACTGAATTTTGCTCAGTATAACACTTTGGTGTAGAATAGTATTCTACACCTATGGTGTAGAATAGTATTCTACACATATATATAAGCAAGAAAGAAAAGATGTACAAATAAATAAAAAGGAAAGGAACTAAAAGAAACGTGTGTGATAACGTGATAACATATTGACATGTGTTGTGCCGCGAAAATGTTTTCTAATTTCAACAAAGTCAGTCTGGAAGTTGCTAGGTCAGAATTTGTTACTCTTCCCTGTGGTTTCACACCCACCACTGTCTTTAATCTTTATGCAACGATGACAACCGGTGTCCATATTATATTTTTGTCACGACTTGTTTTGAGAAGAATATCTATGATAATATTGTATTGTATTGATATAGTTGCATGATAATAATATGCTAATAATATATACATGTGTCATGCTGAATTTTCTTTTTCGAATTTCATCTAAGGCCTTGTTTAGTTCACCCAAAAACCAAAAACTTTTCAAGATTCCCCGTCACATCGAATCTTATGACACATGTATGGAAGATTATATATAGATGAAAATAAAAACTAATTGCACAGTTTGCTTGTAAATCGCAAGACGAATCTTTTAAACCTAGTTACTCCATAATTAGATAATATTTATCAAATAAAAATGAAAGTGTTACAATGTCAAAATCTAAAAAAATTTTGGATCTAAACAACACCTAGGCTGGAAATTGATAGGTCATTCGTTCTCGTGATTTTCACGCCCACCACCATCCTTATGCAACAAACATAATTGGTGCTCATATCGTATTTTTGTCACTACTTTGTTTCGAGTGCCATCAAATGATATTCCTCTACCGAAAAGTAAATCTAACGACCAAGGGTGGTCAATATTTTCAGTTTGTATTTTCCCATTCCAATACAAAGATTAGAAAAATGTTTCTACTATCTTCTGATGACCACACACATGACGTTCTAGTCTTCAAATTGTTACTAACTAGAATCTGTGCGATTTTTTTCTTGGTTATGTGCTTGAAAAACAGAGACTGGCCACATTTTTTTTCGTCAAAGATTTCTATCAACTTGATTTATTGCTCTTCAAAAAAAAGTAATATGGGCTCCCTTTATTATAAACAAAAATAATTTATTGTAAACAAAATGAGCTGAACTGAGTGACTGATTTCTTAAAAAAAAAATGACCGATTCGTGGGCTTTGGATAGTTGGCCCGACCTGGAGCACGACGCCACCGTGCCACAGCCGCCGCCCATCGCCGCCTCCCCACGCGGGGCGCCGAGCCGGGCGGAGTGCTCTGTCGACCTCAAGCTCGGCGGGCTCGGCGAGTTCGGGGCGGTGGCCGACGGGACGAAGGAGCCTGCGGCGGCTGCAACTGCAACTGCAACAGCTGCGCCATCCGCGAGCCCGATGAAGCGCCCGCGCTCGGGCCCCGGTGGCGCCGCCGGGGCGCAGTGCCCGTCGTGCGCTGGTGATCCGGTCGTACGAGGTCGGCCCCGACAAGACGGCCACCCTGGAGACCCTGCTCAACCTTCTCCAGGAGACCGCGCTGAACCATGTTTGGATGTCGGGGCTGCTCGGCGACGGCTTCGGCGCCACGCACAGGAACAACCTCATCTGGGTCGTCTCCAGGATGCACGTCCAAGTCGACCAGTACCCGATCTGGTAAATTCACGGACCCATTGCGTCTCGTTCGATCGTCCGATCCTGTTCGCCGGCGGAGACGAGCGAGGCCGGCCGGCCTGCCGGCGCACGTCTGATCATGACACACAGGCTTTTGCCCACCTGTCCCGTTGTTCCAGGGGAGAGGTGCTGGACATCGACACCTGGGTGGGCTCGTCGGGGAAGAACGGCATGCGGCGGGACTGGCTCATCCGCGGCCGCAACTCCGGCGACGTCTTCGTCCGTGCAACAAGGCAAGTCCGGGCCCTCGCGATCGAATGATCGCTTGTTCAACAATGAACGTAGGCATCGCCGGCCAGTGCTGTGCAACTGTTTGCTTCGCTGAAATTAGGCCTATGTTATTACTTTTGCTGATTTGTCGTTGCTTTTGCTGACTAAGTCTAGAAGAAAACCTGTTAATCAAGGAGATCTGGATGCTCTTCGACAAGGACTGGTACTGGAAATTGGCGGTCAATGACATTGGGGACAAGAAACCAAGTAGCTCAGGGGCATTCAAGTCTATTGCCAGACCACTTAACTGCCGTTAGGCTTTAAAATGGACGAAATGACACACGCGTATAGCCGAAGATGAAGTTGGACACAGCGGTGTGAAACAACTTTTTAGTGGCTTCATGGTTTAGTCGATCTTTTATAATGACATAGGCTCCAAAAACCCTCGTGGTGTCCAGTCCAAGTGCGGCGTGCTCTTCTCTCAGGCGGGCGGCGCTCATGGCCAACCAGAATCCAGCGCCATTCGTCTACCTCGACGCTGCCGCGGCAGCCGACGCGCGGGGCCGCGGTGTGAATCCTCAGGACCTGGAGCGGAGCGCGCAGGGCGTCCTCAAATTCCTCTACATGTGCCTCCCCGACACGCCCGTGTACGCCGGCGCCGCTCTCTCCGCCATCCTCCCCGACGACGCCGAGGACCGCATCAGTGCACTGCCCTTCTCGCTACTCCGCAACATCGTCTCCCGCCTCCCCGCCATGGACGCCGCGCGCACCACCACGCTCTCCCGCCGCTGGCTCCTCGTCTGGCGCTGCACGCCGCTCGCCTTCGCCGACGGACGCGCACCTCCTCCCGGGAGTCCTCGCGGGCCAGCGCGACCCCGCGCGCGCCGACACGCCGGCCCTCGCGGATACCTTCTCCCGTGCCATCGCCGATACCTTCTCCCGCGCCATCGCGGCGCACCCCGGCGGGCCTTCGGCGCCGTCCGCCTCGTGTGCGGCTACTACGCGGACGCCGCGCGCCAGAGGCAGCTCGCGCGCTGGGTCCAGACTGTTAGAATTCCGGCGAGGCGAGGTGAACACACACGAGACGCAGTGGACACGATGAATTTGTTGCTGTAAGCGACAGCTTTTCTCATGACCTTTATTTGCTATATATAAGAGATTACATGGATAAAAATAGAAAGGAAAATCACTGCATGTCCGTCATCGGTAGTTGCCATCCCAACTCCTTGGATCATGCGATGAATGATACTAATCCATCTATTAGTCTACCTTCTAAAGTTAGCCAGCTCATGGACTTATACTAACATTCTCCTCCTAAGTCCTAGAGCAACTAGACTAATTTCTTCATGCCGATCAAACTACGAAGCTCATGAAATCGAGTGCGTCCAAGTGCCTTTGTGAGCAGGTCACCTAGTTGCAGCTCAGTGCCCACGAACTCGACGTCGATCAGCTTCCTGTCGCAGCACTCCCGGATGAAGTGAAACTTCACGTCGATGTGTTTGCTCCAGTCGTGATGCACAGGATTCTTCATCAAGGCGATGGCGGACTTGTTGTCCACCTTGAGCTTGGGCGTATGAACCGCCCCTCCAACGAACTCGACTAGCAACCGTGCCAGCCAAACTGCTTCGCATGCTGCTGCTGCAGCCGCGATGTATTCGGCCTCGCAAGACGATAGAGCGACCACCACCTTCTGTTTTGCCGATTGCCAGGCAACTGGTCCGTTAGCGAGGAAGAAGATGAGCCCACTCGTACTCTTCCGGTCGTTGATGTCGCCCGCAAGGTCGCTGTCGGAGTATCCCAGAAGCACGGGCTGCGCTCCCTTGCTGCCTGCCGGGTGATAGTGCACACCCCAGTGCACCGTGCCGGCCACATAGCGAAGCACGCGTTTCACAGCGGCAAGATGTTCTTGCCGTGGTGGCTCCATGAACCTGCTGAGGTAGCCAACGGAGTATGCCAAGTCCGGCCTTGAGTTGCACAGGTACCTCAAGCTCCCAATGAGGCTGCGGTACTCCGTCGCGTCGACGGTTGGTGTCGTTCCCTCCTTCTCGAGCTTCAGCTTCATCTCCATGGGCGTGGCGCTTGCATTGCAGCCGGCCAGCCCAGCCTTCTCGAGGATCTTGGTGGCGTAGGCTCCCTGGCGCAGCGTGATGCCTTGTGCGCCTTGAGTGACTTCGAGCCCCAAGTAGTAGGAGAGAAGCCCGAGATCGCTCATACGGAACGTGCGCAGCATCTGTCCCTTGAAACTTCTCACGGCGTCGTCATCTCCTCCAGTGATGATGAGGTCGTCCACGTAAACGCCCACGATCAGGCGCTGTGTTCCGCTCCCGCGGGTGTATATGCCGTGTTCGTTGACGCAGCGCGTGAAGCCGATGCCCAGCAGCTCGGCGTCGAGCTTGTGGTTCCATGCTCGTGGCGCCTGGCGAAGCCCGTAGAGCGCCTTATGAAGGCGCAGCACCTTGTGCTTGTGCTTGCTGTTGACAAAACCAGGGGGCTGCTGGACGTAGACCTCCTCCTGGAGCTCACCATTCAAGAACGCCGACTTGACGTCCATGTGGTGGACGCCCCAGCCGTAGTGCGCAGCAATGGCGAGCACCAGTCGCACAGACTCCAACCGTGCAACAGGAGCGTACACCTCTTCGAAGTCGATGCCGGGGCGCTGCACATATCCTTTGGCAACAAGGCGCTCTTTGTACTTGACGATGCCGCCGTTCTCGTCGCGCTTCACCTTGTAGACCCACTTCAAGCCGATGGCGCGGTGTCCACGCGGGAGCTCGACCAGCGACCATGTCTTGTTGTCGTGGATCGACTGCATCTCCTCCTCCATCGCAGCGACCCAGCTAGGATCGCCTTCCGCTTCCTTCACCGATCTAGGCTCCTCCACAGTCACAGCATGACTCACGTTGTGGAGTTCGGCCTCCACGTCGTCGCGGTGTGCCAGCCCAGGCGCTGCATCCGAGCCAAGGATGTTGTCGAGCGTCCGGTACCTGTGCACCTCTCCCTCGTCGTCGTCGGCGTCGAGGTTTGGATCGGTGGTGAGCGGCGTCGCGAACTCGATGCCCGTTCCAGCGTGCACTGGTGTCGAGGGCATCTGCTCGGTCTGCAGTGGACTTGGTGCAGCTGAAGACGCTGGCCCCGCCGTGGAATGCTGTGGCGTGCCCTGGGGACACCTTACGCTTGGACACGTCGAGTGCGGCGGCGAGCTCTGGTGTTCGGACGTCGGCTGCTCCCGGCGCTCCAGTATATAGTGGTCTGCGATGGTGAAGGGGACCTTGCTGTCCTCGCCCGAGGAGGCTCCCCAGTCCCAGCGTTCACTCTCGGCGAAAATAGCGTCGCGGGAGACGTGTACTCGCTCGGCGACGGGGTCGTAGAAGCGGTACGCCTTGGAGCCGTCTTGATAGCCGATGAACACGACCTTGACGCCACGGTCGTCAAGCTTTCCGAGGTGTGGATGAGTCTTCTTGATGTAAGCCACACATCCGAACACCTTCAGAAAGTGCACAGGCGGCTTTTTTCCATACCAAGCTTGGTATGGCGTCATGCCGTCGAGCGCGCTGGTGGGCGCCCGGTTCAGCAGGAAGACAGCGGTGTGCACTGCCTCGCCCCAGTAGTGGCCTGGCATGCCGCGGGCGCGCAGGATGCTTCGCGCTGTCCCCACGATCATCTGGTTGCGCCGTTCGACGACGCCGTTTTGCTGTGGCGTATACGGCGCCGAGTAGTGTCGCTGGATGCCTTCTCCTGCACAATACTCACCAAACGTAACAGAGGTAAATTCTCCTCCGTTGTCAGTACGGAGCACCTTCAGCTTTCTTCCAGACTCGCGTTCGACGCGCGCCTGGAATGTCACGATGGCCGTCGGCGCGTCCGCCTTGGAGCGCAGGAGTGTGAGCCACATATAGCGGCTCATGTCATCGACGAGCAGCAGGAAGTAGACGTTCCCGGCCGGCGTCGGTGGCGAGACGGGGCCGCAGAGGTCGCCGTGGACCAGCTCTAGCTGCTCTTGCGCCCGGTACTTGGCCGCCTTGGGGAACGACGTGCGCTTCTGCTTGGCGAGGACACAATCTTCACATACCTGCTCAACATGATCGATAGCAGGCAGTCCACGCACCATGTCCTCACGCCCCAGCTTCCGCAGCGCCTGGAAGTTGAGGTGGCCGTAGCGCTCATGCCAGCGCCACGCCAAGTCGCTGACCCTCGCCGAGAGGCACACCGGAGCAGCGATGGTCATGTCAAGGAGGTACAGACGGCTGGGTGACCGATTCACCTTCGCCAATAGTTGGCGCTGCACGTCGTAGAGACGCAGCACTCCAGCCTCGATGTCGACCTTGTAGCCATCCTCGTCCATCTGCCCAAGGCTCACGATGTTGGTGGTGAGCCGTGGGATATAGTAGACCCCCTCCAGCCGGCGGTGCTCACCAGTCTTGCAGGCGAAGAGGACCGTGCCTTTGCCTTCGATGGCGACCACGGACCCGTCTCCGAATCGGACGGATCCTGTGACAGCGGTGTCGAGCTCGGCGAAAACGCTCCGGGTCCCCGTCATATGGTTCGTCGCCCCGGTGTCGAGCACCCAGCGGCGCGGTCCCACGGCCCCCTTGTCCTCTTCGCTGAGGTGGAGGGTGGCCTTAGGCTCGACGAGGTGGATGTGCTGATGCTGAGCGGCGTCGTGCGGCGGCGCTGTGGTTCGGGAGGAAGACGCGGGTGACGAGATTTCCTCGACGAACATCAAAGCCCGCTCCTCCTCTTCCTCAGCCTGGGCCACGTGAGCCGCGGCCTTTTTCTTCCCGCGACAGTCTCGGGTCCAGTGGCCCGTCTTGCCGCAACTGTCGCAGCGGGTGCCGCGTGGTGGCCTGCCTCCGCCAACGCCCGTGGTATGACCGTCGCGGCCATCCCGCGGCGTGGAGGTTTCACCACCGCGTCCGCGGCGCTTCCCACGGTTGCCAGAAGACGAGCTGCCCCCGGAGCTCTCCTGCTCGCGGCGGGCTTTGCGACGCGCCTCCCAATCCTCTTCGCAGAGCATGAGGCGTCCCATGGCGTCGGTGATCTCCTTGGGTTTGCCGCGTTCCTCGAAGACACGCAGACGCCCGATGACTTCCTCGATCGAAACCTTGTTCAGGTCGAGGAACATCTCGAGGGAGACGGCTGCCTGGGACAGGCGATCAGGGACAACCTGCAATAGTTTCTTTACCACTTCGGCGTCCGTGATGTTGTCGCCGAGGGTGCGGAGGTTGGTGGCGAGCGTCGAGATGCGGATGCCGAACTCGGAGACGGTCTCGCCCTCCTTGAAGATGAGCGCGCCGAACTCACGACGGAGTTGCTGCGCGCTGGCGTCGCGCGCGCGGTCGTCGCCAATCCGGAGCACCTTGACGGCGTCCCACGCCTCCTGGACGGTCTGCTTACGGGCAAGCGTCGCCCACATCTCGGATGGAACCGAGCGTAGGAGACCCGCCATGGCCTGGCGGTCTTGCTGGTACTCATCTTCGTCGGCGGTCTTCGTCGATCCCGACCTCGACGACATCCCAGACCCGAAGAGTCTGGAAGTTAACCTGCATCACAAGCGCCCACTCCGAGTAGTTCGTCCGCGTGAGCATCGGCCACGCGACGTTGGCGGACTGGCGCTCGATGACGCGCTCGACGACTCGCGAGCCAGAGCGGTGGCGGCTGTGTGAGCGGCCACGGCGTCGCGGCGGCGATCGCGAGGGCTTGACCTTCTTCTTGCCGTCACTGGTATCAATCGGCTCCTTGAGGGGCGACTTGGATCCCATGGCGACGGCGGAGAACCGGCTCTGATGCCAATTGTTAGAATTCCGGCGAGGTGAACACACACGAGACGCAGTGGACACGATGAATTTGTTGCTGTAAGCGACAGCTTTTCTCATGACCTTTATTTGCTATATATAAGAGATTACATGGATAAAAATAGAAAGGAAAATCACTGCATGTCCGTCATCGGTAGTTGCCATCCCAACTCCTTGGATCATGCGATGAATGATACTAATCCATCTATTAGTCTACCTTCTAAAGTTAGCCAGCTCATGGACTTATACTAACACAGACGTTCGTCGCCAAGGGCGTCCAGGAGCTCATCCTCGTCAACCGCCCGTGGCCGCTCGATGTGCCTCTCCCGGCCGCGCTCCTCGGCGTCGCCACCCTCACTCGCCTCTACCTTGGTCTCTGGAAATTCCCGGACACCTCCGCTCTTCGACAGAGTAAGAGTGGTGCGGACGCGGTGTTCCCGCACCTCCGCGAGCTCGTCCTCTGCTCGGTGGTGGTGGAGAGCAGTGACATGAACTTCCTCCTCGCCGGGAGCCCCGTCCTGGAGAACTTTGGCATAGTGGGAATCAGGGAGAAGGCGATGATGCGCCTCCGCCTCGTCGGCCAGCATCTCAAGTGTGCGCAGATCCTCATGTCCGCTATGAGCAGCGTCGCCGTGGTGGACACCCCGAGCCTCGAGCGGCTCATCCTGTGGGAATCCAAGGCGTGCGACAACTCTTGCATTAGGCTAAAGATTGGCAAAGCCACCAAGCTGCGCATACTTGGATACTTGAGTCCTGGAATTCACACGCTGGAGATCCGGAACACCGTCATCAATGTAAATACAATTCTCAATTGTGTGGCGGTTTGTTTTATTGCCTTTGCATGTCTGAGAAGCATCTGTAAATCAACAACTAATGCCAATGTCTGAACATTCCTCTGCTTCTTGTGCTTCGGATGCATTTCAGGCTGGGATAAAGGCGACACCAAGCACCATAGTTCCAGGCATCAAGATCTTGGGTTTAAACTTGCGCTTCGGAGTCTGCAATGATTCCAAGATGTTACCGACTTTCCTCAGATGCTTTCCCAACGTTGAGATACTGCATATTGTGGTACTAACAAAGCATATTAGGCTTGTTCAAGCTCATCATACTTCTGCCACGATTGCATCATCTACCACCTGTTAAGATACTCACTTATTCGTGCAATTTGCAGTCGAAAAAAACCGATAAAGTCGCTGGCAAGATCAACCTCAAGTTCTGGCAGGAGGCCGGTCCCATTTAAAGCATCCGTTCCTCCATCAAGATGATGACTTTCCGTGAATTCTGAATGGAGCGAAGTGAGGTTGCCTTCCTCAAGTTCTTCTTCCAAAGTGCCCACGTGCTGAAGAATGCTGTAATTGTGGTGTCCAATGGTAGTTCCACATCCATTCCTGAGGTGATTAACAAAGTGAAGACTCTGATCCCTGAAAATGGGCCTAGTAATTCCTGCCATGTGCTGGTCTATGAAAGTTCAAATCCAGGGGGTGCAGTCTTGAGTTTGCAAAAAGGATTTTATTTTTCTGTTTACGATCCTCTCAAGTACCAATGAAGTCAATGGTATCTACATAGAAGGCAATGTTCTAGATTATTAGCTTGCTTTTTATGAAGCTTATGTTGGTCCTACTGTCAAATTTAGCTTTAATTCCGGAAGTTAATAGTACTAGATTTCTTGCATACGAGTACTGTTAGTCAGGTTGTTCCTGCTATAGACCGTTGTATCAGCGATCTTCCTATTTCACTGATTCAATTTGGCTACATGTGGCCTGAAATTGATGTTTATTTTCTTGAAATGTCCTTTTATTTGGTGGATACTAGAAATAGTCTGAGCTATTATTGGGCTTGTTATATCTGATATTCTCTTCAGTATGCGGAATTTGTTACTAGCAGACTATGCATCTTGAATGACCATGCAGAGTTACTAACAGCTATATGAAATGTGTGAATGATCGATATAGGCATGTGTTTTGTTGAATACATTACTTAAAGTGCATAAAAGCCTGGAATTTCAGGTCATGCCCGCTTGTTTGAAACGTTTTGCATGAAATTTTTTAACATGTGTTTAGGGGCTGCGTGCTTTTCTTTTTTTGTGCTGCAACGTCTTTATGCTGTGCACTCTTTGTTCAACATCTTTATGACCGGATTTGTTGCTAAACTAATTGCAGTTCTTTAGTTGACAAAATTGTGCACTGTTTTGTCAGCATCTTATATGACTTCTTTAACTAACCTTGGCCTCACTCTGGTGATACTAGTGCAAATTATTTTCTCAACATACAAAATGCTAGGTTTTTGGCAAGTCAAACTTTTTTAAGTTTGACCAAGTTTTTATAGAAAACAGTATCAACACTTGTATCTCCAAATAGATTTATTATGAAAATATATTGCATATTAATCTGATGATGCTTATTTGATATGATAAATGTTTGTATAAATTTGGTCAAACTTAAAATCTTTTGACATTTTGGAAAGTGAGAATTGCATTTTTTTGGGTGGGTGGGTGGGGGGGGGGGGGGGTTGGGGGTTGGGGGATGGAGAGAGTACTTTGGTACTGCCTCAGCAGTTTGGTTTGAGCTAGCTTTTTTGTTCCATCAATTTTGCTGTAGCATTTTGTTGCTGGTAGCTTTGTACGGTATGTTTCTGTTTTCTTCTGGTACTACTTCCAGTCATGAATACATGGCTGGAGGTGCGTTGTGGTGAAGGTTATATGAGCTACCGAGTCTTGTCAGTTGTTTGTCATGTCTTTCCTTCTCTGCATATTTGAGATAGCTTTGGATGAACCGATGCCACGTAGGTTAGTCATGGTTTACAAAAATCTGCTACTGGTTGCATGGTTTTTTATATTTCTGTCACAGCATACTAAACTACTAATATTGTGCATGCTGGACTAATGCATTTCAAGGCATGCGCTCCTTTGGGACACGGTGCATGCCTGAGGCTGGGGGTAGCCAGGTAGCACATTAGCTTAATGCTGCATTGCATAAATACAGTTCCTGGCAGTTCAGGCCTTGAGGGTGGTACTGTCTATTACATGTTTACAACAGTGGTGGTGTGGCGATAGTTAGTGTCATGTGGAGGTCTTTTTAGCCTCTTTCTGATGCTACAGCCTAGATTGTTCTTTGAAGCTATATCTGTTGATGAAAATTTCCACCAGCCAGATGTGCAAACATTTGCAATCAGGGACTACAACAAAATTTAGACATATATATCTGAGTTAAACCCAAACTAAGGGCATTATTTGGTGATCAAAATTTAGACATATATTTGTTCTTTGAAGCTACATCTGCCGATCAAAATTGACATTTATTTTCTTTAAATATCCCTTTATATCCGATGAAAACTAGAAATAGGGTCTGAGCTATTAACAACAGTGGACAGTGTTATCGGTATAGATTTCCATCTGGCACTAACACGATGGGCCGGCCCGAGCACGACACTAAAAAGCACGGTCCAGGCATGGCACGGCCCGATGGTAGTGCCGTGCCTGGGCCGCAACTTCGGCCCGCAGTGCCGGCACGGGCACGGCACGATTAATAGGCTGGCACGATTATTTCCATCATCTGATGCTTTGAGGATAGATCATGACTATTGAATGTATTATGAGTCATGTATATAAGCATCACACAACCCTTTCAAACCTTTACTCCCTAGTCGGCGGCGCAGACACATCTTTGTTGCGACCACTCTTTCTCCCGCCTGACTATACGACAGCGGTAGCGCTCATCTTCTCCTTGAGGCAGGGCGCAATGAGCTTTTCGACTTCTCCCGAAGCCACGGGCCGGCACGGGCACGATGGGCCACAGTGCCTATCGGCACGACACGACACGGTTAAGGAGCCATAGTGCCGTGCCTGGGCCGAGAGTTTGGCACGATGGCCCGAGACGGCACGGCACGATAGACATAGTGCCGTATAGTGCCAGGGCCGGGCCGCCCGTTTGGCCAACTATAGTTATCGGGGTGAGTGTGCGCTCATGTTTGTGAGCGTCTGCGTCTATAACTGGGTCTCACCAAAAAAACAACAGTGGACAGTGTACACTGTCTATTCAAGTTCGCAAAAAAGAAAACGCTAGATTAGCCACGTTCATGCGGCCGCGCCGCCCCCCGCCGGAGGTCCTGCTGATCCCGCCGTCCACCCCCCACTCACCCACCCCCTTCTCCCTCCCTTTCCCCACTCCCCAGGCAGTTCGTGGCGGCGCGCGTGGACGGCAGCGGCGCGCCTTCGGTGGCGGCCGCGACCTGCAGCTAGCCGAGGAGCGGCAACTCCGGTTCCCGCAACCCCCGTTGGTTTGTGGAGGAGGGAGGCGGCGCTGTGGCCTGCGAGCGCCCAGATCCGGCCCGCCGTGCTCCAGGGGAAGCTGCGGATTGTCGGCGCGGCTGCAGGCGCCGCACCTCGCCTCTCGGCGCGCCGAGGGAGCCCGGAGGTCCGCCAAGACGCCACACCGAAGGCACCGCCCCGACGCACCGAAGGCTCCGCCTGCCGTTCAGGACCCGCCCGGCACGGGTCCCGCCGTCCGTCGGCGTGGCGGACTCCAGGAACCGCGGCCGGAGGCGTCGCCTCACGATGGCGCCGGCCATCAAGCGCTCTGTTCAGATTTCGTCCTCTGGTGTGAAAACCGGCGAGGAAGAGGAGGCGGTGGAGGACGAGGCGAGGTGTGCAGCAGGTCGACAGGCTCTGGCACGCTTCGTCACTTTGGTTGCGGATGCAACCGAGCGGCCGAAGCCTGTCCATGGTGTGCAGGTCCCCGCTGATGCGATTCGTTCCAAGTTCTGGGCTTAGCAGGGGGATTCTTCCGACAACGACGACGCCGAAGACGAACCTGCCTCGCCAACGACACCGGAACTTGTCAACGCCGCTCTGCAAGAGGGTTTCACCGTCGAGCAGCTGCTGCGGGCAGAGGACGCTCTACAGCCAGGTAAGGTGACGTCTTCGTATGACATCGAGCTCTCGAGATGCATTGTTTCAAAGTTGGTTCAGAGAAAATTAGGCGTTCCGGCACCTTGGAATGGGCCGCTGCCATTGCCCCGGGTCTCGCCTCCACGAACCCGGGGTGACGCTTTGGCTAGGGCATCTTTTCAGCGTGTGAAACATGGTGGCCGGTCATCGCCGGCGTGCCCGACTTACCAGCCAGAACAGTGTCAAAATCTGAAGTTTTCAAAAAATTTTGAAGACGCGTGCTCTGCGGATGGTGGCGCGGATTTTCCTCCTCTAACCTTCGTATCTCCGTTACCAGCATCGAGCGGGGGACGCGGTGAGCGGGATCCGAGCCTTACCACGCGCCGTGGGCCTCCTGTTTTGGCAGATCAAGTGGTTGTTGGTCTAGGGAAATTGTTTAGGCCCACTAAGGGGTTGTGCAATTTGTTCCGGCGCACGGGCACGCGAACTATTCCACGACAGAAAACACAGCCGCTGCCCTCGTCCTCGTCACGCAGAACGTTCGCCCAGGTCGTTCGTGAAGGACGCATGGCGCATGAAGGCGGCAACGGAGGGTTTGGAGTTCGCGGGGGTGGAAGAGGAAGCTTTAACCCTGGGTTTAACCCCGGCTTCGATCCAGGGTCTGGAGGACGGGGGGGTAACCGTGGCTTTGGTTACCAACCTCGGGGGCGTGGGTATGGTGGCCGTGGAGGCGGTTTTGGTGGAGGTCGCGGAGGTGGGCGTGGAAGGTTTGGTGGAGGTGGCTTTGGCGGCTATGGTGGTCACGAGGGCTACGGGGGCCAGGGCCAATTTGGTTCTAGCCGCGACCGTCGTCCCCATGGCATCAACAGAGGTTTTGGAGGCGGCCGTGGGCACTACGGCGCCTACGGTGGACAGCCAGCTAACCCGATGAATCAGCAGGCGCCCCATCCCCACGACTACATCGATCCAGCAGGAGGGCAGCACCAGCAGCAGGCCCCTGCGCCTGCGCAGGTTGCTGATGCTCTTGATCAGCCGAAGGCTGGTCACATGCAGCAGACCGGGCAGCAGTCTCAGCCGGACGCCGCTGGTCAGGACCATGGCCGGGCTGCCTCAGTGCAGCAGCAATCTGGTGCTGGAGACCCAAGTCAGCAGCTGCCTCAAGTCCAGAACCTGGAAGGCAACAAGGCTTTGAACGAGGTACCTAAAAGCACTGTCCCACCAAGCAGTAAAAATATTGCAATGATTTTAGATGTGCCAGAGTCTTCTAATAAGGGTGCTAAAAAGAGCAAGGGGAAGCCTTTTTGTTACCGATGTTTAACCAAAGGTCATACCATACATGAGTGCATGACTGTTTTATGCTGTGATGTTTGCTGTGGTGACCATGTCGCAAAAAGTTGCCCAAATATGAAAAAGACAAACATTTCTGCATTACCATATGGATATGCTGTTGAGGGGTTGGGCTTCTACTATATTCCTGTTTTCACTGATTTTCCCAAGGTTAAGGAAGATGACACAACTGCTGTGGTACGTGTGTTGGAAGGTTCCTTTACTACTGAGATGTTTGCAGTGGAACTGGAAAACCTACTACCAGGGAAAACCAAGTGGGAAATTGAGGAGAAGGGCAAGGATACTTTCTCCACTAATTTTCCATCTTCTGATTGGCTGGCGACAATAGTGAATTGGGGCACTATGGACACAAAAACTGTTCAAGGTAAAATTAAGTTTGAGAAGAGTGTTGAGGATGACGTCTATAAATATGAAATTGAAAAGGTGTGGGTGCAGTTCAAGGGACTACCTGAAGAGCTTAGGGAATTCCCCATTATTTGGGCAATTGCTTCTATCCTAGGTGTTCCGAGAGCAGTAGACACAAAGTTTACCAAGGCTTTTGGTAGAGCAAGAATGAAGGTAGCGGTACTTGACCCCAGTCTCATTCCAGTTTTTGTGGATGTGGTCATTGGGGATGATGTTTTTCAGCTTCACTTTGGAGTGGAGCAAGGGGGACAAGAGGGTGAACCAGAGACTTTTAGATCTGGATTCTACCATGGAAGATGAGGACCCTCAAAATGAATTGGTAGGAAAAGAGGTTGATGATCCAAAGAATAATGAAATTGGTGATAAGGCTATGGAAATTGATGGTAAAAATGAAGAACAACCCCCTAAGGGTTCTGATGGGGGTTCTAAAAAGAATGCAAATTCAAAATCTACGGCAATATTGACAACAAATAGTGATGGTCAGTTGAAGGCACAACTTGTTAACGTTGCAAAGGACTCTAGCACATGTAGCAAGATGAAAACATTGAGTGGTGGGACAGTGTCACCCAAACGTGCAAGCAAGAGGACGGCTGCAACAGCGGACCAGGATTCGGTGCAGAAGGCGGCCAAGCTAAAGGCCCGCCAAAATTTAGAATTCGCATCTGACAAAGGTAAAAATGTGCAGCTCAGCTCTTTTATTTTCCAAGATGATACCTATCTATTAAATTCAACAAAGTCTTTAGGGATCTTGTTAGGAAATAATGATCTTGAAATTAATAATTCCTTAGAGCTGTTAAGAAGTACATAATACCAGCGCATGGTTGATAGCAAAAATTTAATGTTTAATGATAACAAAGAAATTGAGGATGTGGTTTCAGTTTCTTCGAACGAGGAATTTTTAAATCTTGAAGAGTTAAATTATATTTGTGCTGATGTTGCAGAGAGCCTAGGTGATGGGGGTTGCGACCCAAAGTGTCTAAAAACCCCTATATCACACTGCAGAGGCACAAAGAAAATAAAAAATAAAAAAAACAAAATCAGTCAAGATGAAAGGAATTTTTTGGAATTGTAATGGGTTTGCAGATGGTAAGAAATACAGATTCCTGTCAGAACTAACAAAAGAAAAAAACTTAGACTTTATTGCCTTATCGGAAACCGGTAGAGCCAATTTCCCGCAGTCCACCTTGAATAATATCTGTGCTGGCAGAGATTTTTTGTGGCACTGTATGGCTCCACGCGGAAGGTCCGGTGGCATGCTACTTGGGGTTAATCTGTTAAATTTTGACATAGGCGAGATTGAGGAGGGTGATTTCTTCATCCGTTTTAAAGTCAGGAATAGGGAGGATGACTTTAAATTTAATTTGATTGCGGTTTACGGCCCTGCACAGGTTGAGCATAAATCCATTTTTTTGTTAGAGATGGTTCGTGTTTGTTCTAAAGACACCTTACCTATTGTCATAGGTGGTGACTTTAACATTCTACGAAGACCAGATGAGAAAAATAATGTAAATTTTAATGATAGATGGCCTTTTATGTTTAATGCGGTGATTGACTCCCTAAATCTCAGAGAGATAGAAATGACAGGCAGGAAGTTTACTTGGGCTAATCATTTACAGAATCAGACTTTTGAAAAATTAGATAGAATCCTTGTTTGCACAGATTTTGAATATAAATTCCCTCACACCACTGTGCACGCTTTGACTAGAGAAATCTCTGATCACACACCTCTGCTCCTATCCACAAATAATCCATCTCCTACATATCAACCTCAATTTAAGTTTGAATTGAGCTGGTTACTGAGAGATGGATTTTGTGATATGGTTAAGAATGTGTGGCAGGAGACAGTAGTCAATGGCTCGCCCATTGAGAGATGGCAAACAAAGATCAGAAAGTTGCACCAACATCTTAGAGGGTGGGCGAGAAATGTGAGTGGCTCTTATAAGAAAGAAAAGAAAGATATTTTGAATAAATTAGATGATCTGGATAAAAAGGCAGAAAGCGCCACCCTTAGCCAACCTGAGTTGGACCTAAAACATGTGTTGAATGTGAAATTAGCAGAGCTTCTAAGGGAGGAAGAACTAAAGTGGTACCAAAGAGCCAAAGCTAAACATCTGTTAGAGGGTGATGCAAACACAAAATATTACCACCTGCTGGCTAATGGTAGACATCGCAAGACTCGGATTTTCCAGTTGGAAGATGGGAATAGTACTGTTACTGGTGATGCCCAGCTTAAGGGACATATCACGAGTTATTATAAGAACCTTTTTGGTCCACCTGAAATATCCCATTTCACCTTAGATGAGACCCAAATTGACGATATCCCACAAGTCTCCCAATTGGAAAATGAGTTTTTAGTAGAACCTTTCTCACAGGAGGAGGTTAGAGTTGCGATTTTCCAAATGGAACATAATAAGGCCCCCGGGCCCGATGGTTTTCCTCCAGAGTTCTATCAAGTTTTTTGGAACGTACTAAAAGATGACTTGATGGACTTGTTTCTGGATTTCCATCAAGAGAACCTGTCTTTGAGTCGCCTTAATTTTGGAACCATTATCCTTTTACCCAAGAAGGAGGATGTGAAGGTGATTCATCAATACAGACCTATCTGTTTACTGAATGTATCCTTCAAAATATTAACCAAAGTCGCAACTAACAGGTTAACTACCATAGCGAAGAAGATCATAAGACCCACTCAGACTGCCTTTTTACCAGGAAGAAATATACTGGAAGGGGCAGTAATCTTACATGAAACATTGCATGAACTTCATACAAAGAAGAAAGACGGGGTAATTTTTAAAATAGACTTTGAAAAGGCATATGACAAGGTTAAATGGAGTTTTTTACAACAGACATTGAGAATGAAAGGTTTTTCACAAAAATGGTGTCAATGGGTGAGAACATTTACAGAAGGAGGTAATGTTAGTATTAAAGTTAATGACCAACTAGGCTCCTACTTCCAAACAAAGAAAGGTTTAAGGCAAGGGGACCCCATGTCGCCCATACTATTTAATATAGTAGCGGATATGCTGGCTATACTCATTGCTAGAGCAAAAGCAGCAGGGCAGGTAGAGGGAGTCATTCCAAATTTAATACAGGAAGGGTTATCCATCCTTCAGTATGCGGATGACACAGTTATCTTTATGAGTCATGATTTTCAAAAGGCAGTAAACATGAAATTGTTGCTGTGCACTTTTGAGCAATTGTCTGGCCTAAAGATAAACTTTCACAAAAGTGAAATTTTCTGCTTTGGCAAGGCAAAAGAACATGAAGAGTTTTATTCGCAATTGTTTGGCTGTGCGGTTGGAAAGTATCCCTTTCGTTACCTTGGACTGCCTATGAACTCTAGAAAACTCAATAATAAGGACCGGAAGGAGATTGAGAATAGAATTGAAAAGAGGTTGAGTGGTTGGAAAGGGAAAATGCTTACAGTAGGGGGACGTTTAGTTTTAATAAATTTGGTGCTGACTAGTTTACCGATGTTTATGATGTCTTTTTTTGAACTACCAAGAGGTGTTCTTGAAAAAATAGACTGCTTTAGGTCCCGTTTCTTCTAGCAAAATGACCAACATAAAAAGAAATATAGATTGGCTAAATGGGAGGTTTTATGCCAACCTAGAGACCAAGGTGGAATAGGCATATACAATTTGGATATTCAGAACAAGTGTTTGCTGAGCAAGTGGCTCTTTAAATAGCTGAATGAAGATGGCATGTGGCAGGAACTGTTGAGAAATAAATACATCAAGGACAAGACTTTAGGGAGTTGTGTTAAAAAATCAATGGATTCACATTTTTGGAAAAGCTTAATGAACATTAAAGATTTGTTTATGGAATTTGGCTCGTTTAAGATCAATGATGAAAGTCAAACCAGGTTCTGGGTTGACACTTGGTTGGGTAATAAGCCGCTTAAAGACAAATTCCCTTCCTTATTTAACATTGTTAGAAGGAAACATGACTCTGTAGCACAAGTGCTTAGTTCAATCCCATTGAATATTTCTTTTAGAAGGAATTTAGTGGGGGCGAATTTAAGTGCGTGGAATAGGATCGTTGCTTCTATACATGATTTAAATTTAACGGAACATAGGGATGAGTTCATCTGGGGCTTATCTGCATCTGGAATTTTTACGGTCAAATCCATATATGCTGCGTTAATTAACAATGGGGTTAGGGTGTCAAAAAATATTTGGCAAATTAAAGTACCGATGAAAATTAAAATATTTCTTTGGTACCTGAAGAAAGGTGTAGTATTAACTAAGGATAACTTAGTGAAACGTAACTGGGATGGCGACAAACATTGTTGTTTTTGTCATGTTTCGGAGACCATTCAACACCTATTCTTCCACTGCATTCATGCCAAGTTCTTATGGCGCGCTGTTCACTGTTTGTTTGGGTTGTCACCTCCAACTGGCATGACTGATCTCTTTTTGCGCTGGTCGAAAATTGGAAATAAAATTTACAACTCTTTGTTATTAACAGCAGCTGCAGCGCTTTGCTGGACAATTTGGCTAACAAGAAACGAAGTGATTTTTGATAAATGTAGACCAAAATCTTTCTTGCAGGTACTCTTCAGAGGAACACACTGGCTTCGTCAGTGGGCAAATCTGCAGCGGCATGATGTTCTTCGAGAGCAGCTGATCCATGTTGGAACTTACCTTGAGACATCAGCTCTGCAGTTTTTTAGTGCCCGTGGATGGTTAGCTGCTAGATATATTGGTCATGTTTAGTTCAAAAAATTTTATTTCGTTTTGCTTGGTCGATTTGTTGGCTGTCAAGAACTCTTTGTAATTATTGGTCTGATTCTATCAGTTGATAGAAGAAGCCGGATATAAACTATCCCTTATCTAAAAAACAGTGGACAGTGGTGGCGTGGTGCTTATGTCATATGTAGGTCCAGCCCATTTTGGATGATTCTTTGAAGCTATATCTGCTGGTTAGACACACAAATGTTCATCTTTGGATCACAAAATTGTGGAAACCTATACATGTTCTTGATTGAATTGCAAAATGGTTCTCTCCCTTGGTGCAGGGTGCAGACCAGAACACTGCCTAGCTGCTGCAGCAGCCACAGCCAGCAGAGTTGCAGCCGAACACTTCAATCTAGCAAGAGGTTGGCGCTGGTACGTGCAAGTGCAACGGGCAGTTGGGTAAACTTTGATGTTGTGAAGCGTACAGTTACACTAAGATTATTTATTGTGCACATATGAAATTTGACATTTTATATGATTTTTTCATCCCGACACCTTTTGCTCAACCATGAAAGGCTTTGTCCATTCCCAAGAAAAACAAAAGATAAATTTATCATCTAATTTGCTATCTAAGAAGATAGACAAAGTCTGGTTCATCAAAGAGCCTTATCCCACATCACTGCCTCACCAACTTGACTTCCATCTCCTGACATCTTTGAAACCTGCCGCGTGTGTTCAATATTATGCGCGGCTGCTGGAATAAGCATTTTAGTATTCTACCACTAAGGCCTTGTTTAGTTCACCCTAAAAACTATTTTTTTTAAGATTTTTCGTCACATCGAATCTTGTGGCACATGTATGAAGCATTAAATATAGGTGAAAATTAAAACTAATTGTATAGTTTAGCTGTAAATCGTGAGGTGAATCTTCTGAGTCTAGTTAGTCTATGATTGGATAATATTTGTCAAATAAAAACGAAAATGCTACAATACTCGATCCTAAAAAAAGTTTGGGAACTAAACAAGGCCTAACTATGGTTTCTCAACTCTTACCTTTTGGTATGAGAACGAATGGTAAGAGGTTTAAGGATACACACGTAGTGCCAGACTTCTCAAATTCTACTGGTAGAGGATTTTTGCTTATTAATGTACAAACACTATGTTAAGATTAGTATAAAGAACAGGATGCTGTTAAGCACACCACTCGGTAAAAGTGGAATGGAAAATTGTTAAACCATATGCCTTTCACGGAACTCGAAATTGACTATTTATTGAGAGAGAAGAGGGTGTGTAACTAAATGAATGACTCACCTTATAAGGAAAAGCAAATTCTAAACGATCTAAATGATCTCTCTCTATGAAGTTTGATTTCACTTAGGATGTGGCAACCATGCTCAAGTTCAGGTCATGATTCAATGGTTCAACACAACTTTGAGTGCTCACAGTCAGGACACCCAACTTTATTAAGAAAGCCAAAGTTCATACCATACAAGAAAAGAGGAAATAAGGAAAGCAGGGACACATGCATTACAATGAGGGTAATCTGACTTATAACGACTCCTGAACAACTCAAACACTAGAAAGCACTAGTATCACCAAACCAACAACTAAGCTTTCGACAGATGGACTTAGTCTTTCTTCAGGTCCTGCTAACCTAAACCTAGTGATATAGAAGATTAGCGCCAGATGGCACAAGACGCTTTGCTCGAAATGTCTCAACTTAATAAATTGACTTATTTCTCACAATTCTTTTGGTTATGCCTTCTCCTCTCTACCTTTTATATTCTATTAACACTTGAAATTAGCAGAATTCTCAAACTACAAAACCAACTGCTTTCGCACTAGGGGAACAAGATCCGGAGCAAGGACCCTAAGAATTTGGAAAATATTTGAAGAAAAGGTTTTAGCACCGGTATCTCAACTGTAAGTACATATTTGTATATACACACAACAGTGCCAAAATTTAGATTTTTTTAACATCCGAAGTAATATTTTGAATTGGTTTGCACTACAAATTTTGCATGTTTAGGTGCACTTGTTCCTATCTCATTCCAATGTAAAATAAATAGACTTACATGCAGATGATACCAATATGTATTCTCAAACAAGTCCCAAGAGTTTTTCCATGTGTTATGGGATATTGACATTCCATGAAAAAGGCACGATTTTATTAGGTCATAAAAATGAGTATTTGGATTGAGATGTAATACCAATGAAAATTACACTAATGAGTAATGACTCCTCACTTATATCGTCTAAAGCACGTCGCGAGGATTCACACAAAGTAGCGTGTGATACTAGAATTATATATTTAATTTACTGGAATATATATATGTTCTGTAGTATATTTGAGACGCCGCGCGACTGTAAACATATATATAGAAGTTCACATTCTTTGATCAACTAATAATATAATAATACATATACAATAATATATGCTGCCAGTTGCTGTCAGCTCATCCCCAACGACTAGCTAATCTCATCCCAGTGCTTGTTCACATATTCCTCTAGTGAATCTATAATGTCCTTTTCAGCTCGCCCGGGAAGCTAATCCAATGGCATGTCCTTGTTTACTAGCCTTTTGGTTCGTTCCATGCTCGCACGGCACGCAGCAATAATCTAATCTCTATAATTATTCTACTACTATGTTCAGAATCTTGGCACGCTTCACAAACTCCATCAGTCACCTATAAATACATATGCTTGCATTTCACTCCCAGCACTACATACAATACAAACAGTCGATCTCATTCAAAACGAAACCCATGGCTACTCACCACTCGTCGGCTTTCCTCTTGGCCGCCATCGTCGCCTTCGCCGGCGCTCTGAGCACCGCTCTGGCGGCGCGCGACCTCGGCGACCAGGCCATGGTGGCGAGGCACGATGAGTGGATGGCCAAGTACGGCCGCGTCTACAGCGACGCGGCGGAGAAGGCGCGGCGGTTCGAGGTGTTCAAGGCCAACGTCGTCTTCATCGAGTCCGTCAACGCCGGGAACCACAAGTTCGAGCTGGAGGCCAACCAGTTCGCCGACCTCACCGACGACGAGTTCAGGGCCACCTGGACCGGTTACAGGCCCAGGCGGCCGGCGGCGGCGGCGAGCAGCCGGAAAGCGACGGGGTTCAGGTACGCCAATGTCAGCCTCGCCGACGTTCCGACGTCCGTGGACTGGAGGACGAAAGGCGCCGTCACGCCCATCAAGGACCAAGGCGAGTGTGGGTGCTGCTGGGCGTTCTCCGCCGTGGCGTCCATGGAGGGCGCCGTGAAGATCAGCACGGGGAAGCTCGTCTCGCTCTCGGAGCAGGAGCTCGTCGACTGCGACGTCAACGGCATGGACCAGGGCTGTGAGGGCGGCGAGATGGACGACGCGTTCGAGTTCGTCGTCGACAATGGCGGGCTCACCACCGAGAGCAAGTACCCGTACACGGGCTCTGATGGTAACTGCAACTCCGACGAGGCCAAGAACGACGCCGCGTCCATCACGGGATACGAGGACGTGCCGGCCAACGACGAGACCTCCCTGCGGAAGGCGGTGGCCAACCAGCCTGTGTCGGTCGCCGTCGACGGAGGGGACAACCTCTTTAGGTTCTACAAGGGCGGCGTCCTCTCTGGCGCGTGTGGAACGGAGCTCGATCATGGCATCGCCGCCGTCGGGTACGGCGTCGCCGGCGACGGCACCAAGTTCTGGCTGATGAAGAACTCGTGGGGGACGTCGTGGGGCGAGGCTGGGTACATCCGGATGGAGAGGGACATCGCCGACGACGAGGGTCTGTGCGGCCTCGCCATGCAGCCTTCCTACCCGACAGCCTAGCTAGCTAACTAGCCGTTGTTGATGAAGCACACAAAATGTAAGCTAGTAGCTTAATTTGTCGTTAACGTTCACATATCTACTACTTGAGCCACAATCTCCACATGTACGTACGTTGTCTGTAATTATGTTCATATAAGATTGTTTGAGATGAATAAAGTTCATATATATAAGGTTGTATGTAATTAATTAAGATTGTGTGAACTCGATGGAGATGAAGCTTCACCTGCATTATGTACATCCTACGAATTAAGTTTTATATAGTCCAAAAAAAGAATTGCGTGTCAAAATCGACATAATTATTTGAATTTGCTGTCGTAAAGAGTCGGTGGTATTAATTCACAGATTCATTGAAGAATCCCGTCCGTTGAAGGAAAACTGTCATCAGCTCGTCGATTTGAAGTTCACACAAGGCTATACGTTGTAAGGCTGTGAGATGACGATGCTCACTACATAATTCCTACGAATACGAAACCTTAATCAAAAGAATAATTAATATTGCAGTGTGCTTAGTTCATTTAATTACCAGCAAAAGAATCATTACTCGCAATTCAAAATCAGTTGTTGCAAGGACTAAGGAGTCACTATACCGGAAATATTGTCCTTGCCGAGTGCTAAATTATTTATTGATTACAATATTTCGGGCACCTCAGGATGTTTTGGTTCCTCTAACGTTCACATATCGCTTGCTTGTTTGCCGAGTGTTTTTTTTACACTCAGCAAAGAGCTTATTTGCTGAGTATTTTTTTCGCACTAGATAAAGAGCATGTTTGCCAGTTTTTTTTTACAGTTGGCAAATAGCTGCTTTGTCGAGTGTTTTTTAACACTAGGCAAAGAGCTGCTTGAAAGCATATTTTGAAGCAGTAAAGTACTAATTCAAATGAAAAGGTTTTGCATTACGAAGTTGTATAACTTTTTATGATCTAGAACTTTTACTTTTGTTATTTCTTCATTTGACAAAGCGATAGTAACGTTGTTCACACAATTTACATCTCTCACAAGTTTCATGAAACTACAAGAGTGATATATAAAATTTGTGAACAATGTTAGAACCACCATGTCAGATGAACAAATGACCAAACAACCAAAATAAACTTTGTAGATCTTAAAAAGTTATTGAATTTTGTACATGGCAATTATTTCATTTGAGTTCATGTTGTCATGCAAAACTATGTTTGAATTTGAAAATTTTCAAATTTGAATTTGTTAAATGACCTCGGATGGAAAAAGAACCAAAATAAAAATTATAGATCTCAAAAAGTTATGAAACTTCATAGTTGATAACTTTTTCATTTGAGTTCATTTTGTCATGCAAAACTATGTTTAAATTTTAAATTTTAAAATTTGAAGTTTTCAAAGAACTTTGGATGAAAAAATAACCTAAATAAAAATTATAGATCTCAAAAAGTTATAAAACTTTATAGTTGACAACCTTTTCTTTTAAAATCTTGCAATGCGAAACTACATTTGAATTTCTTAAATTTGAAATTCAAATTTTGTAAAAGATCTTAGATGAAGAAACTTCCTAAATGAAAATTGTAGATCAAAAAGTTATAAAACTTTATAGTTGATAACTTTTTGATTTAAATTTGTTTAAGACCTCAAACAATCAATTTACACTTGGTTTGGTATAATACGTCGGGAACCAAAACAGAATACAAATACAACTGATAGTGTGGTGTAATGGTTAGAGAGTGCTGCCACTTGCTTGGAAAAAAATTTTGGTATTTTTTTCAGGTTTTTTTCTAGTTTTTTATTCTATTAAGTGTTCTTTTTTTGCCAAGTGTCTTTTTAGCACTCAGCCTGACAAAAAGCAGCCGACAAAGAGCTCTTAGCTGTCTAAATCGTTGATGAATACTCTTTGCCAAGTGTGACACTTAGTAAAGCCTTTGCCAAGTACATTTAGGGCATTACCGAGTGCCTCTGTCACTCGACAAAGTAGCTGAAACCGGTAGTGAGTCGCCATGAAGAATACCGTTGATCTATTAAATGGAAAACTTTGTGACATTTGTAGGCCCGTTAATGAAACTCCACTGACAAAGGAAAGCCATATTTCTTAAAGACCTAAACCATAGGACAAGCAAACTCATTTACAATCGGTGTATGGAGTAAATGACTATATAAGTTAATTAATGAAGATGGGGTTTGTCAAGAGCTTAGTAAGATGTACCTGGAAAATAAAACCATTGGTAACGTTAAGTGAAAATAGCTAGTGTTTTGGGTTCTACACCCCTTAATATCTCTTTTAGAAGAGCATTAGTTAGGGAAAACATCTACTTAAACTAGGAGGATTCCTCGCGCGTTGCTGTGGGTATAGGAAGAAATATAAATATGTTAGAATGTGTATTGGCTAGTTTGATAGCTTGTATGTTTAGATAAATAGTTAACTTGCTAACGTGGATACTACAATTGCATAAGCTAGTGGATTTTAATTATGTGTGATAGTGGATTATCTAGTTGAATAGCTTGCATGTTGAGAGAAATAGGTAGTGGAGTGTGATAGTGGATTGCCTAGTTGGATAGCTTGCGTGTTGAGAGAAATAAGTAGTAGGGTTTTGCTTTTATAAGAGTATAAGATAGAATGAGCTAGTTATGAGGATGGCATTTGTGCAATTGGATGACCAATGAGATCTTATTAAGTGGAGCATAAGTGGGCTTTTGCTTTATAGGAGTATAAGATCAATCGTGATGAAAACCCCCAAATCACCAAAACCCTAGATCATGCATGTTTACCTCAAAACTCATGAATCAAACCTTAAGTTAACACAAAGATGGCCTCGAATGATGATTACCTGAGCGGTCATCATTGCTGCCACTACCGTTTTGTAGTGCTGTGTTGGCACTTGCTCGTGGTGTGGCAAAGAGTACGCTTAGGTTGACATTTGCCAGGATGGTGCTCCTGTGCACAGGCTGGGGCTGGGCGCTAGGCCGGAGCTCCTACATGCCAGTTAGGCTTGCCCATTAGGACCTAGCCGCCTAGGCGCACTGGCCCAGGTTTGCTCGCCAGGGCTCGGCTGCATGGGCGCGCTTGTCGGGAACGGAGGTCTGGGCTCCTCCTCCTTGGTTGGAGAAGATGAATGTCGGATGGGCCAGAAAAGTAGGCTTGCCCATTAGGACTCAGCTGCATGGGCGCACTGGCCCATGTTCGCTCACTAGGGCTCGGTTGGACGCGCTTGTCGGGCACGGAGGTCGGGGCTCCCCTGCCTTGGTCGGAGAAGATGAATGTCGGATAGGCCAGAGAAGAAGTGCCACTGCCGCCATTACGAGCATGATCGTGGAGGCTTCACTGGGATGGAGAAAAAGAATTGAGGAAAAACGAACCAGTATGTACGTAGCCAGTAGCATGTGAGCAAGGGTGCGGTGAAATTTGTACTAGGCAAAGCTGCTTTTGGCTTTGGCTTTGGGTGGAACCCAAACCAAGTTATGCCGAAGATGGAGAAGAAGGTGAGATTCGTCAGCAATGGAGAAGAAGAGAGTGAGAGAGACCGCCACCATTTTCTTCATCTCCAATTGCCAGAACCCTAACGCGGGCCTGTGTGGGTACGCGTGCGTGGGCCAGCCCACATCGCGTGTTTCGCGCGGAGCGTGACCAGGCGTGTGTTAGAGTTTGTGTTTGGTTGGCTTTTGATTGTTGGAAAAGTAAAAGCAGGTTTTGAAAACCCTAACAAAGGGGGCCTTTAGCTTTGTGGCTCATGAAGCCTTGACTCACGATGATCCCCTGTAAAGCGCATGTCCTGCATCCATGGAACGTGGACACATGGAAATCGGTGTGATTTTGAGTGTTGGACAACGACGATAAGATCGAGTTTGAGGACAAAGCTGATATGAGCAGAGCGGCACGCGTAGCGTGACCTGCCACACGTACAACCACTGTATGTGCTCGTGCATGGCCATTTTAAGTGTTAGATAATAACGATGACAGTTGAGGGCGTGCGCAGCGCGTGCGGTGAACCGACCGGTGAACCAACCCGTAAGCACTTACGGCCCCACTACTCAACACATCCATGATCCATCGTAGTTGTTAATCCATTGGTAATGATAGAACACGAGCTTCTTCTCCATAGTTGTGGCCGTGACCCCTCTCTCTACTCCATGGTGGCTGCTCCTCCTACTCCATGGCGGCTCGCCTCCTCCCCCTCCCCCTCCCCCTCCATGGATCTAGCCACTTCTCCTCCACGTGCATCTTGCGGTGGGGGAGTGGAGCCGTCGGCGGTGGCATGACAGGGGTGGGAGTGCTCTTGCGGTGGGGGCGAGGTGAACAGATGGGGATGATCATGGAGATCGGGATGAGGTGCGGGGCATATGCATGGGGCGTGCCGATGGAAGCGAACAGGAGACAAGGGCACATTGGGAAGCGGAGAAAGGACAGTTCCCGTCTCCCGTGTATGGTGTATGAACTGGTTCAACTTATTTGTTGTAGCAGTCTGTTCGGTGTTGTTTCGATAACCTATTAATGGTGTGAGTCCCTTCTAACAAAATACGTAGCTACTAGGAATACATACATTGATCATGTAAAATGGTCACCTAAAGTTCATATACGACATCGAATTTTATAAATGTTGGACACATATGCATGCGTTTCCAGTATTATTTTGGCGTATGTTTGGCACCTACGTCAGCATTATATTGGGCTACTTGTATAGAACAATTAGATAGTTTATGCTAATTAAGATATGTCATATCCAAAATTTGCAAAAAAAAGGGATTTGCTACATTCAATATAGATCTTATATGCATCAATTAAATATTAAAAAAGATATTTATATCTAAAGCTTCCCTTATTTATTGTATTTTTCTAAATTGATAACTAAATAAATATATATTTCACATATTACCTTTTATGAGAAAATAATATATAATTCCATCTGATCTAAATAAATCAATGGCTCAAAGTTATTTGGATTACCACAGCAAAGCCGGGTCCAAAAAAATTCAAAACTTGGCCACCATCAGCCGTGTCAATAACTTGATCGATTTTATACTGAAATAAATGCTGCCCATTTTATCTCAAAATCAAATAAAAATGTATCCGTTAGTAGGTAGGTGCCAGTATAAACTTACACTACACCTTTCCCATCTCAAAATATATCCGTTAGTAGGTTGGCTGCATTGCATAAGTATGCCCCAGCAGTAGTTTACAGTTGTTTGCCAGTAAACCCTGTGCTAACCAAATTTGTTACTTTCTAAATACACCGATTATTGCCGTTTGCCAATGCAAGAAGCTATATATATAAACGAGTTGACAGGTACTCAGCAGAGACAAGATCGAGCCCAACAACAGCTGAAACAAAATGGTGCTCTATCTCGTGTTCTTGGCTCTCCTCACCTTCGTGCTGCTCCGGCGCATGGCCGGCGGCGCAAGCAGGCGCAGCGGCGGCAATGGCATCCACCACCGTCTCCCACCGTCGCCGCCGGGGCTGCCCATCATCGGGCACCTCCACCTACTTGGATCCAACCCTCACCTCTCCCTCCACGAGATCGCCGCCGGCGTGCACGGCGCCGCCGAGGACGGGTTCATGCTGCTCCGCCTCGGCCAAGTCCGCAGCCTGGTGGTGTTGTCCCCACGCGCGGCCGAGGCCGTCCTGCGCGCGCACGACCACACCTTCGCGTCGCGGCCGCCCTCCGCCGTGGCCGACATCGTCTTCAGCAACTCCGACGTCGCCCTGGCGCCCTACGGCGACTACTGGCGCCTGGTCCGGAGGCTGGTGACCACGCACGTGCTCAGCGCCGCCAAGGTGCAGTCCCTCCGCCGCGCCCGACAGGAGGAGGTGGCCCTCGTCGTCGCCAAGATCCGGGACGCCGCCTCCACCGCGGCGGTGGACATGACGGAGGTGTTCTGCGTCTTCACAAACGACATGGTGTGCCGCGCCGTGTCCGGCAAGTTCTTCCGGCGGCTCGACGGCAGGCACACCGCGTTCCAGGAGGTCATCAACAGCCAGGTCGTACTCATCGCCGGGTTCAACCTGGACGACTGCTTCCCTTGGTTGGCCAAGGTTGGTGGTGGTGTGCTTGCAAGGCTGCTCTTCGCCAAGGCCTTTACCTTGAAGAAGCAATGGGACGTGTTGCTCGATGAGATCATCACCGAGCATGAGGCCAAGCTGGAGGAGGTAACTGACGACGCTGGACACAGCCAAGAAGACGACGCTGACTTCGTACATGTTCTGCTTTCCCTCCAGCAGGAGTACCGTCTCACTAGACAGCAAGTCAAGTCCATCTTGGTGGTATGTTGCTAGCTAAAAAATAAGTTATTTTATAATCACTTTCATTTAAGATAATTTTATATATTAAGTTATTATTATATATATATATATATAAAATATAAGTGCTATTTTATATTTTAGATGTAGAATACTATTCTACACCAAACTGTCTGAACATTAGTACCATTCAGTATTCGTGTTTCAGTATTGTTTAATATTTTATGGTTAATGTTGGATAATACTGAACGATGTTCAGTATTACTCAGTATTTTTTTTAGTTTTGGCTTGTGGTGTAGAATAATATTCTACACATAGGGTGTAGAATAGCGCTACCATATATATAGATGCATATATAAATAATATTTGTTACTCTGGTTTAACCAAATGCATGCTTGCTGTCGATCGCATATATACAACACAGGACATGTTTGGAGCTGGAACAGATACATCATCCATCCTGCTGGAATACGCGATGATCGAGCTGATAAGGAACCCTGACATCATGGCCAAAGTACGCGACGAGATCACCAACAACACTCCCAAGGGCCAAGAAATGGTGAAAGAAGAGAACCTAAGCAACATGAGCTACCTTCGAGCCATCATCAAGGAGACGCTGCGACTGTACCCGCCGACGCCGCTGCTGCTGCCGCATTTCTGCATGGAGGACTGCGAGGTGAACGGGTACGCGATCGCGGCCGGGACGCGCGTCATCGTCAACGCGTGGGCGCTCGGCAGGGACGCCGGCGCGTGGGAGAGAGCCGACGAGTTCGTCCCGGAGAGGTTTCTCGACGGCGGCGGCAGCGCCGCTGCTGATTTCAGGGGCAGGGATTTCAAGTTCGTGCCGTTTGGAGCTGGGAGAAGGATGTGCCCTGGAATCAACTTTGGGATGGCCGTCGTTGAGCTGATGCTGGCTAATCTTCTCTACTGCTTTTACTGGGAGCTCCCGGCTGGGATGGCACCTCAGGATGTGGATATGTCTGTCAAGTATGGACTCACAAGCCGTCGCAAGGAGAAGCTCCTGCTTGTCCCAAGGCTGGCTGGTGGCTGCAGCGTATTGTCAACAAATCTTGTTGTGGAGTAATGGAATAAAAGAATAGGGATCAATGGGTAGTTTTTGTTATATTTCGATCATTGATTGGCGTTGGTGCCCGGCCCCTTAGGTTTTGGAATTTGATGTCTAGATTGGAAATTGTAAGTGTACTGGCTTGGTGAATTCCCGTGCGTAGCAATGGGATCCGGAAACAGTTTATGCTGTGTAATATGAGCCAGGGAAATATTTGAGACTTTTTCTTAACATGCAATGTCTGTTATATTTGCAAAGCCGTGTGTTCCTGGAAATACAAATCTATGAGCCATTTCAGCAAGCTTTTTTTTTTGTTGACGTTTCCTTTTATATTTCTGTTTTTTTTCTTCATGATTTCAGCAACATACACTCAAAAGTTTTTAAGTCTGTCCCTTTATGTTCTTTACTTTGAAGTTTATCTTGAATTGGTGGCCTTCTCATAGAAAAGGAGGGCTTTATGGTAGATTGATCATTTAGCTAAGAGTAGCAGGACATCCGAAACAGTCTCCACAAACAGTTGGGGTGTGAGTGTGTGTGTGGTGTGAGGGGGTGTTGTTTGGGCTCTTGCTTTTTTTCTATTCTTAATATAATGAAACGTAGCTCTCCTGCGTTTTTGAGGAAAAAAAAATTCTACCAAAGCGAAACGCAAATTTCCACTCCCCAGATTGTGAACAGTCATTGATCGCCAAAAAAAATGATTATTGTGAACAGTCACCACTGTGTTTCCAATTGCAATATGCATTTGTTTCATTCTTCAGACAATCTGGGCTGATTTGCTTCTTCTCTACTACTTTTGCTGGGAGCTCCCGGCTAGGATGGCACCTGAGGATGTGGACATGTCTGTCAAGTATGGAGTGACAATCACAAGGAGAAGCTCCCTGCTTGTCCTAAGGCTGGCTGTGTAATGTCATTTGTCAGCAACCCTTGCTGCAGAATAAGGAAATAAAAGACTAGCAATGAATGAGTAGTTTTGTTATAGTTTTTTTTTAGGTAAACTTGTGGACTCTTCAGCATCAACACTCGATGCGGTAGACCTTGGAATATGACATCGTCATCGTTCCAGCCACCATGCTTTCTTGTACGTGTTTTAGATAAAACAGTGTCAGCGCGCCCTACTGTATCACGTCTAGCAACAAAGGTGATGGAGCCCTCGAGTGTTGATGCTGAAGAGTTGCTGGAAAAGAAGATGAGCTAGCTCAGGTCGCTGAACCCGCTCTACTATGGGCTGGAGTGGAACAATGTGTGATCGACTAGTGCGCTGCGGCACCGTGCTGTTTCACCTGTCTGTCTGTTAATGGCTATATATATATATATGTTGTTAGAATAATTGGGCCTAGCCCACTTATTTAATCTAATAAACCTCAAAGACCCACATTTAGTGTTAGGTGGAAAAGTGATTAGTACCAAATGTACTAATCACTAAGAGGACAATCAACTTAAATAGTGAGTATTGAGACACTCACATAGACTAGTTGAAGAGGAGAACTTGGGAGCCACACGAGCGCGCCGTCACCGTCACCGACGGACAGGGCCCAACGGGAAGCTGTCAAGGGCGAGTCTATATAAAGGCCCTTGTCGAGACGCTAGGGCTTTAATCCCTTCCCAAAATCCTCCTCCAGCTGCCGCCACCTCCTTCCTAAGCTCGAGCTGCTCTGCTGCATGATCCCCTGCGCGCACATAGCAGAGGTCTCTGGTGAGCAGGCCTCCGAAACTTCTCCCGTCAAGCGTACCTGCCTGAGTAGGCGGGAAATCAAGTTTTTGGGGAGCTTTCTCCAGGCGCGACTGCTCTGCAAGATGGCGCTACTGCCGGCGATGAAGTCGCTGACAACACCGCTGCAGGCAACACCAATGGTGGCTCACTATCCGCGGGTACCGGAAGTGCCACTTTGGGGTATAAACTGAAACCTCACTGTTACAGTTTCCTTCAATTTGTTGCTGCTGTTTTGATGATATGCTTTATTGCAAATAGTAGCAGTATCAAATATGAAGTTGTTGCCAACATGATGCTTTTGTTAGTATTTTGATTATCTTGTTTATGGATTAAAGCATGGTGTAAAATGACTAAATATCCAACAATCCAAAAACTTGATAGGTCATTTTCATCTGCTAGCTTTGCTGCAAACATGAGGCCACCACCCTTAAAGGATGATGGATCTAACTATAAGATATGGCGGTCCCGATCCATGTTGTGGCTTACCGCTATGCATTGTGAGCATGCTACCAAGGGAAGGCGCACTGAACCACCTCTTTCTCCTGAGGAAGAGAGCAAGTTCAGTGAGGCGGATAACTTGCTTAAGCTATCGCTCATCGGCGTCATAGATGAGGGTATGGTGCCACTGTATATGGACATGCCTACGGGCAAGGACATGTGGGATGCACTGCAGGTCTAGTTTGGAGTTTCTGACGCTGGCAGTGAGCTGTATCTCATGGAGCAGTTCTATGACTACAAGATGGTCGATGACCATTCTATAGTAGAATAGGCTCATGAGATCCATGCTAGCCATGGAGCTTGAGAACAACAACTGTGTGCTGCCCGACAAGTTTGTGGCCGGCGGTATCATCACTAAGCTACCACTTACTTGAAGGGACTTTGCCACTTCTCTAAAGCACAGGAGGCAAGTGTTCAGTGTGACTGGTCTCGTTGCTTCTCTAAGTGTTGAGGAGAATGTGAGGGCAAAGGACACACATGGCAAGAAAGTGCAGGCTGAGGTGGGTAGTAGCACCAATTTGGTGCAGAAAATGAACCCACAGGCTGCCCACAAGAGGAAAAAGAACAAGAATGCTGTCAATCCTCAAGCCCAAGCTTTCAAGGTGAAGGCAAACAAAGAAAAGAGTGGCTGTTGCTTTGTGTGAGGTAGCACTGATCACTGGGCAAAGGAGTGCCCAGACTGCAAGGACAAGCAGCAGAAGAAGATAGTCAACATGGTAGTTAGTGAGGCTGGAAGATCTGGGTATGGTAATTATTTACCAACAATCCTTTCAGTTTGTCTCTCTCCAGATTGGTGGGTGACACATGGGCTAATATTCATGTATGTGCTGACCGTTCTTTGTTTTCCTTGTACCAGGAAGAACGAGGTGCCTCCTTGCTGATGGGGAACGGGACGCATGCAGCTGTTCATGGTGTTGGTACGGTAAATCTGAAGTTTACTTCGGGAAAGACCGTGTAGCTGAAGAACATGCAGCATGTCCTCTCCATAAAGAAGAATCTCGTCAGCGGGTCTCTACTATGTAGGGATGGTTTTAAGCTTGCTTTTGAGTCCAATAAATCTGTCGTATCAAGGTATGAAACATTTGTTGGTAAGGGCTATGAAAGCGGAGGCTTGTTCCACTTTTCTTTGATGGATTCTTGTAATAATAATGTTGTGAACCATGTGAGACATGATGATGGGTGTAATATTTGGCACTCTCAACTTTGCCATATTAATACTGGATGCATGACGTGCTTAGCTAAAATGAGTTTAATCCCTAAATTTGATTTGTTCTAAGGTTCTAAGTGCCATCCTTGTGTGCAAGCAAAACAACCTCGCAAGCCTCACAAGGCTGTGAAAGAGGCAAGGAACACAGCACCACTAGACCTCATTCTTTCTGATTTGTGCGAGATGAATGGTGTGTTGACCAAAGGCGGCAAGAAATATTTCATGACTCTTATTGATGACAGTACTAGATTTTGCTACATATACTTGTTAAAAACAAAAGATGAAGCATTACACTACTTTAAAATCTGCAAAGCCGAAGTTGAAAATCAACTCGAGAAGAAAATAAAACGGTTGCAGTCCGATCGTGGGGGAGAATACTTTTCAAAAGAGTTTGATCAATTCTGTGAGGAATATGGAATTATTCATGAGAGGATGCCTCCTTTTTCCCCTCAATCCAATGGGGTTGCCGAAAGAAAGAACCACACTCTAACTGATTTGGTTAATGCCATGTTAGACACAGTGGGACTTTCCAAGGAATGGTGGGGTGGGCTATTGACTGCATGTCATGTCCTGAATAGAGTTCCTACAAAGAATAAAGAGAAAACACCATTCGAGGAATAGGAAAAGAAAATGTTAACTCTCTCATACCTGCGCATCTAGGGTTGCTTGGCCAAAGTAAACGTGCCAATCAACAAGAAGCGCAAGCTAGAACCAAAGACTGTAGATTGTGTCTTTCTCGGATACGCCATAAACAGCGTGGGCTATAGATTTTTAGTTGTGGAATCTGGAGTGCCCGACATGCGGGTCGATGCAGTGATTGAGTCCTCAGATGCAACATTCTTCGAGAATGAATTCCCTATGAGAGGGAACATACCGAGCACATCTAGTTAGGGAACTCCTGATGCTCTCGATACTTTTGTGCCAACAGAATGCTCTAAACAAACCATTACACAAAATCCTAAGGAGGAAAATGATGGAGTCACTCGAAAGAGTAAGAGACCTAGGGTTGCAAAATCCTTTGGTGATGACTTCACCATATACCTCATGGATGACACTCCAACGACCATTAAAGAGGCATTCTCTTCTCCTGATGCCGACTACTGGAAGGAAGCGATACGGAGTGAGATGGATTCAATTATGTCTAATGGAACTTGGGAAGTGGTTGATCGCCCTTACGGGTGTAAACCTGTTGGATGCTAATGGGTGTTCAGGAAAAAACTTAGGCCTGATGGTATTATTGAAAAGTACAAGGCAAGGCTTGTGGCTAAAGGTTATACCCAAAAGGAAGGCGAGGACTTCTTTGATACTTACTCACCTATAGCTCGATTGACCACAATCAGAGTCTACTTGCCCTGGCTGCATCTCATGGTCTTCTCGTTCATCAGATGGACGTGAAGACTGCTTTCCTAAATGGAGAGCTAGATGAAGAGATCTACATGGATCAGCCTGGTGGTTACGTAATAGAAGGTCAAAAGGGCAAGGTGTGTAAACTGTTGAAGTCCCTATATGGCCTAAAGCAAGCGCCTAAGCAATGGCACAAAAAGTTTGACAAGACCATAACTTCAGTAGGCTTTGTTGCCAATGAGGCTGATAAATGTGTATACTACCGCTTTGGCGGGGGAGAAGGAGTGATCTTGTGCCTATATGTGGATGACATCCTAATATTTGGCACGAACCTCAATGTGATTGAGGAAGTCAAGGACTTTCTATCCAAGAACTTTGATATGAAAGATTTGGGAGTGGCTGATGTAATTTTGAACATTAAGCTACTAAAGGGAGAAAATAGTGGGGTTACTTTGCAGCAATCCCACTATGTGGAAAAGATTCTGAGTCACTTTGGCTATAGTGACTGTAAACCTATGTCCACTCCCTATGATCCAAGCCTAATTCTGAGAAAGAACAAAAGGATCATGAGAGACCAATTGAGGTACTCCCAAATCATTGGCTCACTAATGTACTTAGCTAGTGCAACAAGGCCTGACATCTCATATGCTGTGAGCAAGTTGAGCCGGTTTGTATCAAACCCGGGAGATGATCATTGGCGTGCTCTTGAGAGAGTAATGCTGTATCTAAAAGCAACCGCAAGTTATGGCATTCACTACACCGGGTACCCAAAAGGTACTACATGGTTTTAGTGATGCAAATTAGATATCTGATACTGACAAGTTAAAAGCCACCAGTGGGTATGTATTTACCCTTGGGGGTGGTGCTATTTCCTGGAAGTCTTGCAAGCAGACCATCATCACGCGGTCAACTATGGAAGCAGAACTTGCAGCACTAGACACCACCACTGTTGAAGCCGAATGGCTTCGGGAACTCCTAATGGATTTACCGGTGGTTGAAAAACCTGTGCCCGCTATTTCCATGAACTGTGATAATCAAACTGTGATAATTAAAGTTAATAGTTCTAAGGATAACCTGAAGACTACAAGGCATGTAAAGCGGCATCTGAAGTCTGTTAGAAAATTGAGAAACTCCGGAGTGATATCGTTGGACTGTGTCCATACGTCTAAAAATCTGACAGATCAGTTCACAAAGGGGCTATCACGAAACGTGATAGACAGTGCACCGATTGATATGGGACTGAGACCCACTTAAAGTCTACTATAGTGGTAACCTGCTCTATGTGATCGAAGATCCCGTGAATCAGAGTGGTGAAACAAGCTATGAGTAGACTGAGGGAAAAGACCCTTTACAAGGTCCCTATCTTTAGAAATGCACTTCTTTTCCAAACTGTAAGGCAGGATGGTATATACCTTAATATGATCCGAGTGGCTTATTTAAGCAGGGATGTCGGCCTACAGGACATCCTAGAAGGAACACACCTATGTGAGTCTGACTGCTGGTCCCAGTCTATGAGATTTGGGTGATCTCTAGATGCTCATGAAAAGGCACGGAGTTTGACTTATATGCTCCAACCGAGGGGGTGCTCTAGGTAGCCTTGTATAAGTCAAGAATTTGGGTGAACCTCACTTCGCACAAAACTATGAATTCAAGGCACAAGTCCATTGATCAGTTGTGAATGAGAGTTAGCCCCTTTTCTAGATGGAAGTTCAACTTAACAGTCTCCATCGAAACACTGGTATATCGAACAAGCTCAGAACCGAAGGCATTAACTGTGTGCCTTTGGCGTTTGGTGGGGATTGTTAGAATAATTGGGCCAAGCCCACTTATTTAATCTAATAAACCTCAAAGGCCCACAATTAGTGTTAGGTGGAAAAGTGATTAGTACCAAATGGACTAATCACTAAGAGGGCAATCAACTTAAATAGTGAGTATTGAGACACTGACATAGACAAGTTGAAGAGGAGAACTTGGGAGCCACACGCGTGCCGCCGCCGCCGAGCCGGGCCAGGCCGTGGGCTGGCCGGCTGGGCTAAGTTTTGTCACTCAGCCCATCCAGAAGACAAACCCTAGTTGCTAGCCGTTAGGGAAAACCCTAGCCGCCACCCGTCCAGAATCATCCTCTCGGACAGGGCGGGCGAGTCTATATAAAGGCCCCTGTCGAGACGCTAGGGTTTTAATTCCTTCCCGAAATCCTCCTCCAGCCGCCGCCACCTCCTTCCTGAGCTCGAGCTGCTCTGTTGCATCCCCGGCTAGACCCTCTGCGCGCACAGAGGTCTCCGGCAAGCAGGCCTCCGAAACTTCTCCCGTCAAGCGTACCTGCTCGGGTAGGCGGGAAATCAAGTTTTTGGGGAGCGTTCTCCAAGCGCGACTGCTCTGCAAGATGGCGCGGACAAGAACTGCTACTGCCGGCGATGAAGTCGCTGACAACACCGCTGCAGGCAACACCAATGGTGGCTCACTATCCGCGGGTACCGGAAGTGCCACTCTGGGGTATAAACTGAAACCTCACTGTTACAGTTTCCTTCAATTTGTTGCTGCTGTTTTGATTATATGCTTTATTGCAAAGCAGTATCAAATATGAAGTTGTTGCCAGCATGATGCTTCTGTTAGTATTTTGCTTATCTTGTTTATGGATTAAAGCATGGTGTGAAATGACTAAATATCCAACATATGTAGTCTGAACCTTCTTGCTGAAATGGATGGCTAGATTGGAAAATACAAGTGTACTAGGTGAATACCCGTGCATAGTAACGGGATGCAGAAATAGTTTATGGTGGTGTAAATGTGTAATATGTGCCAGAAAAATATTTGAGACCTTTTCTGTTACAATTGCAAAACCGTGTTCCCGGAAATAAAAATATTTGAGGTGCTTCAGCAAGCCTTTTTAGTTGACGTTTCCTTTGATATTTCTGTCTTTTCCATGATTTCAGAAAAATAAACCCATGATTTTTTGACGCAAAATACTGTAGGGGAGATCCCCACAGTTAGGATTTTATAAATAATTTTCGGAAGTGTTACAAGAGTTTAGACACACCTGAATTAACTGAATGCATCTAACCGAAATCAAAAGGATGACCTAAGGTCGTCCTTGAATCTAACAGACTGGGCAAAACATTGACTTTTGAAATTAGCTAACCAAAGAACATGAGTGGGATCTTGCCGTTGAAAGTTCTTGTCATTGAATAAACACAAGTATTAAGTCTGTGTCTTTATGTTCTTTACTTTGAAATTAATCTTGGTGGCCTTCTCATAGATAAGGAGGGACTTATGGTTGGTTGATAATTTAGCTAATAGCAGCATGACATCTGAAACAGTCTCCACAATTTTCTATCAATGAGAAATGCCAATTTCCATTGCCCAGATTGTGTACTGTCACCACTGTGTTCCCAATTGCAATGCAGCTGTTTCATTATTCAGTCCATCTCTGGCATCAGTCCTCTTGCTCTTTGATTTTCCTTCTTATGTGCAAATAAGAAAACAGTGATCAGTTACATATCTGGGCTGGAGTGCTTTTGAGGTAATTTCTGGATTTCCTTATTTGCAAGATACTGAACAAAATGCTTTCTTTGTACGTGTTTTAGAGATAAAATAGATTGATCAGTAAGTCCAAATATTACTTATGCATGTGATTGGTTCCTTGAGCCTGCTGGCGGCTACACTAGCTAGTTTATAATAATTATTAAATGCTGAGATACAAGGCAAACAAATGTTGATTTCGTAGGCACATCTTAATAGCTGTGTGGTCTCAGTTCTCTTGTTATAATAGTGTACAAGGGTGCGTGTGATTTGGGGTCCTTGTGCGTATTGTATGTAGTGATGCCGGTCCACATTATGTGGCGTGACTATTAATTCTTCACTTACCGTCGAGGTTACGTGCTGGAATCCGTTTTTAGGAATACTTTTCTATTTCTGGCTGATTATATTGTGGTGGGTCACTTTCAGCAGATACCATACGTTTATTCAGCAAGAACAAGAATATATAATGAGTAACTAACTTGATCTGCACGTCATTCAAGGATAACGTCGCATTCGTCGAGTCATTCAACGCCAATAAGAACAACAAGTTCTGGCTTGGTGTCAACCAGTTTGCTGACTTGACCACTGAAGAGTTCAAAGCAAACAAAGGTTTCAAACCAACTTCAGCAGAAAAGGTTCCAACAACTGGATTCAAGTATGAGAACTTGAGTGTCAGCGCACTTCCGACAGCTGTGGATTGGAGGACCAAGGGAGCTGTCACACCTATCAAGAACCAAGGCCAATGTGGTACGTACAATTGTGATCATACTTGAAACAATTAATTATTTCCGTGATGATATATACATGGTGATTAAGCTCTTCTGATGACTTGTACAATGACACAAAAAAATAATTGCAGGTTGCTGCTGGGCATTCTCGGCTGTAGCTGCCATGGAGGGCATTGTGAAGCTGAGCACCGGCAACCTCATCTCGCTCTCTAAGCAAGAACTAGTGGACTGTGACACCCACAGCATGGACGAGGGTTGCGAGGGTGGCTGGATGGACAGTGCCTTTGAGTTTGTCATAAAAAATGGAGGCCTCGCCACGGAGTCCAACTACCATACAAGGCAGTAGACGGCAAGTGCAAGGGCGGATCAAAGAGTGCCGCAACCATCAAAGGTCACGAGGACGTTCCGGTTAACAACGAGGCTGCACTCATGAAGGCCGTGGCCAATCAACCCGTATCTGTTGCTGTTGATGCGAGTGACAGGACTTTTATGTTGTATTCTGGTGGTGTGATGACCGGCTCCTGCGGCACTGAGCTGGATCATGGGATCGCTGCCATTGGATATGGCATGGAGAGTGATGGCACAAAGTATTGGATTCTAAAAAATTCATGGGGAACCACATGGGGAGAGAAGGGATTTCTAAGAATGGAGAAGGACATTACAGACAAACGTGGAATGTGTGGCCTTGCCATGAAGCCTTCCTATCCTACTGAGTAGGAAAAAACCAAGAGTATACTTCTGAAAACGTCATCAGCTTGTATTTGAATAATTATATATGTGCCTTCTGCACTCTCATATAGTTTGTTCTTTATGTATTGCAATCATACACATGTAACTTTTATTATATATGTTTGTTAACTTTGTAATTATCCTTAACGTTTGAAATAATACATTAAAGCTCCGTACAGAGTTCTATAAAGTCTGGAGTGTTGTTAAATAGTCAAACATTGTGATCAAAATGTCCAGATCATTTCATACATGTGGACTTGTGAGACCACATCTTCCTATTTTAAATAAAAGACTAGCGATGAATGGGTAGTTTTGTTGTAGTACAAAACCGTGGTTCACGGAGATACAAATATTTGAGGCATTCCAGGAAGCTCTTTTAGTTGACTTTATTTTTTTCATGATTCCAGATTTCCAGCAATGTAATCAAGTTTACAAGTCAGTGTCTTTATGTTCTTTACTTTGAAATTTATCTTGTTGGCCTTCTCATAGATAAGGAGGGCCTTATGGTTGGTTGATCATTTAGCTAAGAGCAGCATGACATCTGAAACAGTCTCCACAATTTTCTATCAATGTGAAATGCAAATTTCATTCCCCAGATTGTGTACCCTCATGTCATGGTCGGGCGCGCGTATTCCAGGCACGGCCGGGCCTGTGACGTGCGCCGCAGCGAGGAGCGCGCAGCACGCGCGGTGGGCGAGCGCGGTCAGCTCAATGATGCCCAGGGCGTGGTCACCGCTAGTGGCTGAGTAGGAAAGTAGAGATAGCTTTCGTTTTACTTCCTACTAGGTAAATGCCCGTCCGTTGCAACAGGAAAAATTAATACCACAATAATACATTACGAGGGTGATGTTTGGAATATCGATATTGTGCGAGCTATTAGCTATATATTTATTAACAATAAACAAAACAAATAAATTGTAGATGTGTGTGCATAGAGCCAGAAATCATTGGGTATAAATTCTTTCATGCTAGGAAGGTAAATAAAATGATGACACATTTTACCAAACATTAAAACAAAATGATGATATACACTATTTTGCTAAATTAGAAATAATAATTTATGCCAACACCTGTGCACTCGTATGTGCATGTGATCAGTTTGAGAATTGTCTAATACTCATAGGACTAACAAAGGGTATACCAAAGACTATGAAAGTTATTTAAGTCATTTGAATCAAATAAATTAATTCATAGCTATACGCATGTGGAGTGAATTGTATAAGCAAAAGTTTAGAATAGATATGCTAACTCTATAAGTCTGGATAGCAGATGACTCTGGCTTTTTTTAGAATCATGTTCGTATGAACAGAGTAGTGCATTCTTGAACATATAAATTCACCAAGAAGCTAAGAAGTTATACAAATATATACACGAAACTTTGCATTGGCCTGTGGGCTCTGGTGGTGTAGATGACTTTCTGGAGGTGGGCAGCAGGCCAGCAGCAAACTGGTTTTTGGATCTGTAGGTAAAGACAACAAATCTTAAACATTCCCCTTGGTGAAATCTGAAGGCAATGGATACTAATCTGAAGGCAATGGATATTAATCTGAAGGCACATGACAAATAGCCTGTAAATTTTCATTGTCTCTCAAAGCAGTGATGATATATTGATATCCGCATTGCAGTTTGTCTATTTCAGATTAAAAAAAGGCAATTGTTGATACTAAAACAATCACAACATAAACAGGAAATGGACATATTTATTGATAATATAGAGAATGCTTTGCTTTCCTAAGAAGAAATTTACAGGTCCACAAAGAATTATTTGCAGCAAAGCAAAGGTGATTTAAACTACTACACCAAAAAATGACTAAATCGGGTTCCGATGCTAGAATTCATGCATGCTATGTTTGAGAAATCAAAGCTAACTTTAAAATGCAAACAGAGAGGCTCATATGTACAACTCCACTCTTACATGAATGGAGCAATGAACAAACTGAATGAACCTAGTCCAAGACACCAAATGGGGCAACCATGTTTAAAATGCAAGGAATAAAGAACCATATTTCAAAACATAACCTCTCTGATGTAGCCAACGCCAACCATTTATATACATAATAGATTTTTTCCCCAATAGAAGCTGATGCAAAGCAATAAAGTACTATTTTGTAAAACGTTGCATTTCTCTAGGATGTAATCCCCAGCACTGAAATTAGTTCAGTGAGCTAGATAGAAGTGAAAGTTCCTATCTAGAAACTCAAATTCGTTAAATGAGATAGCAGTCACATTTCTACCATTTTCCAATATTACTTGCTAAACCATATCTAGGAAGTGTATATAATTACCTGAGAACAGTGAGGGCTCCCAATCTTTCAGGGACCTTCAAGCTGTGATGGGAATTCTCAAGAATCTAAGAAAATATAAAAAAAGATTTCCACTAACTCAGCCATAGTTCCACTAGGCGGCGCCTAGGCGTGATTAGGCGCTAGGTGAGGGGTAACCGCCTCGCCTAGGGGGGTAGGCGGCATCTAGGCGCTGGACGGCACCGAGGCGGTCGCAGAGCTGGGCGAGCCACGAAATTTCGCCCTCGCAGGCTGATGGCGCGACGCGGAGGCAGACGACGCGGCCTATCGCACGCGCACGGATGTTAAAATTCAATTTTCAGGTCAACAATTCTTCTGATAATTGAGGTATTGATCCCAATCTAAGGGATTAGACTTCTTCAAATACTTCAGATAGAGAAACAATAGTACAGCAGATAGTGAAGATCACCATTGTATTTGCATGCAGCATTAGGCTGACAAGGACACCCCTGAATGAAGCTATGCATTGGTTAATCTAGATTCTATTCTCTAAGTAGTATGTGGATATTCCCAAACGAGTTTCTCTTTGAGGTTCACACATAACCTTGGTTGACATGCAGCTCATTTGTCTTACCTGCTGGACTGAAAACGTACATTCCAATGGTCTTCAACAACAATTCAGAGATCCTTCGATTTTCATTGCTCACTTGTGTAGTAATATTCACCCAACCTATTTTTGGTTTGCTTTTGTACCAAGACATTTATGGTTTAGAGATAACTGTCAGTATATGCCTTGGGCTTAATGGGCCGACGGGTGCTCATGCAAGGCCCAAGCAGCCAAGAGAACGGTGGAGTAATAAAAGTATGACAACGGTAGCAGATCAGGGCATCGAAGAATTATTCAGAAGAAACACATCTTCATCTCCTACTACACTTCTTCCTCCTCGAGCCTCCATCTGTAGGTCTCGAACTCTCATCCTTCCCAAATTCTAGTTCTCCAATCCTTCGTCTAGATTGCTTGCTAAGCTCTAGGCCTCCCTTCCCTGAGGTCGTGTACTCTGATTTATATCTGAATCGAACTATTCTATGGACCAGTTGAAGGGTTGCTAACAATAACCTACTGAAATCTAAATATTTGCAACTGCTTTTGATCCCCATGGTTAGTGACTCTTTCGATCAGTTCTAGATACTTTGTCTACTGAAGGTACCATAGTTCAGAACACTATGTTTTGAAGTGTTTGTGGTAGCGTAGTAACCTCTCCTATATCTTGATTGCAGCACATGAAGATAAATCATAGGAAATGACATAAAACATGTCTTGGAAGCTGATCATACAGCTTTCAAAAATGAATTTGACATCAAGTTAGATCAGCTCGGTGATGATCCTGTTAATTTCCTTGCAAAAAAACTGAACACTGTTTCATACCATGGAGCAGGCGCTAGAACGGCACTGGAGCAGGCGTGGAGGAGCCAGTGCGTCGTCGCACCTCGTGTCCGTGGCGGCGGCGGCGAACGGAAGCGTGAGGGAGCAGACGCGGAGGATGCTGCTCCTGTGGCCGGCCTGGACACGGTGCTAGGGGCGGGGCTGGGGTTCACTGTCGCCGTGCCGCGGACAGGATGCTGGGGCCGTGGAGTGCTGGCTCAAGGGCCGGGCTTCAAGCCGCCGCCGTTGGGGCTGAGCGCTTGTGAGCACAGAGGCAGCCAGGAGAGACCGAGCAGCAAGCAGCGAGCGGTAGCAGGCTGGCCGTCGAGCTGCTGCCGCCGCCAGGGCTGGGCGCTTGTGAGCACAGGGGCAGCTAGGAGCAACTGAGTAGCAAGCAGCGAGCGTCAGCAGGGTGGCCGTCGGGCGCAGGCGGCCTGGCGCTAAGGCGCGGCAGCAGGCTGGCCGTCGGGCGCACGTCGCCTGGCGCTCCACCGCCGGCTGCGACACGACCCCGCCGAACCCCAGCACCGTCGCAGCATCCCTCCTCGCCGAACCGCAACACCGTCGTGGCAGCCCTCCTCGTCGAGCCCCAGCAGCCTGTGCACCGTCGAGAGGGTGAGGGCGAGGCACATCGAACGAATGAGTTGTGGCGTGGGCGAGCGAGGGGATCCGGGTAGAGGGCGCGATCGGCGATTTGAAGGGCGTCGATGTTGCTGGATTGCCGGATTGGGGGAGGTGGGCGGCGAGCACAACAAATGACCGGGGAGCTCTAGCTGCGACGAATCGATGATGATTGGGGATAGGGGAGCCGAAGATTGTGGAGTTTGCCAGGCGAGGAATCGCGCGTGCGGAAGTGCCTTTGCAAAAGGAAGGGAGGGCATGTGCGGAATTTCTTCCAATGGGAGCTGTGAGCGCGCGACACCATATCGCCGGTGTACGGAATAGTTTGAGATGTTTTAGCTGGAGAGATAGAGATGAGCCTGTTGCTCCGGTTGGTTTGAGGTCAAGGGCCATATATATTCTGTAAGGACGTTCAGTTGGGAATTAAGAAAGATATTACCATCTAATCTCCTACCTCCTCTCAACTAATTAAGCCTGCGGCAGGGGCAACCCCGCCGGAGAAGACAACGGACTGAGACTATGAGTTACGTAGTCGAGGGCCGGCTACCCAAGTCGTCTGCAGAGCGACAGCTGAAGCCAACGCCAAGACCATGGAGGCCGAGGTGAAGGCGATCGCCGCCCTCTCCAACGACGGCTCCGCCACGTCAGGATACAAGGCACAGTTCGGCGAGCACCACCAGGATCGGCCGCCGAAATTTCAGAAGATGGACTTTTTGCGCTACGACGGCAAAAGCGATCTGCTGATCTTCATCAACCGCTGCAAATCCTACTTCCATCAGCAGCGTATCATGGAGGAGGAGAAGGTTTGGATGGCCTCCTACAACCTGGAGGAGGGGGTGCAGATGTGGTATATTAAGGTTCAAACGGACGAGGGCACACCGTCTGGCGCCGGTTCACGGAACTCAACAACCTGCGCTATGGCCCTCCCCTCCGTGCTGCTCCCCTCTTCGAGTTGGCAGATTGCCGCCGCACGAGCACCGTCGCGGAGTATCAGGATTGCTTCGAGGCGCTCCTTCCCCACACTGGTCCCCTGGACGAGGCGCAAAGGGTGCAGCTCTTCACGGGCGGCCTCCTACCACCGCTCAGCCTCAACGTCCAGGTCCACAATCCGCAATCCCTGGCCGCGGCCATGAGCCTGGCACGCCAATTGGAGCTGCGGGAGCAGTTCACGCCGGCACCAGCAAAGGGCGCAGTCCGGGGTTTGCTTCCGGCCCCCGCGCCGCGCTTGGCGCTACCCACGCCCCCGGTCGCCAAGGTGGACGCGGCGGGTGCTGCAGGGGACGGGCGGCCACCAGTCAAGCGCCTGTCCCTCACTGAACAAGAAGAGCATAGGCGGCAGGCAGGGCCTCTGCTTTAACTGCAACGAGCGGTACACGCGCGGCCACAACCGCGTCGCCGGCGCATCTTCTTCATCAACGGCGTCGACATCGCCACCGCCGATGACGCGGCGGACGGGGACGAGCCGAACGCAGAAGCCCCAGTCTTCTCCTTGCATGCGGTCGTGGGGGTCCCCATCTCCATCACCATCCAGCTCCAGGTGCTGCTCACTGCCGCCTCCTTCGTCGCCCTTGTCGACATCGGCTCCACCCACAGCTTCATCGGGGAGGGGGCTGCACGGCGCACAGGGCTGCCTATTGAGCCGAGGCCGCGGCTGACGGCCACTGTCGCCAACGGCGAACACGTCTCCTGCCCAGGGGTGATCCGTCAAGCCCCGCTCCTCATCGACGGCATGGAATTCTGCGTCGACCTCTTCGTTATGCCCCTGGCTAGGTACGATGTGGTCCTTGGTACCCACTGGATGGCCACACTGGGGCCTATCGTTTGGGACATCGCGGCCCAGACCATGGCGTTCTAGCGTGAGGGACGTCCTGTGTGCTGGCGGGGCGTGGCAACACCAACTGCGCCGACTCTCAACACTACCAGCGCAGATGAGTCACTCTTGGACGGGTTACTGGGCTCCTTTGACGACGTCTTCGCTGAGCCGAAAGGCATGCCTCCGGCGTGCACATGCGATCACCACATCGTCCTCAAGCCCGACGCAGCACCGGTGGCAGTGAGGCCCTACCAGTACTCGGCAGCCCACAAGGATGAGCTAGAACGCCAGTGCGCTGCGATGATCGAGCAAGGCATCATCCGCCCTAGCGACTCGGCGTTCTCCTCCCCTGTCCTCCTCGTCAAGAAACCAGACGGGTCGTGGTGATTCTGCGTTGACTACCGTGTGTTGGACGCGCTCACGGTGAAGGACAAATTCCCAATCCTGGTCGTCGACAAGTTGTTGGACGAGCTACACGGCACATGGTTCTTCTCCAAGCTGGACCTGCGTTCTGGGTACCACCAGGTGCGCATGCGGCCGGAAGATGTCCACAAGATGGCGTTCCGCACACACGACGACCTCTACGAGTTCCTGGTCATGCCTTTCGGGCTGTGTAATGCGCCAGCGACGTTCCAGGCACTCATGAATGATGTCCTCCGCCCCTTTCTACACCGCTTTGTGCTCGTTTTCTTTGATGACATCTTGATCCACAACAAGTCTTGGGCGGATCATCTTCGTCATCTACACGTTGTCCTCTCTCAACTACGCCGCCACCAACTCTTCGTCAAGCGCTCCAAGTGCGTGTTGGGCGTCACCTCTGTATCATACCTCGGCCACATCATCTCGGCAGCGGACATCGCTATGGATCCGACGAAGGTCCGGGCCATTCACGACTGGCCAGTTCCTCGCTCGGCGTGTGCGGTGCGCGGCTTCCTCGGCTTGGCCGGCTACTACCGCAAGTTCGTCCACAACTATGGTGCGGTCGCAGCACCACTAACCGCCCTCCTCAAGAAGGACGGTTTTTCATGGAACGAGGAGACGACCGCGGCTTTCGCTGTGCTCAAGGCCACGGTCACCTCGGCCCCCATCCTCTCCATGCCGGACTTCACCAAGCTGTTCATCGTCGAGTGTGGTGCTTCGTCCCACGGCTTTGGAGTCGTGCTCATTCAAGATGGCCACCCGGTCGCCTTCTTCAGCCGACCCGTGGCGCCCCGCCACCACGCCCTCACCGCCTACGAATGGGAGCTCATTGGGTTGGTCCCCGATGTTCGCCATTGGAGACCGTACCTTTGGTGCGGCCAGTTCATCGTCATGATGGACCACTACAGCTTGAAGTACTTGTTGGACCAGCGCCTCGCCACCATTCCACAACATCATTGGGTGGGCAAGCTCCTGGGGTTTGACTTCACCGTCGACTACAAGCCAGGGGCAGCAAACGCCGTCGTCGACGCGCTGTCCCGGCATGACACGGTGGAGGGGGCTCTCCTCGCGCTTTCGGCACCGCGCTTCGACTTCATCGACAGTCAAGCACAGCAAACTGATCCGGCCCTTGTCGCCCTTCGCGAGGACATCAGCACTGGCTCCCGTGGGGGGTCTTGGTCGGTCGTGGACAGCATGGTGTAGTTTGCTGGGCGGCTGTACATACCGCCGGCCTCGCCTTTGCTCCAGGATATCATGTTGGCTGTTCATGACGACGGTCACGAGGGGGTTCAGCGCATGCTGCACCGGCTGCGGCGTGATTTTCATTTTCCTAACATGAAACAGCTCGTGCAGGACCTGGTGCGCGCGTGTGCCGTTTGCCAGCGCTATAAGACTGAGCATTTACACCCTGCTGGCCTCCTGCTGCCCCTTTCGGCGCCCTAGGGGTTTGGACGGACATCGCCCTCGACTTCGTGGAAGCGCTCCCCCGTGTCGGTGGCAAGTCGGTCATACTCACCGTGGTGGACAGGTTCAGCAAGTATTGCCATTTCATTCCCCTCGCACATCCCTACTCCGCCGAATCCATCGCCTAAGCCTTCTTCGCCGATAGTGTATGACTACATGGCATGCCCCACTCCATGGTGTTGGACAGGGACCAGTCTTCACATCGACATCCTGGCGCGAGCTTATGCGCCTGATGGGTACGAAGCTACACATGATGACGGCGTTCCACCCTCAGTCTGATGGCCAGTCGGAGGATACCAGCCGCGTCATCATTATGTACCTACGCTGCCTCACCGGAGATTGACCACGGCAGTGGCTTCGCTGGATGCCTTGGGCGGAGTACGTCTTCAACACCGCCTACCAGACGTCGCTGCGCGACACTCCTTTCCGGGTCGTCTATGGGCGCGATCCGCCATCTCTCTGGTTCTATGAACTAGGTGAGACAAGGGTGGCTGCGGTCGCTAAAAGCATGGAGGAGCGTGCAGAGTTCCTGGCCGACATCCACTACTGGCTGGAGCAGGCTCAGGAGACGCAGAAGTTGCACTATGACAAGGTGCACCATCACGTTGAGTATCGGGTGGGCGACTGGGCGCTCCTCCGGCTCCGGCAGCGTGCGGCGTCCTCTCTACCCCAGGCCGTCTCCGGCAAGCTCAAGCCGCGCTTCTTCGGGCCATACCGCATCACCGAGCTGATCAACGACGTCGCGGTCCGCCTCGCCCTTCGGCCCCGAGCACGCATTCACGATGTGTTCCGTGTCGGGCTGCTCAAGAAGTTCCAGGGGCCGGCGCCGGACACCCCTCCTCCGCTGCCTCCTCTGCACCACGGTGCTGTTGCTCCGGATCCGGAACGAGCTGTCCGCTGCCGCCTGGCTCGCGGGGTTCGCCAAGTCCTTGTCCAGTGGAAGAGCGAGTCGGCCGCGTCCGCCACCTGGGAAGATGTTGAGCCGTTCCGCGCCAAGTATCCGGAGTTCCAGCTCGAGGACAAGCTGCTCCTCGACGGGGGGAGAGATGTCATGGTCGGGTGCGCGTATTCTAGGCACGGCTGGGCCCGTGATGTGTGCCGCAGCGAGGAGCGCGCAACACGCGCGGTGGGCGAGCGCGGTCAGCGCGATGACGCCCAGGACGTGGTCACCGTGAGTGGCTGAGTAGGAAAGTAGAGATAGCTTTCTGTTTTACTTACTAGATTATAGGAGCCTGTTGCTCCGGTTGGTTTGAGGCCAAGGGCCATATATATTCTGTACGGACGTTCAGTTGGGAATTAAGAAAGATATTACCATCTAATCTCCTACCTCCTCTCAGAGACGGAACCAGAGCAAATATATAGTGGGGGCCGAGTATAGAAGATATGCATGAAGATTACACTTGGCTTAAGCTCCATCACTTAAAAATAACTAACTTTGCATGTACTCTTAAAGAAAGTTTAAGGAGTTAGGGGGGCCATGGCCCCTGCTAGCCCCCCTGGTTCCGTCACTGCCTCCTCTCAACTAAGCCTGCGGCAGGGGCAACCCCGCTGGAGAAGACAACGGACCGAGACTACGAGTTACGTAGTCGAGGGCCGGCTACCCGAGGGTTGAACGCCCTTGACACCTCACAACTGTGTCCCCAACTGCAATGCATCTGTTTCATTCTTCAGACAGTTCCATCTCTGATATCAGCCCTCTTGCTCTTTGATTTTCCTTCTTATGTTATGTGCAAATAAGAAAACAGTGATCATGTTACATATCTGGGCTGGAGTGCTTTTGAGGTAATTTCTGGATTAGCTTTGTTGCAAGATGCTGAACAAAATGTTTTCCTGTACATATTTTAAATAACATAGATTGATCACTAAGGCAAAATATTTCTATGCATGTGATTGGCTGCTTCAGCTGGCTGGCGGCTACACTAGCTAGTTTTATAATAATTATTAAACGTGGATACAAGGCAAACAAATATTGATTTTGTAGGCGACACCGTTGATTACTGTGTGGTCAGTTCTCCTTGTTATAATAATGTACACGCGTGCGTGTGATTTGCGGTCCTTGTATGTAGCGACGCCAGATTCTATGGCATGAGTATTAATTCTTCACTTAACGTCAAGGCTACATGCCTGAATCCATCTCGTCAATTCCACACAGCATTCTAGGATTACTTTCCTATTTCTAGCTGACTGTGGGTCACTCTCAGAAGATACCATACGTTTATTCTGCAAGAACAAGATTATACAATGAGTAACTAACTTGACCAGCACGCTGCAGCTCGTGTATATACTAACTGCAATAAAAAAGACCACACCTTCACTGACTTACGGCATTAGGAGGCCGGGTCTATATAAAGACATGCCCCCGCCTCCTCATTTCCACACATCCACAGAAAAGGGAGTACACAAAACCACAGCAACCAGTAAGAAAAGAAACACAGCAGCAGAGTAGATCATGGTCACCTCCAAGGCTTTCCTCCTTGCCATCCTTGGTTGTGCCAGCTTATGCAGTTCTGTCCTAGCTGCTCGTGAGCTGAGCGATGCGGCCATGGTCGAAAGGCACGAGAATTGGATGGTTGAGTATGGCCGTGTCTACAAAGATGCGGCTGAGAAGGCGCGGCGTTTTCAGGTGTTCAAGGATAATGTAGCATTCGTCGAGTCATTCAATACCAATAAGAACAACAAGTTCTGGCTTGGTGTCAACCAGTTTGCTGACTTGACCACTGAAGAGTTCAAAGCAAACAAAGGTTTCAAACCAACAGCAGAAAAGGTTCCAACAACTGGATTCAAGTATGAGAACTTGAGTGTCAGCGCACTTCCGACAGCTGTGGATTGGAGGACCAAGGGAGCTGTCACACCTATCAAGAACCAAGGCCAATGTGGTACGTACAATTGTGATCATACTTGAAACAATTAATTATTTCCGTGATGATATATACATGGTGATTAAGCTCTTTTGATGACTTGTACAATGACACAAAAAAATAATTGCAGGTTGCTGCTGGGCATTCTCGGCTGTAGCTGCCATGGAGGGCATTGTGAAGCTGAGCACCGGCAACCTCATCTCGCTCTCTGAGCAAGAACTAGTGGACTGTGACACCCACAGCATGGACGAGGGTTGCGAGGGTGGCTGGATGGACAGTGCCTTTGAGTTTGTCATAAAAAATGGAGGCCTCGCCACGGAGTCCAACTACCCATACAAGGCAGTAGACGGCAAGTGCAAGGGCGGATCAAAGAGTGCCGCAACCATCAAAGGTCACGAGGACGTTCCGGTTAACAACGAGGCTGCACTCATGAAGGCCGTGGCCAATCAACCCGTATCTGTTGCTGTTGATGCGAGTGACAGGACTTTTATGTTGTATTCTGGTGGTGTGATGACCGGCTCCTGCGGCACTGAGCTGGATCATGGGATCGCTGCCATTGGATATGGCATGGAGAGTGATGGCACAAAGTATTGGATTCTAAAAAATTCATGGGGAACCACATGGGGAGAGAAGGGATTTCTAAGAATGGAGAAGGACATTACAGACAAACGTGGAATGTGTGGCCTTGCCATGAAGCCTTCCTATCCTACTGAGTAGGAAAAAACCAAGAGTATACTTCTGAAAACGTCATCAGCTTGTATTTGAATAATTATATATGTGCCTTCTACACTCTCATATAGTTTGTTCTTTATGTATTGCAATCATACACATGTAACTTTTATTATATATGTTTGTTAACTTTGTAATTATCCTTAACGTTTGAAATAATACATTAAAGCTCCGTACAGAGTTCTATAAAGTCTGGAGTGTTGTTAAATAGTCAAACATTGTGATCAAAATGTCCAGATCATTTCATACATGTGGACTTGTGAGACCACATCTTCCTATTTTAAATAAAAGACTAGCGATGAATGGGTAGTTTTGTTGTAGTACAAAACCGTGGTTCACGGAGATACAAATATTTGAGGCATTTCAGGAAGCTCTTTTAGTTGACTTTATTTTTTTTCATGATTCCAGATTTCCAGCAATGTAATCAAGTTTACAAGTCAGTGTCTTTATGTTCTTTACTTTGAAATTTATCTTGTTGGCCTTCTCATAGATAAGGAGGGCCTTATGGTTGGTTGATCATTTAGCTAAGAGCAGCATGACATCTGAAACAGTCTCCACAATTTTCTATCAATGTGAAATGCAAATTTCATTCCCCAGATTGTGTACCCTCATGTCATGGTCGGGCGCGCGTATTCCAGGCGCGGCCGGGCCTGTGACGTGCGCCGCAGCGAGGAGCGCGCAGCACGCGCGGTGGGCGAGCGCGGTCAGCTCAATGATGCCCAGGGCGTGGTCACCGCGAGTGGCTGAGTAGAAAAGTAGAGATAGCTTTCGTTTTACTTTCTACTAGGTAAATGCCCGTCCGTTGCAACGGGAAAAATTAATACCACAATAATACATTACGAGGGTGATGTTTGAAATATCGATATTGTGCGAGCTATTAGCTATATATTTTTTAACAATAAACAAAACAAATAAATTGTAGATGTGTGTGCATAGAGCCAGAAATCATTGGGTATAAATTCTTTCATGCTAGGAAGGTAAATAAAATGATGACACATTTTACCAAACGATAAAACAAAATGATGATATACACTATTTTGCTAAATTAGAAATAATAATTTATGCCAACACCTGTGCACTCGTATGTGCATGTGATCAGTTTGAGAATTGTCTAATACTCATAGGACTAACAAAGGGTATACCAAAGACTATGAAAGTTATTTAAGTCATTTGAATCAAACAAATTAATTCATAGCTATACACATGTGGAGTGAATTGTATAAGCAAAAGTTTAGAATAGATATGCTAACTCTATAAGTCTGGATAGCAGATGACTCTGGATTTTTTTTAGAATCATGTTCGTATGAACAGAGTAGTGCATTCTTGAACATATAAATTCACCAAGAAGCTAAGAAGTTATACAAATATATACACGAAACTTTGCATTGGCCTGTGGGCTCTGGTGGTGTAGATGACTTTCTGGAGGTGGGCAGCAGGCCAGCAGCAAACTGGTTATTGGATCTGTAGGTAAAGACAACAAATCTTAAACATTCCCCTTGGTGAAATCTGAAGGCAATGGATACTAATCTGAAGGCAATGGATATTAATCTGAAGGCACATGACAAATAGCCTGTAAATTTTCATTGTCTCTCAAAGCAGTGATGATATATTGATATCCGCATTGCAGTTTGTCTATTTCAGATTAAAAAAAAGGCAATTGTTGATACTAAAACAATCACAACATAAACAGGAAATGGATGCTTTGCTTTCCTAAGAAGAAATTTACAGGTCCACAAAGAATTATTTGCAGCAAAGCAAAGGTGATTTAAACTACTACACCAAAAAATGACTAAATCGGGTTCCGATGCTAGAATTCATGCATGCTATGTTTGAGAAATCAAAGCTAACTTTAAAATGCAAACAGAGAGGCTCATATGTACAACTCCACTCTTACATGAATGGAGCAATGAACAAACTGAATGAACCTAGTCCAAGACACCAAATGGGGCAACCATGTTTAAAATGCAAGGAATAAAGAACCATATTTCAAAACATAACCTCTCTGATGTAGCCAACGCCAACCATTTATATACATAATAGATTTTTTCCCCAATAGAAGCTGATGCAAAGCAATAAAGTACTATTTTGTAAAACGTTGCATTTCTCTAGGATGTAATCCCCAGCACTGAAATTAGTTCAGTGAGCTAGATAGAAGTGAAAGTTCCTATCTAGAAACTCAAATTCGTTAAATGAGATAGCAGTCACATTTCTACCATTTTCCAATATTACTTGCTAAACCATATCTAGGAAGTGTATATAATTACCTGAGAACAGTGAGGGCTCCCAATCTTTCAGGGACCTTCAAGCTGTGATGGGAATTCTCAAGAATCTAAGAAAATATAAAAAAAGATTTCCACTAACTCAGCCATAGTTCCACTAGGCGGCGCCTAGGCGTGATTAGGCGCTAGGTGAGGGGTAACCGCCTCGCCTAGGGGGGTAGGCGGCATCTAGGCGCTGGACGGCACCGAGGCGGTCGCAGAGCTGGGCGAGCCACGAAATTTCGCCCTCGCAGGCTGACGGCGCGACGCGGAGGCAGACGACGCGGCCTTTCGCACGCGCACGGATGTTAAAATTCAATTTTCAGGTCAACAATTCTTCTGATAATTGAGGTATTGATCCCAATCTAAGGGATTAGACTTCTTCAAATACTTCAGATAGAGAAACAATAGTACAGCAGATAGTGAAGATGACCCTTCTATTTGCATGCAGCATTAGGCTGACAAGGACACCCCTGAATGAAGCTATGCATTGGTTAATCTAGATTCCATTCTCTAAGTAGTATGTGGATATTCCCAAACGAGTTTCTCTTTGAGGTTCACACATAACCTTGGTTGACATGCAGCTTATTTGTCTTACTTGCTGGACTGAAAACGTACATTCCAATGGTCTTCAACAACAATTCAGAGATCCTTCGATTTTCATTGCTCACATTGTGTAGTAATATTCACCCAACCTATTTTTGGTTTGCTTTTGTACCAAGACATTTATGGTTTAGAGATAACTGTCAGTATATGCCTTGGGCTTAATGGGCCGACGGGTGCTCATGCAAGGCCCAAGCAGCCAAGAGAACGGTGGAGTAATAAAAGTATGACAACGGTAGCAGATCAGGGCATCGAAGAATTATTCAGAAGAAACACATCTTCATCTCCTACTACACTTCTTCCTCCTCGAGCCTCCATCTGTAGGTCTCGAACTCTCATCCTTCCCAAATTCTAGTTCTCCAATCCTTCGTCTAGATTGCTTGCTAAGCTCTAGGCCTCCCTTCCCTGAGGTCGTGTACTCTGATTTATATCTGAATCGAACTATTCTATGGACCAGTTGAAGGGTTGCTAACAATAACCTACTGAAATCTAAATATTTGCAACTGCTTTTGATCCCCATGGTTAGTGACTCTTTCGATCAGTTCTAGATACTTTGTCTACTGAAGGTACCATAGTTCAGAACACTATGTTTTGAAGTGTTTGTGGTAGCGTAGTAACCTCTCCTATATCTTGATTGCAGCACATGAAGATAAATCATAGGAAATGACATAAAACATGTCTTGGAAGCTGATCATACAGCTTTCAAAAATGAATTTGACATCAAGTTAGATCAGCTCGGTGATGATCCTGTTAATTTCCTTGCAAAAAAACTGAACACTGTTTCATACCATGGAGCCGGCGCTAGAACGGCACTGGAGCAGGCGTGGAGGAGCCAGTGCGTCGTCGCACCTCGTGTCCGTGGCGGCGGCGGCGAACGGAAGCGTGAGGGAGCAGACGCGGAGGATGCTGCTCCTGTGGCCGGCCTGGACACGGTGCTAGGGGCGGGGCTGGGGTTCACTGTCGCCGTGCCGCGGACAGGATGCTGGGGCCGTGGAGTGCTGGCTCAAGGGCCGGGCTTCAAGCCGCCGCCGTTGGGGCTGAGCGCTTGTGAGCACAGAGGCAGCCAGGAGAGACCGAGCAGCAAGCAGCGAGCGGTAGCAGGCTGGCCGTCGAGCTGCTGCCGCCGCCAGGGCTGGGCGCTTGTGAGCACAGGGGCAGCTAGGAGCAACTGAGTAGCAAGCAGCGAGCGTCAGCAGGGTGGCCGTCGGGCGCAGGCGGCCTGGCGCTAAGGCGCGGCAGCAGGCTGGCCGTCGGGCGCACGTCGCCTGGCGCTCCACCGCCGGCTGCGACACGACCCCGCCGAACCCCAGCACCGTCGCAGCATCCCTCCTCGCCGAACCGCAACACCGTCGTGGCAGCCCTCCTCGTCGAGCCCCAGCAGCCTGTGCACCGTCGAGAGGGTGAGGGCGAGGCACATCGAACGAATGAGTTGTGGCGTGGGCGAGCGAGGGGATCCGGGTAGAGGGCACGATCGGCGATTTGAAGGGCGTCGATGTTGCTGGATTGCCGGATTGGGCGAGGTGGGCGGCGAGCACAACAAATGACCGGGGAGCTCTAGCTGCGACGAATCGATGATGATTGGGGGTAGGGGAGCCGAAGATTGTGGAGTTTGCCGGGCGAGGAATCGCGCGTGCGGAAGTGCCTTTGCAAAAGGAAGGGAGGGCATGTGCGGAATTTCTTCCAATGGGAGCTGTGAGCGCGCGACACCATATCGCTGGTGTACGGAATAGTTTGAGATGTTTTAGCTGGAGAGATAGAGATGAGCCTGTTGCTCCGGTTGGTTTGAGGTCAAGGGCCATATATATTCTGTAAGGACGTTCAGTTGGGAATTAAGAAAGATATTACCATCTAATCTCCTACCTCCTCTCAACTAATTAAGCCTGCGGCAGGGGCAACCCCGCCGGAGAAGACAACGGACTGAGACTATGAGTTACGTAGTCGAGGGCCGGCTACCCAAGTCGTCTGCAGAGCGACAGCTGAAGCCAACGCCAAGACCATGGAGGCCGAGGTGAAGGCGATCGCCGCCCTCTCCAACGACGGCTCTGCCACGTCAGGATACAAGGCACAGTTCGGCGAGCACCACCAGGATCGGCCGCCGAAATTTCAGAAGATGGACTTTTTGCGCTACGACGGCAAAAGCGATCTGCTGATCTTCATCAACCGCTGCAAATCCTACTTCCATCAGCAGCGTATCATGGAGGAGGAGAAGGTTTGGATGGCCTCCTACAACCTGGAGGAGGGGGTGCAGATGTGGTATATTAAGGTTCAAACGGACGAGGGCACTCCGTCTGGCGCCGGTTCACGGAACTCAACAACCTGCGCTATGGCCCTCCCCTCCGTGCTGCTCCCCTCTTCAAGTTGGCAGATTGCCGCCGCACGAGCACCGTCGCGGAGTATCAGGATTGCTTCGAGGCGCTCCTTCCCCACACTGGTCCCCTGGACGAGGCGCAAAGGGTGCAGCTCTTCACGGGCGGCCTCCTACCACCGCTCAGCCTCAACGTCCAGGTCCACAATCCGCAATCCCTGGCCGCGGCCATGAGCCTGGCACGCCAATTGGAGCTGCGGGAGCAGTTCATGCCGGCACCAGCAAAGGGCGCAGTCCGGGGTTTGCTTCCGGCCCCCGCGCCGCGCTTGGCGCTACCCACACCCCCGGTCGCCAAGGTGGACGCGGCGGGTGCTGCAGGGGACGGGCGGCCACCAGTCAAGCGCCTGTCCCTCACTGAACAAGAAGAGCATAGGCGGCAGGCAGGGCCTCTGCTTTAACTGCAACAAGCGGTACACGCGCGGCCACAACCGCGTCGCCGGCGCATCTTCTTCATCAACGGCGTCGACATCGCCACCGCCGATGACGCGGCGGACGGGGACGAGCCGAACGCAGAAGCCCTAGTCTTCTCCTTGCATGCGGTCGTGGGGGTCCCCATCTCCATCACCATCCAGCTCCAGGTGCTGCTCACTGCCGCCTCCTTCGTCGCCCTTGTCGACATCGGCTCCACCCGCAGCTTCATCGGGGAGGGGGCTGCACGGCGCACAGGGCTGCCTATTGAGCCGAGGCCGCGGCTGACGGCCACTGTCGCCAACGGCGAACACGTCTCCTGCCCAGGGGTGATCCGTCAAGCCCCGCTCCTCATCGACGGCATGGAATTCTGCGTCGACCTCTTCGTTATGCCCCTGGCTAGGTACGATGTGGTCCTTGGTACCCACTGGATGGCCACGCTGGGGCCTATCGTTTGGGACATCGCGGCCCAGACCATGGCGTTCTAGCGTGAGGGACGTCCTGTGTGCTGGCGGGGCGTGGCAACACCAACTGCGCCGACTCTCAACACTACCAGCGCAGATGAGTCACTCTTGGAGGGGTTACTGGGCTCCTTTGACGACGTCTTCGCTGAGCCGAAAGGCATGCCTCCGGCGTGCACATGCGATCACCACATCGTCCTCAAGCCCGACGCAGCACCGGTGGCAGTGAGGCCCTACCAGTACTCGGCAGCCCACAAGGATGAGCTAGAACGCCAGTGCGCTGCGATGATCGAGCAAGGCATCATCCGCCCTAGCGACTCGGCGTTCTCCTCCCCTGTCCTCCTCGTCAAGAAACCAGACGGGTCGTGGTGATTCTGCGTTGACTACCGTGTGTTGGACGCGCTCACGGTGAAGGACAAATTCCCAATCCTGGTCGTCGACAAGTTGTTGGACGAGCTACACAGGACATGGTTCTTCTCCAAGCTGGACCTGCGTTCTGGGTACCACCAGGTGCGCATGCGGCTGGAAGATGTCCACAAGATGGCGTTCCGCACACACGACGACCTCTACGAGTTCCTGGTCATGCCTTTCGGGCTGTGTAATGCGCCAGCGACGTTCCAGGCACTCATGAATGATGTCCTCCGCCCCTTTCTACACCGCTTTGTGCTCGTTTTCTTTGATGACATCTTGATCCACAACAAGTCTTGGTCGGATCATCTTCGTCATCTACACGTTGTCCTCTCTCAACTACGCCGCCACCAACTCTTTGTCAAGCGCTCCAAGTGCGCGTTGGGCGTCACCTCTGTATCATACCTCGGCCACATCATCTCGGCAGCGGACATCGCTATGGATCCGGCAAAGGTCCGGGCCATTCACGACTGGCCAGTTCCTCGCTCGGCGTGTGCGGTTCGCGGCTTCCTCGGCTTGGCTGGCTACTACCGCAAGTTCGTCCACAACTATGGTGCGGTCGCAGCACCACTAACCGCCCTCCTCAAGAAGGACGGTTTTTCATGGAACGAGGAGACGACCGCGGCTTTCGCTGTGCTCAAGGCCACGGTCACCTCGGCCCCCATCCTCGCCATGCCGGACTTCACCAAGCTGTTCATCGTCGAGTGTGGCGCTTCGTCCCACGGCTTTGGAGTCGTGCTCATTCAAGATGGCCACCCGGTCGCCTTCTTCAGCCGACCCGTGGTGCCCCGCCACCACGCCCTCACCGCCTACGAATGGGAGCTCATTGGGTTGGTCCACGATGTTCGCCATTGGAGACCGTACCTTTGGGGCGGCCAGTTCATCGTCATGATGGACCACTACAGCTTGAAGTACTTGTTGGACCAGCGCCTCGCCATCATTCCACAACATCATTGGGTGGGCAAGCTCCTGGGGTTTGACTTCACCGTCGACTACGAGCCAGGGGCAGCAAACGCCGTCGTCGACGCGCTGTCCCGGCATGACACGGTGGAGGGGGCTCTCCTCGCGCTTTCGGCACCGCGCTTCGACTTCATCGACAGTCAAGCACAGCAAACTGATCCGGCCCTTGTCGCCCTTCGCGAGGACATCAGCACTGGCTCCCGTGGGGCGTCTTGGTCGGTCGTGGACAGCATGGTGTAGTTTGCTGGGCGGCTATACATACCGCCGGCCTCGCCTTTGCTCCAGGATATCATGTTGGCTGTTCATGACGACGGTCACGAGGGGGTTCAGCGCATGCTGCACCGGCTGCGGCATGATTTTCATTTTTCTAACATGAAACTGCTCGTGCAGGACCTGGTGCGCGCGTGTGCCGTTTGCCAGCGCTATAAGACTGAGCATTTACACCCTGCTGGCCTCCTGCTGCCCCTTTCGGCGCCCTAGGGGTTTGGACGGACATCACCCTCGACTTCGTGGAAGCGCTCCCCCGTGTCGGTGGCAAGTCGGTCATACTCACCGTGGTGGACAGGTTCAGCAAGTATTGCCATTTCATTCCCCTCGCACATCCCTACTCCGCCGAATCCATCGCCTAAGCCTTCTTCGCCGATATTGTATGACTACATGACATGCCCCACTCCATGGTGTCGGACAGGGACCAGTCTTCACATCGACATCCTGGCGCGAGCTTATGCGCCTGATGGGTACGAAGCTACACATGATGACGGCGTTCCACCCTCAGTCTGATGGCCAGTCGGAGGATACCAGCCGCGTCATCATTATGTACCTACGCTGCCTCACCGGAGATTGACCACGGCAGTGGCTTCGCTGGATGCCTTGGGCGGAGTACGTCTTCAACACCGCCTACCAGACGTCGCTGCGCGACACTCCTTTCCGGGTCGTCTACGGGCGCGATCCGCCATCTCTCTGGTTCTATGAACTAGGTGAGACAAGGGTGGCTGCGGTCGCTAAAAGCATGGAGGAGCGTGCAGAGTTCCTGGCCGACATCCACTACTGGCTGGAGCAGGCTCAGGAGACGCAGAAGTTGCACTATGACAAGGTGCACCATCACGTTGAGTATCGGGTGGGCGACTGGGCGCTCCTCCGGCTCCGGCAGCGTGCGGCGTCCTCTCTACCCCAGGCCGTCTCCGGCAAGCTCAAGCCGCGCTTCTTCGGGCCATACCGCGTCACCGAGCTGATCAACGACGTCGCGGTCCGCCTCGCCCTTCGGCCCCGAGCACGCATTCACGATGTGTTCCGTGTCGGGCTGCTCAAGAAGTTCCAGGGGCCGGCGCCGGACACCCCTCCTCCGCTGCCTCCTCTGCACCACGGTGCTGTTGCTCCGGATCCGGAACGAGCTGTCCGCTGCCGCCTGGCTCGCGGGGTTCGCCAAGTCCTTGTCCAGTGGAAGAGCGAGTCGGCCGCGTCCGCCACCTGGGAAGATGTTGAGCCGTTCCGCGCCAAGTATCCGGAGTTCCAGCTCGAGGACAAGCTGCTCCTCGATGGGGGGAAAGATGTCATGGTCGGGTGCGCGTATTCTAGGCACGGCTGGGCCCGTGATGTGTGCCGCAGCGAGGAGCGCGCAACACGCGCGGTGGGCGAGCGCGGTCAGCGCGATGACGCCCAGGACGTGGTCACCGTGAGTGGCTGAGTAGGAAAGTAGAGATAGCTTTCTGTTTTACTTACTAGATTATAGGAGCCTGTTGCTCCGGTTGGTTTGAGGCCAAGGGCCATATATATTTTGTACGGACGTTCAGTTGGGAATTAAGAAAGATATTACCATCTAATCTCCTACCTCCTCTCAGAGACGGAACCAGAGCAAATATATAGTGGGGGCCGAGTATAGAAGATATGCATGAAGATTACACTTGGCTTAAGCTCCATCACTTAAAAATAACTAACTTTGCATGTACTCTTAAAGAAAGTTTAAGGAGTTAGGGGGGGGCCATGGCCCCTGCTAGCCCCCCTGGTTCCGTCACTGCCTCCTCTCAACTAAGCCTGCGGCAGGGGCAACCCCGCCGGAGAAGACAACGGACCGAGACTACGAGTTACGTAGTCGAGGGCCGGCTACCCGAGGGTTGAACGCCCTTGACACCTCACAACTGTGTCCCCAACTGCAATGCATCTGTTTCATTCTTCAGACAGTTCCATCTCTGATATCAGCCCTCTTGCTCTTTGATTTTCCTTCTTATGTTATGTGCAAATAAGAAAACAGTGATCATGTTACATATCTGGGCTGGAGTGCTTTTGAGGTAATTTCTGGATTAGCTTTGTTGCAAGATGCTGAACAAAATGTTTTCCTGTACATATTTTAAATAACATAGATTGATCACTAAGGCAAAATATTTCTATGCATGTGATTGGCTGCTTCAGCTGGCTGGCGGCTACACTAGCTAGTTTTATAATAATTATTAAACGTGGATACAAGGCAAACAAATATTGATTTTGTAGGCGACACCGTTGATTACTGTGTGGTCAGTTCTCCTTGTTATAATAATGTACACGCGTGCGTGTGATTTGCGGTCCTTGTATGTAGCGACGCCAGATTCTATGGCATGAGTATTAATTCTTCACTTAACGTCAAGGCTACATGCCTGAATCCATCTCGTCAATTCCACACAGCATTCTAGGATTACTTTCCTATTTCTAGCTGACTGTGGGTCACTCTCAGAAGATACCATACGTTTATTCTGCAAGAACAAGATTATACAATGAGTAACTAACTTGACCAGCACGCTGCAGCTCGTGTATATACTAACTGCAATAAAAAAGACCACACCTTCACTGACTTACGGCATTAGGAGGCCGGGTCTATATAAAGACATGCCCCCGCCTCCTCATTTCCACACATCCACAGAAAAGGGAGTACACAAAACCACAGCAACCAGTAAGAAAAGAAACACAGCAGCAGAGTAGATCATGGTCACCTCCAAGGCTTTCCTCCTTGCCATCCTTGGTTGTGCCAGCTTATGCAGTTCTGTCCTAGCTGCTCGTGAGCTGAGCGATGCGGCCATGGTCGAAAGGCACGAGAATTGGATGGTTGAGTATGGCCGTGTCTACAAAGATGCGGCTGAGAAGGCGCGGCGTTTTCAGGTGTTCAAGGATAATGTGGCATTCGTCGAGTCATTCAATACCAATAAGAACAACAAGTTCTGGCTTGGTGTCAACCAGTTTGCTGACTTGACCACTGAAGAGTTCAAAGCAAACAAAGGTTTCAAACCAACAGCAGAAAAGGTTCCAACAACTGGATTCAAGTATGAGAACTTGAGTGTCAGCGCACTTCCGACAGCTGTGGATTGGAGGACCAAGGGAGCTGTCACACCTATCAAGAACCAAGGCCAATGTGGTACGTACAATTGTGATCATACTTGAAACAATTAATTATTTCCGTGATGATATATACATGGTGATTAAGCTCTTTTGGTGACTTGTACAATGACACAAAAAAATAATTGCAGGTTGCTGCTGGGCATTCTCGGCTGTAGCTGCCATGGAGGGCATTGTGAAGCTGAGCACCGGCAACCTCATCTCGCTCTCTGAGCAAGAACTAGTGGACTGTGACACCCACAGCATGGACGAGGGTTGCGAGGGTGGCTGGATGGACAGTGCCTTTGAGTTTGTCATAAAAAATGGAGGCCTCGCCACGGAGTCCAACTACCCATACAAGGCAGTAGACGGCAAGTGCAAGGGCGGATCAAAGAGTGCCGCAACCATCAAAGGTCACGAGGACGTTCCGGTTAACAACGAGGCTGCACTCATGAAGGCCGTGGCCAATCAACCCGTATCTGTTGCTGTTGATGCGAGTGACAGGACTTTTATGTTGTATTCTGGTGGTGTGATGACCGGCTCCTGCGGCACTGAGCTGGATCATGGGATCGCTGCCATTGGATATGGCATGGAGAGTGATGGCACAAAGTATTGGATTCTAAAAAATTCATGGGGAACCACATGGGGAGAGAAGGGATTTCTAAGAATGGAGAAGGACATTACAGACAAACGTGGAATGTGTGGCCTTGCCATGAAGCCTTCCTATCCTACTGAGTAGGAAAAAACCAAGAGTATACTTCTGAAAACGTCATCAGCTTGTATTTGAATAATTATATATGTGCCTTCTACACTCTCATATAGTTTGTTCTTTATGTATTGCAATCATACACATGTAACTTTTATTATATATGTTTGTTAACTTTGTAATTATCCTTAACGTTTGAAATAATACATTAAAGCTCCGTACAGAGTTCTATAAAGTCTGGAGTGTTGTTAAATAGTCAAACATTGTGATCAAAATGTCCAGATCATTTCATACATGTGGACTTGTGAGACCACATCTTCCTATTTTAAATAAAAGACTAGCGATGAATGGGTAGTTTTGTTGTAGTACAAAACCGTGGTTCACGGAGATACAAATATTTGAGGCATTTCAGGAAGCTCTTTTAGTTGACTTTATTTTTTTTCATGATTCCAGATTTCCAGCAATGTAATCAAGTTTACAAGTCAGTGTCTTTATGTTCTTTACTTTGAAATTTATCTTGTTGGCCTTCTCATAGATAAGGAGGGCCTTATGGTTGGTTGATCATTTAGCTAAGAGCAGCATGACATCTGAAACAGTCTCCACAATTTTCTATCAATGTGAAATGCAAATTTCATTCCCCAGATTGTGTACCCTCATGTCATGGTCGGGTGCGCGTATTCCAGGCGCGGCAGGGCCTGTGACGTGCGCCGCAGCGAGGAGCGCGCAGCACGCGCGGTGGGCGAGCGCGGTCAGCTCAATGATGCCCAGGGCGTGGTCACCGCGAGTGGCTGAGTAGGAAAGTAGAGATAGCTTTCGTTTTACTTTCTACTAGGTAAATGCCCGTCCGTTGCAACGGGAAAAATTAATACCACAATAATACATTACGAGGGTGATGTTTGGAATATCGATATTGTGCGAGCTATTAGCTATATATTTTTTAACAATAAACAAAACAAATAAATTGTAGATGTGTGTGCATAGAGCCAGAAATCATTGGGTATAAATTCTTTCATGCTAGGAAGGTAAATAAAATGATGACACATTTTACCAAACGATAAAACAAAATGATGATATACACTATTTTGCTAAATTAGAAATAATAATTTATGCCAACACCTGTGCACTCGTATGTGCATGTGATCAGTTTGAGAATTGTCTAATACTCATAGGACTAACAAAGGGTATACCAAAGACTATGAAAGTTATTTAAGTCATTTGAATCAAACAAATTAATTCATAGCTATACACATGTGGAGTGAATTGTATAAGCAAAAGTTTAGAATAGATATGCTAACTCTATAAGTCTGGATAGCAGATGACTCTGGCTTTTTTTTAGAATCATGTTCGTATGAACAGAGTAGTGCATTCTTGAACATATAAATTCACCAAGAAGCTAAGAAGTTATACAAATATATACACGAAACTTTGCATTGGCCTGTGGGCTCTGGTGGTGTAGATGACTTTCTGGAGGTGGGCAGCAGGCCAGCAGCAAACTGGTTATTGGATCTGTAGGTAAAGACAACAAATCTTAAACATTCCCCTTGGTGAAATCTGAAGGCAATGGATACTAATCTGAAGGCAATGGATATTAATCTGAAGGCACATGACAAATAGCCTGTAAATTTTCATTGTCTCTCAAAGCAGTGATGATATATTGATATCCGCATTGCAGTTTGTCTATTTCAGATTAAAAAAAAGGCAATTGTTGATACTAAAACAATCACAACATAAACAGGAAATGGATGCTTTGCTTTCCTAAGAAGAAATTTACAGGTCCACAAAGAATTATTTGCAGCAAAGCAAAGGTGATTTAAACTACTACACCAAAAAATGACTAAATCGGGTTCCGATGCTAGAATTCATGCATGCTATGTTTGAGAAATCAAAGCTAACTTTAAAATGCAAACAGAGAGGCTCATATGTACAACTCCACTCTTACATGAATGGAGCAATGAACAAACTGAATGAACCTAGTCCAAGACACCAAATGGGGCAACCATGTTTAAAATGCAAGGAATAAAGAACCATATTTCAAAACATAACCTCTCTGATGTAGCCAACGCCAACCATTTATATACATAATAGATTTTTTCCCCAATAGAAGCTGATGCAAAGCAATAAAGTACTATTTTGTAAAACGTTGCATTTCTCTAGGATGTAATCCCCAGCACTGAAATTAGTTCAGTGAGCTAGATAGAAGTGAAAGTTCCTATCTAGAAACTCAAATTCGTTAAATGAGATAGCAGTCACATTTCTACCATTTTCCAATATTACTTGCTAAACCATATCTAGGAAGTGTATATAATTACCTGAGAACAGTGAGGGCTCCCAATCTTTCAGGGACCTTCAAGCTGTGATGGGAATTCTCAAGAATCTAAGAAAATATAAAAAAAGATTTCCACTAACTCAGCCATAGTTCCACTAGGCGGCGCCTAGGCGTGATTAGGCGCTAGGTGAGGGGTAACCGCCTCGCCTAGGGGGGTAGGCGGCATCTAGGCGCTGGACGGCACCGAGGCGGTCGCAGAGCTGGGCGAGCCACGAAATTTCGCCCTCGCAGGCTGACGGCGCGACGCGGAGGCAGACGACGCGGCCTTTCGCACGCGCACGGATGTTAAAATTCAATTTTCAGGTCAACAATTCTTCTGATAATTGAGGTATTGATCCCAATCTAAGGGATTAGACTTCTTCAAATACTTCAGATAGAGAAACAATAGTACAGCAGATAGTGAAGATCACCATTCTATTTGCATGCAGCATTAGGCTGACAAGGACACCCCTGAATGAAGCTATGCATTGGTTAATCTAGATTCCATTCTCTAAGTAGTATGTGGATATTCCCAAACGAGTTTCTCTTTGAGGTTCACACATAACCTTGGTTGACATGCAGCTCATTTGTCTTACCTGCTGGACTGAAAACGTACATTCCAATGGTCTTCAACAACAATTCAGAGATCCTTCGATTTTCATTGCTCACATTGTGTAGTAATATTCACCCAACCTATTTTTGGTTTGCTTTTGTACCAAGACATTTATGGTTTAGAGATAACTGTCAGTATATGCCTTGGGCTTAATGGGCCGACGGGTGCTCATGCAAGGCCCAAGCAGCCAAGAGAACGGTGGAGTAATAAAAGTATGACAACGGTAGCAGATCAGGGCATCGAAGAATTATTCACCAATCCTTCGTCTAGATTGCTTGCTAAGTTCTAGGCCTCACTTCCCTGAGGTCGTGTACTCTGATTTATATCTGAATCAAACTATTCTATGGACCAGTTGAAGGGTTGCTAACATCTGGTATCAGAGACTGTGTTTCTGTTCATGTTTGATTCCATATCCCATCGATCGATTCGCACCTTCCCTAGGTTGGATCGAGATCGTTGATCGACAGTGAGCTGCTGTCGCCAGCGATTTCTCTGTGAATCCCTGGGACCGTGAGTTGATTTGTGGGGAATCCACGTGATCTAGATCGACTTCCTGCCTTCACCACCATGAATCCTTCCACCGAGCTCCTCCTCGTCGAGATGCGGAGGCTCTTCGCTGAGCAGTCTGCGCGGTTGGATCGGCTGTTCGACAAGTACACCACGGCGACACCTTCCACTGTCGCTGGGGTCCTTCCCGCGCCTATGGTCGCGGCCTCGGTAGCACCTGTAGTTTTCGCCGCCTCGGTCACAGCTCCGGCCGCCACCGACACTGCTGGGTCATCCGAGTCAGAGGCCGTGGCTCCTTCTCCCATCGTCAACGAGCCGTTCCGTGATGCGGCACGCCCTCTACCTCATCCTTCCATCATCAACGAGCTGTACCATGACGCGGCCCTCCCTTCGCCTCCCATCCACGACAACGCTAACCCCGTGGTCACCCTCGTTGGGTCAGATTCCGCTCACGACGACCACATCCAGGAGGAGCACATCGTGGTCACGCCCAACCTTCACTCCACTAACACAACTGTCTTCGAGAAGCAGATGGTGGTGCCCGTGGAGGAGGATGCAGTTCCCAGCACCTTGCCCAATAGGTGTTTGATGAATTGCCTCTTCATCATACAGAGTTGTTTTCCACTTCCATTCAATTACAACTGGGATGTAGTGATCCGCTAGCAGCACAGGCAATGGCCTCCACCTTTAGAACTCCAGTTGGTGAGCTGTGAGGCTGAGCTTCGTCCTCTTCCTTGGCCGTCGTTCGATATGGTTGAAAGGTTTTCGGTCACGTCTCTTTCTGGTCGATTCTGGAAACCCCCATGGTATGTATCAACTCAACTACACATCAGATATATGCTTCCTGAACCTGTACTAGAGTTGTGGAAATACTTGATGAGACCAGTGAGAATAGTTGTTATTTATGTACTGCCTGGTATATGTTTGCCTGATTCTAAAGTAATGTCTACATCTATTCTTAGCAAGTTGCAATTATTTCATCATGAAAGCTGTAGTGACAGTGGTGTTTCTAGTATACCATTAGCTCCATACTTGGTTGATAAGAACATACAGAGCTGTTTCTTGCCTAGCTGGGATGCAGTGCCGCATAGGCCATCATGGCCACCACCTATGCAGTTTGAGATACAGAGTGCTGGGGTTCCATTTAGACCTAGGCCTTGGCTGTCGTTTGGTTGTCTCACACTCACAATGAGGTGCCATCTATGTTTCATGCACAAGTATCTGGTGTGGCTTCTTTGTTGGGAATTCAGTGGGGAGTATTGGAAGCTAATCTGGTATTCGTATGTGCACAAAGCTGAGATGATGTGGATTCCCTTTACTTGGAAGGGGTGTTCTACTTTTATCTTGCCTCATATCACTACTTGGTATGCTTCTGCTTTTGTATCACTACTAGCTTGTCAGAAATGGAGTGATCAGTCCAAGCTATCAGTGCTTACAGTGAGCACACTCAGCAGCAGTGGAACAATGTTGCATGACTTCCCTGCACAGGAATTATTTGTGCGAGCCAGTTTGTTCACTGCTCAACCGGATTGGTGCACAGTCCAGTCTTCACAGATGCAGTTGTTGGTTTATACATATGTCTATATATGTGGTGCTTCTATACATAACATTACATTCAGTATTCCATTGTTGCATGATGCCACTCGAAGGTGGATGGCTAGCTGTGAGTTCCTGCATGAAGGACAATTTTCAGAAGCTGCGCATATTATTATGAGTACTTGGCTTGCAGGCAATCAGACTTGCAGTGAGAAGCCTGGCCATGATTTTACTTTGAAAGCATCATCTAATGGTCTGATTCAAGAGCGAGTACAACAGAAGTGTGGTGGTTTAATTTGTTTGCAACCATGGCCACCTTTAGCTCATTGTGAATTCTCATGTGTGTTAGCGGAAATGGAGTCCCTAAAAAATATGATGATCTCTGACAGGGACAGTACAAAGACGTTGGTTGTTGTGGTAACGTGTTCACAATGGCCGGCCTTTGTGCAAGTGTTATTCAGATATTATCTTTCTTTGGAATTGCCAGTGGAGCTCATGTTTGTTCTATTCAAGGCATTTTCTCAACATACACTTTGCCTGCCACGTGACATTCTGGACACCATGGTTTGGTTGCTACTAAAGGGCAAGCACAGTGAAAACTCAATTGAATCCTCACAGCTATTAGACAAACAGTTCAAGCAGATCCACCATATATGTTGCCTTACTGAAATTGTTGCAGCCTGGGAGTACCTGCAGGTGATGCTTGTGAAGGATAATTTATTTGCATCCCTCTTCAGTGCCTATTGTATACTGTGTTGTCTAGCTGATGCAAGTCGGTGCTCTACTGATTCTGGAATATGGGCAAAGCAATATGAGCAATTTCATCTCCAAATTTCTGACTGCCATCAGAAGAGATATTCCACACTGTCATGCAAATATGTTCATATCAGATTACAGCAGCTTGCTTCATGGACATCACTTTCAAACATATTGATTGATATGCATGCTATCAACCTAATGTGGCTCTCAAGTAACAGGAAGTTGCTTGATGGAGCAGTGCTAGTCAACTTGCCACAGGTTACAGAGGAGCTTCAGTTTTGGGAACAACTATGGACAGTATGTGAACTGAAAACAGAGTCAAGACAACACAAGTGTGGTGCTGTTTTCAGTGAACAGACCACCATTCTAAGTGGATTGTGCTGCGGAGTTGATCTTCGGAACAAGAGCTCGTTGTTTTATTGGGATCCTGGTGGTGCCAAACTGCTCCATCGGCTTGGGGGCAAGCCGATTCTAAAGAAGAGGGGAATGTCAGTATATGCCTTGGGCTTAATGGGCCGACGGGTGCTCACGCAAGGCCCAAGCAGCCAAGAGAACGGTGGAGTAATAAAAGTATGACAACGGTAGCAGATCAGGGCATCGAAGAATTATTCAGAAGAAACACATCTTCATCTCCTACTACACTTCTTCCTCCTCGAGCCTCCATCTGTAGGTCTCGAACTCTCATCCTTCCCAAATTCTAGTTCTCCAATCCTTCGTCTAGATTGCTTGCTAAGCTCTAGGCCTCCCTTTCCTGAGGTCGTGTACTCTGATTTATATCTGAATCGAACTATTCTATGGACCAGTTGAAGGGTTGCTAACAATAACCTACTGAAATCTAAATATTTGCAACTGCTTTTGATCCCCATGGTTAGTGACTCTTTCGATCAGTTCTAGATACTTTGTCTACTGAAGGTACCATAGTTCAGAACACTATGTTTTGAAGTGTTTGTGGTAGCGTAGTAACCTCTCCTATATCTTGATTGCAGCACATGAAGATAAATCATAGGAAATGACATAAAACATGTCTTGGAAGCTGATCATACAGCTTTCAAAAATGAATTTGACATCAAGTTAGATCAGCTCGGTGATGATCCTGTTAATTTCCTTGCAAAAAAACTGAACACTGTTTCATACCATGGAGCAGGCGCTAGAACGGCACTGGAGCAGGCGTGGAGGAGCCAGTGCGTCGTCGCACCTCGTGTCCGTGGCGGCGGCGGCGAACGGAAGCGTGAGGGAGCAGACGCGGAGGATGCTGCTCCTGTGGCCGGCCTGGACACGGTGCTAGGGGCGGGGCTGGGGTTCACTGTCGCCGTGCCGCGGACGGGATGCTGGGGCCGTGGAGTGCTGGCTCAAGGGCAGGGCTTCAAGCCGCCGCTGTTGGGGCTGAGCGCTTGTGAGCACAGAGGCAGCCAGGAGAGACCGAGCAGCAAGCAGCGAGCGGTAGCAGGCTGGCCGTCGAGCTGCTGCCGCCGCCGGGGCTGGGCGCTTGTGAGCACAGGGACAGCTAGGAGCAACTGAGTAGCAAGCAGCGAGCGTCAGCAGGGTGGCCGTCGGGCGCAGGCGGCCTGGCGCTAAGGCGCGGCAGCAGGCTGGCCGTCGGGCGCACGTCGCCTGGCGCTCCACCGCCGGCTGCGACACGACCCCGCCGAACCCCAGCACCGTCGCAGCATCCCTCCTCGCCGAACTGCAACACCGTCGTGGCAGCCCTCCTCGTCGATCCCTAGCAGCCTGTGCACCGTCCAGAGGGTGAGGGCGAGGCACATCGAACGAATGAGTTGTGGCGTGGGCGAGCGAGGGGATCCGGGTAGAGGGCGCGATCGGCGATTTGAAGGGCGTCGATGTTGCTGGATTGCCGGATTGGGGGAGGTGGGCGGCGAGCACAACAAATGACCGGGGAGCTCTAGCTGCGACGAATCGATGATGATTGGGGGTAGGGGAGCCGAAGATTGTGGAGTTTGCCAGGCGAGGAATCGCGCGTGCGGAAGTGCCTTTGCAAAAGGAAGGGAGGGCATGTGCGGAATTTCTTCCAATGGGAGCTGTGAGCGCGCGACACCATATCGCCGGTGTACGGAATAGTTTGAGATGTTTTAGCTGGAGAGATAGAGATGAGCCTGTTGCTCTGGTTGGTTTGAGGTCAAGGGCCATATATATATTCTGTAAGGACGTTCAGTTGGGAATTAAGAAAGATATTACCATCTAATCTCCTACCTCCTCTCAACTAATTAAGCCTGCGGCAGGGGCAACCCCGCCGGAGAAGACAACGGACTAAGACTATGAGTTACGTAGTCGAGGGCCGGCTACCCAAGTCGTCTGCAGAGCGACAGCTGAAGCCAACGCCAAGACCATGGAGGCCGAGGTGAAGGCGATCGCCGCCCTCTCCAACGACGGCTCCGCCACATCAGGATACAAGGCACAGTTCGGCGAGCACCACCAGGATCGGCCGCCGAAATTTCAGAAGATGGACTTTTTGCGCTACGACGGCAAAAGCGATCTGCTGATCTTCATCAACCGCTGCAAATCCTACTTCCATCAGCAGCGTATCATGGAGGAGAAGGTTTGGATGGCCTCCTACAACCTGGAGGAGGGGGCGCAGATGTGGTATATTAAGGTTCAAACGGACGAGGGCACTCTGTCTGCGCCGGTTCACGCTCGGCGTGTGCGGTGCGCGGCTTCCTCGGCTTGGCCGGCTACTACCGCAAGTTCGTCCACAACTATGGTGCGGTCGCAGCACCACTAACCGCCCTCCTCAAGAACGACGGTTTTTCATGGAACGAGGAGACGACCGCGGCTTTCGCTGTGCTCAAGGCCACGGTCACCTCGGCCCCCATCCTCGCCATGCCGGACTTCACCAAGCTGTTCATCGTCGAGTGTGGCGCTTCGTCCCACGGCTTTGGAGTCGTGCTCATTCAAGATGGCCACCCGGTCGCCTTCTTCAGCCGACCCGTGGCGCCCCGCCACCACGCCCTCACCGCCTACGAATGGGAGCTCATTGGGTTGGTCCACGATGTTCGCCATTGGAGACCGTACCTTTGGGGCGGCCAGTTCATCGTCATGATGGACCACTACAGCTTGAAGTACTTGTTGGACCAGCGCCTCGCCACCATTCCACAACATCATTGGGTGGGCAAGCTCCTGGGGTTTGACTTCACCGTCGACTACAAGCCAGGGGCAGCAAACGCCGTCGTCGACGCGCTGTCCTGGCATGACACGGTGGAGGGGGCTCTCCTCGCGCTTTCGGCACCGCGCTTCGACTTCATCGACAGTCAAGCACAGCAAACTGATCCGGCCCTTGTCGCCCTTCGCGAGGACATCAGCACTGGCTCCCGTGGGGCGTCTTGGTCGGTCGTGGACAGCATGGTGTAGTTTGCTGGGCGGCTGTACATACCGCCGGCCTCGCCTTTGCTCCAGGAGATCATGTTGGCTGTTCATGACGACGGTCACGAGGGAGTTCAGCGCATGCTGCACCGGCTGCGGCGTGATTTTCATTTTCCTAACATGAAACAGCTCGTGCAGGACCTGGTGCGCGCGTGTGCCATTTGCCAGCGCTATAAGACTGAGCATTTACACCCTGCTGGCCTCCTGCTGCCCCTTTCGGCGCCCTAGGGGTTTGGACGGACATCGCCCTCGACTTCGTGGAAGCGCTCCCCCGTGTCGGTGGCAAGTCGGTCATACTCACCGTGGTGGACAGGTTCAGCAAGTATTGCCATTTCATTCCCTTCGCACATCCCTACTCCGCCGAATCCATCGCCTAAGCCTTCTTCGCCGATATTGTATGACTACATGGCATGCCCTACTCGATGGTGTCGGACAGGGACCAGTCTTCACATCGACATCCTGGCGCGAGCTTATGCGCCTGATGGGTACGAAGCTACACATGATGACGGCGTTCCACCCTCAGTCTGATGGCCAGTTGGAGGATACCAGCCGCGTCATCATTATGTACCTACGCTGCCTCACCGGAGATTGACCACGGCAGTGGCTTCGCTGGATGCCTTGGGTGGAGTACGTCTTCAACACCGCCTACCAGACGTCGCTGCGCGACACTCCTTTCCGGGTCGTCTACGGGCGCGATCCGCCATCTCTCTGGTTCTATGAACTAGGTGAGACAAGGGTGGCTGCGGTCGCTAAAAGCATGGAGGAGCGTGCAGAGTTCCTGGCCGACATCCACTACTGGCTGGAGCAGGCTCAGGAGACGCAGAAGTTGCACTATGACAAGGTGCACCATCACGTTGAGTATCGGGTGGGCGACTGGGCGCTCCTCCGGCTCCGGCAGCGTGCGGCGTCCTCTCTACCCCAGGCCGTCTCCGGCAAGCTCAAGCCGTGCTTCTTCGGGCCATACCGCGTCACCGAGCTGATCAACGACGTCGCGGTCCGCCTCGCCCTTCGGCCCCGAGCACGCATTCACGATGTGTTCCATGTCGGGCTGCTCAAGAAGTTCCAGGGGCCGGCGCCGGACACCCCTCCTCCGCTGCCTCCTCTGCACCACGGTGCTGTTGCTCCGGATCCGGAACGAGCTGTCCGCTGCCGCGTGGCTCGCGGGGTTCGCCAAGTCCTTGTCCAGTGGAAGAGTCGGCCGCGTCCGCCACCTGGGAAGATGTTGAGCCGTTCCGCGCCAAGTATCCGGAGTTCCAGCTCGAGGACAAGCTGCTCCTCGACGGGGGGAGAGATGTCATGGTCGGGTGCGCGTATTCTAGGCACGGCTGGGCCCGTGATGTGTGCCGCAGCGAGGAGCGCGCAACACGCGCGGTGGGCGAGCGCGGTCAGCGCGATGACGCCCAGGATGTGGTCACCGTGAGTGGCTGAGTAGGAAAGTAGAGATAGCTCTCTGTTTTACTTACTAGATTATAGGAGCCTGTTGCTCTGGTTGGTTTGAGGCCAAGGGCCATATATATTCTGTACGGACGTTCAGTTGGGAATTAAGAAAGATATTACCATCTAATCTCCTACCTCCTCTCAGAGACGGAACCAGAGCAAATATATAGAGGGGGCCGAGTATAGAAGATATGCATGAAGATTACACTTGGCTTAAGCTCCATCACTTAAAAATAACTAACTTTGCATGTACTCTTAAAGAAAGTTTAAGGAGTTAGGGGGGGCCATGGCCCCTGCTAGCCCCCCTGGTTCCGTCACTGCCTCCTCTCAACTAAGCCTGCGGCAGGGGCAACCCCGCCGGAGAAGACAACGGACCGAGACTACGAGTTACGTAGTCGAGGGCTGGCTACCCGAGGGTTGAACGCCCTTGACACCTCACAACTGTGTCCCCAACTGCAATGCATCTGTTTCATTCTTCAGACAGTTCCATCTCTGATATCAGCCCTCTTGCTCTTTGATTTTCCTTCTTATGCTATGTGCAAATAAGAAAACAGTGATCATGTTACATATCTAGGCTGGAGTGCTTTTGAGGTAATTTCTGGATTAGCTTTGTTGCAAGATGCTGAACAAAATGTTTTCCTGTACATATTTTAAATAACATAAATTGATCACTAAGGCAAAATATTTCTATGCATGTGATTGGCTGCTTCAGCTGGCTGGCGGCTACACTAGCTAGTTTTATAATAATTATTAAACGTGGATACAAGGCAAACAAATATTGATTTTGTAGGCGACACCGTTGATTACTGTGTGGTCAGTTCTCCTTGTTATAATAATGTACACGCATGCGTGTGATTTGCGGTCCTTGTATGTAGCGACGCCAGATTCTATGGCATGAGTATTAATTCTTCACTTAACGTCAAGGCTACATGCCTGAATCCATCTCGTCAATTCCACACAGCATTCTAGGATTACTTTCCTATTTCTAGCTGACTGTGGGTCACTCTCAGAAGATACCATACATTTATTCTGCAAGAACAAGATTATACAATGAGTAACTAACTTGACCAGCACGCTGCAGCTCGTGTATATACTAACTGCAATAAAAAAGACCACACCTTCACTGACTTACGGCATTAGGAGGCCGGGTCTATATAAAGACATGCCCCCGCCTCCTCATTTCCACACATCCACAGAAAAGGGAGTACACAAAACCACAGCAACCAGTAAGAAAAGAAACACAGCAGCAGAGTAGATCATGGTCACCTCCAAGGCTTTCCTCCTTGCCATCCTTGGTTGTGCCAGCTTATGCAGTTCTGTCCTAGCTGCTCGTGAGCTGAGCGATGCGGCCATGGTCGAAAGGCACGAGAATTGGATGGTTGAGTATGGCCGTGTCTACAAAGATGCGGCTGAGAAGGCGCGGCGTTTTCAGGTGTTCAAGGATAATGTGGCATTCGTCGAGTCATTCAATACCAATAAGAACAACAAGTTCTGGCTTGGTGTCAACCAGTTTGCTGACTTGACCACTGAAGAGTTCAAAGCAAACAAAGGTTTCAAACCAACAGCAGAAAAGGTTCCAACAACTGGATTCAAGTATGAGAACTTGAGTGTCAGCGCACTTCCGACAGCTGTGGATTGGAGGACCAAGGGAGCTGTCACACCTATCAAGAACCAAGGCCAATGTGGTACGTACAATTGTGATCATACTTGAAACAATTAATTATTTCCGTGATGATATATACATGGTGATTAAGCTCTTTTGATGACTTGTACAATGACACAAAAAAATAATTGCAGGTTGCTGCTGGGCATTCTCGGCTGTAGCTGCCATGGAGGGCATTGTGAAGCTGAGCACCGGCAACCTCATCTCGCTCTCTGAGCAAGAACTAGTGGACTGTGACACCCACAGCATGGACGAGGGTTGCGAGGGTGGCTGGATGGACAGTGCCTTTGAGTTTGTCATAAAAAATGGAGGCCTCGCCACGGAGTCCAACTACCCATACAAGGCAGTAGACGGCAAGTGCAAGGGCGGATCAAAGAGTGCCGCAACCATCAAAGGTCACGAGGACGTTCCGGTTAACAACGAGGCTGCACTCATGAAGGCCGTGGCCAATCAACCCGTATCTGTTGCTGTTGATGCGAGTGACAGGACTTTTATGTTGTATTCTGGTGGTGTGATGACCGGCTCCTGCGGCACTGAGCTGGATCATGGGATCGCTGCCATTGGATATGGCATGGAGAGTGATGGCACAAAGTATTGGATTCTAAAAAATTCATGGGGAACCACATGGGGAGAGAAGGGATTTCTAAGAATGGAGAAGGACATTACAGACAAACGTGGAATGTGTGGCCTTGCCATGAAGCCTTCCTATCCTACTGAGTAGGAAAAAACCAAGAGTATACTTCTGAAAACGTCATCAGCTTGTATTTGAATAATTATATATGTGCCTTCTACACTCTCATATAGTTTGTTCTTTATGTATTGCAATCATACACATGTAACTTTTATTATATATGTTTGTTAACTTTGTAATTATCCTTAACGTTTGAAATAATACATTAAAGCTCCGTACAGAGTTCTATAAAGTCTGGAGTGTTGTTAAATAGTCAAACATTGTGATCAAAATGTCCAGATCTGTCGGTGTTTTTTCCCTGGGGGGTCACACCAACGAGTAAATTTGTATGCGTGCTCCCTTTCCCGGATGGTGATGCAAGAAGACACAGAGATTTATCCTGGTTCGGGCAAGAGAAAGCCCTACGTCCAGCGGGGGGAGAGAGTTTATATTATCTTGCACCTAAGTGCTTGTACAGGGGCGAATACAAGCGTGGAATGGAGTGTGGAGCTCTACTACGTATGAGTATGGTCTTGTGTCCTCATGCCCGTTCTATTCCTGAGTCTCTCCTTTTATAGCTCCAAGGAGAGACCCAGGGTACATGCGTAGATGTTAGAGTAGGGGTCGATAGCCGCATGGAGCGCTGACCTACTCGAGGCTTCCGTACGGCATGGCCTCGAGCCGTCCCATCTTGATAGCCCGGTGATGATTACGCGTGCTCCTGCGTTCGGCCCTGCCCGCCGCCTCGCGCTGGTTCTGAGGTCGCATGCTGGTACGGTATGCGGCGGATCCGGCGGGGTAGCTGTGGTGTTGTCAGTCGACGCCCAGCTTGCCCCTAGGAAGGGACCCTGTTCGGTCGAGGGTCGGACGCCGTGTAATGTGCTGATATCTGGAGCGCTGACCTTGGAGGTCTCGAGGGGGTCCCGATTAGACGTTCCATCCTTGTTCCCTGCGGCCTGACACGCCCTTGATCGTTCAGTGGGAAGGCTGCAAAAAGAACGATGGGACAGAAGCCTCCCGTGACCCGTGTGTTAGGTGGGGAAGCGTCAGGTGCATTAAATGCCCTGGCTCTCGTGCGCGCGTCAGGCGGCGGACAGTGTCCTTGCGCTCGATGCCTCTCGGTTCGCTCGAGCCCGCTTCCGCATTCGACGGCAGTGGTCGCTCGAGCCCTGACCGATTCGCTCGATGGCATTTCCGTCTTCGAGGCTGCGACCGTCGATGGCCGCGCGTGCGTACGGATGGCCTGGTTATACGCATTGGTGAGGGTACCCCTTGTTGATACCCTCGACAGTAGCCCCCGAGTCTTCATTCGAGCGCTGGCGCTCGAGTGGAGACTTTCGTTTTTACGGTCGAGCTTCCACGGGGGCGCGCGAGCGACCCCGCGGGGGTAGCCCCCGAGCCCTCGAGGGAGTATTCAACTCCTTCAAGGGTTATTTTGCCAAAATTGCAGAAACGCTGTCAACACCCGTGGTGGAAGGTTCTGTTCGGCTTCGCCTTGCGTGGAGGTTTCGACGTACTCTCGATAGAGCGAGCGTCTTCCACCCCAGATTGAGTTCCTAGCGGGTAGTCCAAGTGAGAACCTGTGCCCCTTTCGAGGGGGTCAGCTGTAGCCCAGAGGCGTCCTCATAAAGCGGGGTCGACGTGGTCGGGGATACCGGTTTCATTCGATAGAGTCCAGCGGCTCGATGCCTCCCTTCGGGGGGATTCCTCTCGACTGTCTCGACCCTACCTTCGACATCGCCAGCGAGCCCTCGAGGCGGGCCTCGATTTTCGACCGCTCGCTGGGGATCCCTGACTCTTGGTGCTCGAGATCGGCTGTCGAACCCTTTCGACGGGCCAGCCATCGACCTCTCGAGACTATCCTGGGCGCATACCTTGGCTTACAAAGTAAGGAAACTGTCGTGCCGGTTCGTCTTTCTGCCCGTTGGGCGCACCTTTTTAGGTAAGTGACGTTGCGGCACTGTATCGGCGTGGAATTCGGAGCGTCCGGCCTGTGTGGAGAGAAAGGACTGTTAGACGGCGCATTTATGGGAGGGAGTTACCTTATTTCTCGGATCTGTCCGTTGGCGGACTGCTGCCTATAAATACGTCGTGGCGTCGCCGCCGTTCCTCTCCCTTCCGCCTTCTCGCTTTTATTCTCTCGTTGCCTTTGCTTTCTCGCCGTCTCACGCGCACACGCTTCCTCGAGCTGTAGTCAATCTACTGTCCCTCCAGCCGAGATGCCTGTAAGACTCGTCGCCGCCGACGACTGGCGCCCGTCGTCGATGACGGAGCGCCGGTTGTTAGAGCTTGAGAAAGAGGGACTGCTGCGCCGCCGTACCTCGCTATCGTCGCCAGAGTGGATCGCGCCGCCAGCGAGTCACAGGAGGCCTCAGCCGCCCGAGGGCTACGTGGTGTCGTTCGCCAAGTTCCACCGCCACGGTCTGGGCGCGCCCCCGAGCCGCTTCATGCGGGCCCTCTGCTTCCATTATGGGGTGGAGCTCCAGCACTTCTCTCCGAATGCCATCACCGTAGCGGCGGTCTTCGCCGCCGTATGTGAGGGCTACTTGGGGATGATGCCGCACTGGGAGCTGTGGCTCCACCTCTACAGGGGCGAGCTTTTCCATGCCCCCACCGAAACCACGGGCGTAAGGAAGCCCGTGCGGGCGGGATGCCTCAATCTGGTGCAGAAGACGGGGAAGACGGACAGGCCGCGGGAGTACATCCCGGTAGGGTTATCGACCAACCACGCCGGCTGGGACTCCCAGTGGTTTTATCTGCGGAACGATGACAACCTCCAGCCTCCCTACTCGGGCCGTCTGATCATGGAGCGTCCAGCGGATTGGACATACGGCGTCGTCCAAGCTCATCAATCTCGGCTCGACCCCCTCCTCGACGCCCTGAAGAAGCTTCGCCAGGAGGGTTTGACCGCCGCTCTCGTCCTCTCGGCCGTCCATCACCGGAGAGTTCTCCCTTTGATGTCTCGACCGTTGAGGATGGACGAGATGGGCCCTGGTGTCTCATCCCGGGACCTTGAGGCGTGTCGGATGTCCAACGAGGCTCCGGCGGACGACGAAGTCGCGGCCCGAGTCAGGGCTGCAATTGCCGGTGATTTTCAGCCGGAGCATGTTAACGGCTTCCCCATGAGACCTGACGTAGGCTCAATCGATCTGGTACGCCTTCTTCTTGCGCGCAGCCTCGATTCTGGGTTTCCTTTCTCCCCTCTCTTTTTTCTAAGTCTACCTTAGTTTTGGCAGGGTCGGATTGATGTCCGGTCCTCGAGGCCTCCGGTAAAGGAGGACGAGGTCGATCGTGACAAACGGCGCCAATCTGCCGAAAAGCTAAAGTCTGCGAAGGACTCTGCAAAGAAGGGGGAGAAGAAGAAAAACCTCGACCGCCAAGCATTAGAGGCGCGTCGAGCCAAATCCAGGCAGAGGGGGGAGCCTGAGGAGGAATCCCCTAACGATGATGACGATGATGACGAGGACAGCGATGACTCCGAGGGGATGGCGTCGCGCCTCGATCGGATTCTCGAGGGCCCGCCTCGAGGTGACGTCGACGCCCCCCGGACGGAGGCGCCAGAGGAGGGTCCGAGCGGATCTCGTCGCCCCCGGGCCGACACCCCTCCCGCGCCCAAGGCGGGCCAAGACGCACCGCGCCCTCCCCCGGTGCCCAGGGAGAGCAGTCTGGCTAGGCCCCAGGCGTCGGGGCCACTAACTCGTGGTCGCGCCGCGGCCTCTGAGAAAGGAGATGCCGGCCGTAGGAGCGCCAGTCCCGGCGCCCGCCAGGCGGGGACCGACGCGCCTAAGCCAGTGCCTGCCCTCGAGGGGCCTGGAGCCCCGACGCGGGGTGGCTCGAGGCCCACTGGTCGGGGTGGCGGAAGGCGAGCCGTTCTCCCTGTGGGGTAAGCCTTTTTGATGTTGCGGTTTTTGTCTTCCCATTCTTCCACCTTTCCTCATATGCCAACCTTTTCTCAGGCTGAAGCGGACCCTTGAGCAGGCCCAACCGTCCATGGCAAAGAAGCTCAGAACGGGTGCCGCCTCCAAGGAACCAGGTTCGTAGTTTATTTCTGGGCGTTGCGATGTTCCTGTGTCGGTTATTATAACGTCTGACCTTTTTACCCTTTGTTTTGTAGGCTCCTCCAGTTCCCAACCTCCAGCCGGCGTCGAGAGGGCTCTGTCTCGTCCCGCGCCTACTCCGTCTCCGCCGACTCGTGATGAGGCGCCCCAGACGCAAGCGTCAGAGGGAGCCCCCGAGCCCCCTCGACTGGGGGTCGAGGGGGAACCCATCACCATCAGCGATACGTCCGATGGTAACGAAGCGTCTGGGGGCGCTCGCCCTATGGAAGAGGAAGCGTCGACCCCCAACGTCGCGGGATCGACTCCCTGGCCCGCCGGCCTCCGCAGCCTCGAGGAGCAGAAGAAGAAAAGGGAGGAGGATGAACAACGGGAGCGCGAGGCGGCGCGGTAGCCGCAGGAATCTGAGGCGCAGCAACAGCAACAGCAGCAGGAGGAACAGCAACAGCAGGAGCAGGGGGGCCAAGAGGAGGGGCTGCTCGAGCCCCCGCCCCAAGGTCCGGCCCAGCCAGTACCGCCGGAGCCGCAAGGGCCCGGCGAACAAGAAGAGGATTTGCCGGTGTACGGCCCCCCGACCCCAGCGTGGCTCCTCCCGGGGGCACCCGCCGCGATCCGGGCAGAGCCGGGGCGTGCGGATGGAGTGGTGGCGCTCGCCTGCATGATGCGCACCCCCACCGACCCTGAGTCCGAGATCAAGCGGACGATCTACGGCATGGACGGGATCGCCCCAGGGTTCCTCCGGGAGCGTCGGGCATGGGAGGACCGCTTTCCCTCCAAGGAGGATGAAATCGGGACGTCGGGGACCAAGGACGGTACCTGGAAGACGGTGGACGACGACGGGCGGTTCCCATGCCTCGTCGACCTGTTCCTGCGCCATGGGGGCTCCCTCGAGACCGTCGAGAATCTCATCCGCGGTGTCAAGGCACGGGCCGACCGGGAGATGGAGCACTGGTGCCCCGATCGGATCCGCATCCGGGCCTCCCACGACCCGTCCGAGCCTAACATCTTTCTGGACGATCGGAAGGAGGCAGAGAAGTGGGAGCACGTCGAGGAGCTCCGCCTTTGGATGAAGCATGTGGTGGGGCTCCTCTCAGACGTTATCAACAACGGGCTCGGCCCGGCTTATTTCGTAAGTGCTTTTCGAACTTCAATCCTTGTGGTGCCTTTTGGTTTTCGTGTTCTAACCATTCAACCCTTGGTTCGCAGGACATGAAAGAGACCTCCCGCATCAAGTCCAGTTTCATACACGCCACGAGAGGCGGCTGGGAGCAGCTTCCCCTCCTCAAGGATCAACTCCTCGAGTCGCAGGAAAAGCTCCTTAAAGCTTATAAGGATCTCATAGCACTCGAGGAGGAGAAGAAGGCGAGGGAGGCTGCCTTGGCCGAGGCCCGAGAAGCCTCGAAGAAGGCGGAGGAGGAGACGATGCAGCTACGGGAGCGGGCTCTTACGGTCGAGGAGGCCGCGTCCAGAGCCCGGGAGGAGGCCCTGTCCTACAAGAGCGTTATCGCGGATCTGGACAAGGAGAAGGGCCTCCTTAAATCCGACCTGGACTCTCTCCGAGAGTCCTTCCGAAAGATGAAGGTGGAGCATGTGAACGGCGAGGTCGCCAGGGGCGCCGCGGAGGAAGCCAAGAAGAAGGCCCTCGAAGATCTCGAGGCGGAGCGGGCTCGATCCCGCAGTCTCTCTAACGACGTCGAGCGTCTGAAGGGAGAATTGCTGGAGAAGAGTGGGGCCATTGCTCAGGCTGGCAAGGCGATCGAGGATCTCCGCGTTGCCAACACCGAGCTGGCACGCTCCAACAAAGAGATCGAGGGGGCCAACACCAGGCTGGTTGGCGAGAACACGGCCCTCGAGGAGACCGTACGCGGTATGTTTCCTCTATCAGATTTCTTTTTCCGAGGTGTGCTTAGTTTTTCCTAAGGTCTCTTTGTATTGGCTTTTACAGGGCTCAAGGACGAGCTCCTGGCCGCCCAAGCCGAGGCTCGCAACGCCAAGGCTCAGCTCGAGGCGGAGGTTGCTTTGAACCGTCGAGTACGGACGGCGATAAGTGATCTCTCGACCTCTTGGGAGGTCGAGCCTATGGATGAGTCGAGGGAGGACGCTCGAGGCGACGCCCTGGTCGACCAGTTGTGCTACATAGGCGCGATGCTACGAGATCGGGTGCGGGACGCCCTCCACATCGGGGTGAAGCGGGCGATGGCGGTTGTCTGCTCGGGCTTCTCCTACGACATGGAGGTGGTGTCCCATGGCTTCGTCACCGACATCTCCAAGACCGACGCGGAGAACGAGGAGAGGCTCCATGCCTTGATCGACGACGCGGAGGCTCCTAGGGAAAGGTTGGCCAAGCTTTTCGAGCCTGAGGTGCTCCCTCCTGAGGCTAGCTCGGGCGGAGGCGAGGGCGGTGAGGATCGTGCCGCGGACTAAGGCCTGCGAGCCTGCTCTGGGCGCCTGAGGCCCCTTGTACAATACTTTGTGAATTCTGTGGTTAACTGATGTTGTATACTTTCGTAATTGTCAGATGCTTATTTTGTCTTTCCGCTTGATGCTTTCGTCTCTCTTTGCGCCTACGTTTGTATCCCTTGCTCGATTTTTCGTAAAAGATCACCTCGATCACTTCAATGGTGGGGAAGCGAGTAGAGTTTCCGTAGCCCGGGGGCGTAGGAATTCTCCAGCTCGTTGTCCCTCGGCCTTTGAGGGGCTCGAGGTGCCTTAGCAACTTGAACCGTGCAAGGTTTACTACGTAAGAAAAGAAAACTTCTCGGTTTTTTCGATACTCGGGGGGGGGGGGTGTCGTCCCCCTGGTAGCCCCCGAGGGGGTGCTGACTATGATGGGTCATAGTCGGCGCCCCCTTCTAACGTCGAGATCGTGATTTATTAATCTTCTCGGCGCAAAGAAAGAAGAATTGTTTCGAGGGAAAGACTTTATTTATTCATTCATTCGTTTACAAAGTCTTGGTACAAAACGTAAGCAGGAACATAAGTTTAGAACTTCTAGGGGTAGAATCGACGTAGCTGTTCGATGTTCCATGCGTTGGTGAGAATTGCCCCTTTTTCGTCCGCCAGCTTGTACGTTCCCGGCTTCAGGACCTCGGCTACCACGTACGGACCTTCCCAAGGCGGAGTCAGCTTGTGGCGTCCCTGATTGCTTTGCCGGCGTCGTAGGACTAGGTCGCCCACGTTGAGGTCCCTCTTGCGCACATGCTTGTCGTGGTAGCGTCGAAGCCTTTGCTGATATCTGGCAGAGTTGAGGAGGGCCATGTCTCTAGCCTCCTCAAGTTGGTCGACCGCGTTTTCTTGAGTCTCTTTGTTCGATTGCTCGTTGTAGGCCTTGAGTCGAGGTGACCCATACTCGAGGTCTGTGGGGAGGATGGCCTCAGAGCCGTAGACCATGAAGAACGGGGTGTATTTTGTGGCCCTGCTTGGTGTTGTCCTGAGGCTCCATAGGACTGAGGAAAGCTCCTCGACCCATTTTTTGCCGAATTTCTTCAATCAATTGTAGATCCTTGGCTTGAGTCCTTACAAAATCATGCCGTTGGCACGCTCGACTTGGCCGTTAGTTCGAGGGTGGGCTACTGCAGACCAGTTCACACGGATGTGATGCCGATCGCAGAAGTCCAAGAACTTTTTGCTGGTGAACTGGGTGCCGTTGTCGGTGATGATGACATTGGGGATCCCAAACCGATGGATAATGTCGGTAAAGAAAAGGACGGCCTGCTCGGAGCGGATGTTGGTGATGGGTCGAGCCTCGATCCATTTGGAGAACTTGTCAATGGCCACCAGCAAATGGGTGAATCCTCCTTTCGCCTTTTGTAGAGGTCCTACTAAATCGAGCCCCCACACCGCAAACGGCCAGGTAATGGGGATCATCTGAAGTGCGTGGGCAGGCAGATGCGTCTGCTTGGCGTAGAACTGACACCCGTGACATGATCGTACGAGCTCGATGGCGTCCGCCACGGCCGTTGGCCAGTAGAAGCCTTGTCGAAAAGCGTTCCCTACAAGGGTCCGTGGAGCGGCGTGGTGACCGCAAGCCCCCGAGTGCAGGTCATCGAGGAGTTTTCGGCCTTCTTCCACAGTGATGCAACGTTGTAAGACCCCCGTCGGGCTCCGTCGATATAGCTCGTTGTCTTCACCATAGATCACATATGATTTGGCCCGCCGAGCGATACGACGAGCTTCTGACCTGTCTTCTGGTAACTCGCCGCGGATAAGGCAGTCGAGGAACGGTGTGCGCCAATCGAATGGTCGGCCTGGTCGTCGTTCTATCTCCATCATTTCTTCCACCATCAAGAGCGTATCGACAGCGTTGGTCGGTTGGGCGGTGGTGGCGTCGACGCCAGCCCCCGTGCCTAGGTCGACGGATGGCTCATGAAGATCTTTTGAGAATGCATCAGGCGGCACCGTGCCTCTGGTCGATGCGATCTTGGCGAGTTCGTCGGCTGCCTCGTTGTAGCGTCGAGCGACATGGACAAGCTCGAGACCGTGGAACCTGTCTTCGAGTCGGCGGACCTCCTTGCAGTACGCTTCCATTTTTGGGTCGTGGCAGCTCGAGGTTTTCATTACTTGGTCGACGACGAGTTGGGAGTCTCCTCGGACGTCGAGGCGTCGGACTCCTAACTCGATAGCGATCTTGAGACCGTTGACCAGGGCCTCATATTCTACGACATTGTTTGATGCGGCAAAATGAATCCTGATTACATACCTCATGTGGACGCCTAAGGGTGAGATGAACAGCAGGCCGGCCCCGGCCCCAGTTTTCATGAGTGACCCGTCGAAATACATTGTCCACAGCTCCGCCTGGACCTGAGTCGGGGGAAGCTGGGAGTCCGTCCATTCCGCGACGAAGTCTACCAGGGCTTGCGATTTGATGGCCTTCCGAGGCGCGTAAGTGAGAGTCTCACTCATGAGCTCGACCGACCATTTTGCTATTCTTCCCGTGGCCTCTTTGCTCTGGATTATTTCTCCCAAAGGGAAAGACGAAACCACCGTGATGGGGTGACCGAGGAAGTAATGCTGCAGCTTGCGGCGAGCAAGGATTACGGCGTAGATCAGCTTCTGGATTTGGGGATAACGCGTCTTGGTCTCCGAAAGCACCTCGCTGACGAAATAGACTGGCCTTTGGACCGGCAGCGCATGACCATCCTCTTGTCTTTCGACCACCACCGCCGCGCTGACGACCTGGGTCGTCGACGCGACGTAGAGGAGCAGCGGCTCCGCAGGTTGAGGTGGAACCAGGACTGGGGCCGAGGTCAGCGTCTTCTTTAGCCTTTCGAGTGCTTCCTCGGCCTCGAGGGTCCAAGAAAAACGCTCGACCTTCTTTAGGAGTCGATATAATGGTAATGCCTTTTCTCCTAGTCTCGAGATGAAACGGCTCAGAGCCGCCAGGCACCCCGTGACTCTCTGTACACCCTTGACGTCTCGGATCGGCCCCATTTTCGTGATGGCCGAGACTTTCTCGGGGTTGGCCTCGATGCCGCGCTGCGAAATGATGTAACCTAGGAGCATGCCTCGAGGCACACCGAAAACGCACTTCTCGGGATTGAGCTTGATCCGGCTGGTGCGTAGGCAGCCAAAGGCAATCTCGAGGTCCTGGATCAGGTCTCCTCGTCGCTTTGACTTGACGACAATGTCGTCGACGTAGGCCTCGACCGTGGACCCTATATGTTCGCCAAACCCGTGGAGCATGCAACGTTGATACGTGGCTCCCGCGTTTCGAAGCCCGAATGGCATGGTCACGTAGCAATACATCCCAAAAGGCGTGATGAAAGAGGTCGCGAGCTGGTCGGACTCCTTCATTTTTATTTGGTGGTAACCAGAATATGCATCAAGGAAAGAAAGGGTTTCACATCCCGCGGTAGAATCGACAATCTGATCAATGCGTGGCAATGGAAAGGGAACTTTTGGACATGCTTTATTCAGACTAGTATAATCGACACACATCCTCATTTTCCCATTCTTTTTCTTAACTAATACAGGGTTTGCTAACCAGTCAGGATGATGAACCTCCTTGATGAATCCGGCCGTCAAAAGCTTGTGGACTTCCTCGCCAATGATCTTGCGCTTCTCCTCGTCGAATCGGCGCAACCGCTGCTTCACTGGCTTGGAACCGGCTCGAATCTCCAAGGAGTGCTCGGCGACTTCCCTCGGTATGCCTGGCATGTCCGAGGGACTCCATGCAAACATGTCGGCATTTGCACGGAGAAAGTCGACGAGCACAGCTTCCTATTTGGGGTCGAGGTCGGTGCTGATCGTCAGCACTTTGCCGTCGGAGTTGTTGGGGTCGAGCGGGATCTTCTTGGTTCCTTCCGCTGCCTCGAAGCTGCCCGCGTGGCGCTTAGGCTCTGGAGCCTCAGCGGCCAGGGCCTCGAGCTTCGCGACGAGCTCGGTGGAGTTCTCGACCGCCTCCCCGTACTCGACGCACTCGACGTCACACTCGTACGCGTGCTCGAAGGAGGAACTGACAGTGATGACACCTTTGGGACCGGGCATCTTCAGCTTCAAGTAGGTGTAGTTGGGTATAGCCATGAACTTGGCGTAGCCCGGGCGCCCGATGATGGCGTGGTACGTGCCTCGAAACCCAACCACCTCGAAGGTGAGGGTCTCCTTCCTGAAGTTGACCGCCGTGCCGAAGCAGACCGGTAAGTCAATCCGACCTACTGGCAGCGCCTTTTTACCTGGCACGACGCCATGGAACCCGCCGGCACTTGGTTGGAGCTTCCCTCTATCTATGCCGAGGAGGTCAAGGGTCTCGAGGTAGATGATGTTGAGGCTGCTACCGCCATCCATCAGCACTTTCGAGAGCCGGGTGTTGACGATGATGGGGTCGACGACGAGCGGGTAGACGCCTGGGGCGACTACCTTGTCAGGGTGGTCTTCTCGGTCGAAAGTGATAGGAGTGCTTGACCAGCTAAGGTATTGGGGCACCGCCATTCTTGCTGCAAAGACTTCGCGACGCTCCCTTTTGCGCTGCCTCGTGGTCAACTGAGTCGAGGGCCCGCCATAGATCATGTAGCAGTCGTGGACGGCGGGGAAGCCGTCGTCATCTTTGTTGTCCTCCTTGCTGCCAGCCTTCTCTTTCTTGGAGTCATCACGCGTATCTTTTTTGAACCCCTGACCGTCGAAATGCTTTCTCAGCATACGACAGTCCTTGAGTTTGTGGTTGGCGCCTCCCTTATGGTAAGGGCACGGCTCCTCCAACATCTTGTCAAAGATGCCTCCATCCGGAGGGCCTCGAGGCTTCTTTCGATCCATGGCGGCGACAAGGTTGTCATCGGAATCTTCCCGGTGGAACTGCCGCACTTTCTGCTTCTTTTTGTTTTTCTTGAGGCCTCGACTGGGGGTCCCATCTTCGTTGATGGGCTGCTTGCCTTTCCTTCCTTCCGAGCTGAAGAAGGCGCCGACTGCCTCCTCCCCTGCCGCGTAGTTGGCTACTACGTCCATCAGCTCATCGACGGTCTGAGGTCGATTGCGACCTAGTTCCCGCACCAAGTCTCGACTGGTGGTGCCCGAGACAAACGCCAAGATGACGTCGTGGTCAGGGATGTGCGGCAGCTCAGTGCGCTGCTTCGAGAAGCGCCGAGCATACTCCCGAAGAGTTTCTCCTGACTTCTGCTTGCACTTGCTGAGGTCCCATGAGTTCCCTGGTCGTATGTAGGTCCCTTTGAAGTTACCCTCGAAGACTCTGACCAGATCAACCCAGTTGTGGATCTGATTGGCAGGGAGTTCCTCGAGCCATCGACGGGCGGTGTCGGAGAGGAAAAGGGGTAGCTGTCTGATGATGGCTCGATCATCACCTCGAGCGCCACCTAGCTGACAGGCCAGCCTGAAGTCGGCCAGCCACAACTCTGGTTTGGTCTCTCCATTGTACTTCGTGATGCTGGTCGGGGGTCGAAATGGATTGGGCAGGGGCGTGCTGCGGATCGCCCTGCTGAACACCCGTGGGCCTGGTGGCTCGGGGGCCACCCGGTCCTCGTCGCTGTCGTATCTCCCACCGCGATGCGCGCTATAACCGCGCTCTTCCGCGTCTCCGTGCCGGCGGCGTCGATTTTCTTTGATGTCGTGCCGTGTGTCGTGTCGACGTTGACCGTCGACAGGGAGGATGAGAGCGGTCTTTCTACCTCGAGGGGGAGGTTGTTGTTGGACTGACACCTCCTCTTCGTTTAGAGGCTGTTCGTCGCGCTTCTCCGTGGCAGCTCCTCGCCGTCGAGACGCCGAACTTTCGGCTTGTTGAACCGCCGCCACCTGGAGCAATGTCTGTACCTCATCTCGAATGCGTCGGGCCTGGGAATTCGACGGCTCTGGCATGTTACGTAGCAGCATCGTCGCCGCCACTACATTCTGGCCTGCTCGAGGGAAACGGCTGACAGGTTGCTCTGGCTCTGAGTCGCCGACGATCTGTCGATGTACCTCTCGAGCGCGTCTGCGGACACTTCCGCCCGGCGGGTAGGGCAGGTCTTGCTCGAGGATTTGCTCGAGCAGGACGAGGCGCTCGCGGTCTTCGTCGAGCTTCATCTTGAGCTCCCGCAGCTGCGCGAGCTGCGCGGTTCTGTCTTCATGAGGAGGGGGGTCGACCTGTCCGTCGTTCCCAGGCGTCCTGGGGTCTTCTCGCGCCGCGGGGGCTCGACCTCCCGCAGCAGCATCCCGGGTCTCGTCAGTAGTTTCTACCGCCCCGTCGATGTGATAGCATTCCCTCGTAGGGTCATAGCTGTCCGTCTCGGAGTCGGAGTCCGGTTCGGCGGTGTAGAAACACCCAGTCCTTCCTCCAACAATCGTTGCCTGAGGGAGGTGATCGAGTATCGTCCGGGGCCTAGACGACGGAGGCCTTGTACTCAGGAAAGGTCCGGCAGCTCGGACGCCGACTACCGCGCTTCAGAGCTACGTGGGAGGACCATTGGTCTTTCTACGTACGTCTGGGCGTTTGGGCATATCGTCCTGGCGAGCGACGCCGCGGCGTTGTCCAATCCGAACGGCAGTGCCGCTCTTGGAGTGAACAACCCGTGTGGAAGTAGCCCAGCAGCGGTGGGGGAGAGCGCGCGAGACGTGTCACCTCCCGTCGTCGCGCTTGTTGCTCCGTCCCACGATGCCGCCGACTTGTGGCCTACGCCCTGCCTCGCACGAGTTGTTGGTCGTGCTGAAGCAGAGGGGCCGCGGTGGTGTTGTCCGCGCCTCTTCTTAGGCGGGGAGGCGTGGTGGTGAGGGCGTCTCGGGGCCTTCAACCGTGCTGGCGTAACGCGGGCTCCTCCTGGTCCTTTGACTGAGAGCAAGATCATGTCGTAGCCGGAGCCCGTAGACATGAACTCGAGGCTCCCAAACCAAATCACCGTGGAGCGCGGAAACGGCGAGGCAAGAGTAGCCATCCGGAAAGGAGTGGGAAATCGATGAAAAACACGCAGGACCCCTACCTGGCGCGCCAACTGTCGGTGTTTTTTCCCCGGGGGGTCACACCAACGAGTAAATTTGTATGCGTGCTCCCTTTCCCGGATGGTGATGCAAGAAGACACAGAGATTTATCCTGGTTCAGGCAAGAGAAAGCCCTACGTCCAGCGGGGGGAGAGAGTTTATATTATCTTGCACCTAAGTGCTTGTACAGGGGCGAATACAAGCGTGGAATGGAGTGTGGAGCTCTACTACGTATGAGTATGGTCTTGTGTCCTCATGCCCGTTCTATTCCTGAGTCTCTCCTTTTATAGCTCCAAGGAGAGACCCAGGGTACATGCGTAGATGTTAGAGTAGGGGTCGATAGCCGCATGGAGCGCTGACCTACTCGAGGCTTCCGTACGGCATGGCCTCGAGCCGTCCCATCTTGATAGCCCGGTGATGATTACGCGTGCTCCTGCGTTCGGCCCTGCCCGCCGCCTCGCGCTGGTTCTGAGGTCGCATGCTGGTACGGTATGGCGGCGGATCCGGCGGGGTAGCTGTGGTGTTGTCAGTCGACGCCCAACTTGCCCCTAGGAAGGGACCCTGTTCGGTCGAGGGTCGGACGCCATGTAATGTGCTGATATCTGGAGCGCTGACCTTGGAGGTCTCGAGGGGGTCCCGATTAGACGTTCCATCCTTGTTCCCTGCGGCCTGACACGCCCTTGATCGTTCAGTGGGAAGGCTGCAAAAAGAACGATGGGACAGAAGCCTCCCGTGACCCGTGTGTTAGGTGGGGAAGCGTCAGGTGCATTAAATGCCCTGGCTCTCGTGCGCGTGTCAGGCGGCGGACAGTGTCCTTGCGCTCGATGCCTCTCGGTTCGCTCGAGCCCGCTTCCGCATTCGACGGCAATGGTCGCTCGAGCCCTGACCGATTCGCTCGACGGCATTTCCGTCTTCGAGGCTGCGACCGTCGATGGCCGCGCGTGCGTACGGATGGCCTGGTTATACGCATTGGTGAGGGTACCCCTTGTTGATACCCTCGACAAGATCATTTCATACATGTGGACTTGTGAGACCACATCTTCCTATTTTAAATAAAAGACTAGCGATGAATGGGTAGTTTTGTTGTAGTACAAAACCGTGGTTCACGGAGATACAAATATTTGAGGCATTTCAGGAAGCTCTTTTAGTTGACTTTATTTTTTTTCATGATTCCAGATTTCCAGCAATGTAATCAAGTTTACAAGTCAGTGTCTTTATGTTCTTTACTTTGAAATTTATCTTGTTGGCCTTCTCATAGATAAGGAGGGCCTTATGGTTGGTTGATCATTTAGCTAAGAGCAGCATGACATCTGAAACAGTCTCCACAATTTTCTATCAATGTGAAATGCAAATTTCATTCCCCAGATTGTGTACCCTCATGTCATGGTCGGGCGCGCGTATTCCAGGCGCGGCCGGGCCTGTGACGTGCGCCGCAGCGAGGAGCGCGCAGCACGCGCGGTGGGCGAGCGCGGTCAGCTCAATGATGCCCAGGGCGTGGTCACCGCGAGTGGCTGAGTAGGAAAGTAGAGATAGCTTTCGTTTTACTTTCTACTAGGTAAATGCCCGTCCGTTGCAACGGAAAAAATTAATACCACAATAATACATTACGAGGGTGATGTTTGGAATATCGATATTGTGCGAGCTATTAGCTATATATTTTTTAACAATAAACAAAACAAATAAATTGTAGATGTGTGTGCATAGAGCCAGAAATCATTGGGTATAAATTCTTTCATGCTAGGAAGGTAAATAAAATGATGACACATTTTACCAAACGATAAAACAAAATGATGATATACACTATTTTGCTAAATTAGAAATAATAATTTATGCCAACACCTGTGCACTCGTATGTGCATGTGATCAGTTTGAGAATTGTCTAATACTCATAGGACTAACAAAGGGTATACCAAAGACTATGAAAGTTATTTAAGTCATTTGAATCAAACAAATTAATTCATAGCTATACACATGTGGAGTGAATTGTATAAGCAAAAGTTTAGAATAGATATGCTAACTCTATAAGTCTGGATAGCAGATGACTCTGGCTTTTTTTTAGAATCATGTTCGTATGAACAGAGTAGTGCATTCTTGAACATATAAATTCACCAAGAAGCTAAGAAGTTATACAAATATATACACGAAACTTTGCATTGGCCTGTGGGCTCTGGTGGTGTAGATGACTTTCTGGAGGTGGGCAGCAGGCCAGCAGCAAACTGGTTATTGGATCTGTAGGTAAAGACAACAAATCTTAAACATTCCCCTTGGTGAAATCTGAAGGCAATGGATACTAATCTGAAGGCAATGGATATTAATCTGAAGGCACATGACAAATAGCCTGTAAATTTTCATTGTCTCTCAAAGCAGTGATGATATATTGATATCCGCATTGCAGTTTGTCTATTTCAGATTAAAAAAAAGGCAATTGTTGATACTAAAACAATCACAACATAAACAGGAAATGGATGCTTTGCTTTCCTAAGAAGAAATTTACAGGTCCACAAAGAATTATTTGCAGCAAAGCAAAGGTGATTTAAACTACTACACCAAAAAATGACTAAATCGGGTTCCAATGCTAGAATTCATGCATGCTATGTTTGAGAAATCAAAGCTAACTTTAAAATGCAAACAGAGAGGCTCATATGTACAACTCCACTCTTACATGAATGGAGCAATGAACAAACTGAATGAACCTAGTCCAAGACACCAAATGGGGCAACCATGTTTAAAATGCAAGGAATAAAGAACCATATTTCAAAACATAACCTCTCTGATGTAGCCAACGCCAACCATTTATATACATAATAGATTTTTTCCCCAATAGAAGCTGATGCAAAGCAATAAAGTACTATTTTGTAAAACGTTGCATTTCTCTAGGATGTAATCCCCAGCACTGAAATTAGTTCAGTGAGCTAGATAGAAGTGAAAGTTCCTATCTAGAAACTCAAATTCGTTAAATGAGATAGCAGTCACATTTCTACCATTTTCCAATATTACTTGCTAAACCATATCTAGGAAGTGTATATAATTACCTGAGAACAGTGAGGGCTCCCAATCTTTCAGGGACCTTCAAGCTGTGATGGGAATTCTCAAGAATCTAAGAAAATATAAAAAAAGATTTCCACTAACTCAGCCATAGTTCCACTAGGCGGCGCCTAGGCGTGATTAGGTGCTAGGTGAGGGGTAACCGCCTCGCCTAGGGGGGTAGGCGGCATCTAGGCGCTGGACGGCACCGAGGCGGTCGCAGAGCTGGGCGAGCCACGAAATTTCGCCCTCGCAGGCTGATGGCGCGACGCGGAGGCAGACGACGCGGCCTTTCGCACGCGCACGGATGTTAAAATTCAATTTTCAGGTCAACAATTCTTCTGATAATTGAGGTATTGATCCCAATCTAAGGGATTAGACTTCTTCAAATACTTCAGATAGAGAAACAATAGTACAGCAGATAGTGAAGATCACCCTTCTATTTGCATGCAGCATTAGGCTGACAAGGACACCCCTGAATGAAGCTATGCATTGGTTAATCTAGATTCCATTCTCTAAGTAGTATGTGGATATTCCCAAACGAGTTTCTCTTTGAGGTTCACACATAACCTTGGTTGACATGCAGCTTATTTGTCTTACCTGCTGGACTGAAAACGTACATTCCAATGGTCTTCAACAACAATTCAGAGATCCTTCGATTTTCATTGCTCACATTGTGTAGTAATATTCACCCAACCTATTTTTGGTTTGCTTTTGTACCAAGACATTTATGGTTTAGAGATAACTGTCAGTATATGCCTTGGGCTTAATGGGCCGACGGGTGCTCATGCAAGGCCCAAGCAGCCAAGAGAACGGTGGAGTAATAAAAGTATGACAACGGTAGCAGATCAGGGCATCGAAGAATTATTCAGAAGAAACACATCTTCATCTCCTACTACACTTCTTCCTCCTCGAGCCTCCATCTGTAGGTCTCGAACTCTCATCCTTCCCAAATTCTAGTTCTCCAATCCTTCGTCTAGATTGCTTGCTAAGCTCTAGGCCTCCCTTCCCTGAGGTCGTGTACTCTGATTTATATCTGAATCGAACTATTCTATGGACCAGTTGAAGGGTTGCTAACAATAACCTACTGAAATCTAAATATTTGCAACTGCTTTTGATCCCCATGGTTAGTGACTCTTTCGATCAGTTCTAGATACTTTGTCTACTGAAGGTACCATAGTTCAGAACACTATGTTTTGAAGTGTTTGTGGTAGCGTAGTAACCTCTCCTATATCTTGATTGCAGCACATGAAGATAAATCATAGGAAATGACATAAAACATGTCTTGGAAGCTGATCATACAGCTTTCAAAAATGAATTTGACATCAAGTTAGATCAGCTCGGTGATGATCCTGTTAATTTCCTTGCAAAAAAACTGAACACTGTTTCATACCATGGAGCCGGCGCTAGAACGGCACTGAGCGCTTGTGAGCACAGAGGCAGCCAGGAGAGACCGAGCAGCAAGCAGCGAGCGGTAGCAGGCTGGCCGTCGAGCTGCTGCCGCCGCCAGGGCTGGGCGCTTGTGAGCACAGGGGCAGCTAGGAGCAACTGAGTAGCAAGCAGCGAGCGTCAGCAGGGTGGCCGTCGGGCGCAGGCGGCCTGGCGCTAAGGCGCGGCAGCAGGCTGGCCGTCGGGCGCACGTCGCCTGGCGCTCCACCGCCGGCTGCGACACGACCCCGCCGAACCCCAGCACCGTCGCAGCATCCCTCCTCGCCGAACCGCAACACCGTCGTGGCAGCCCTCCTCGTCGAGCCCCAGCAGCCTGTGCACCGTCGAGAGGGTGAGGGCGAGGCACATCGAACGAATGAGTTGTGGCGTGGGCGAGCGAGGGGATCCGGGTAGAGGGCGCGATCGGCGATTTGAAGGGCGTCGATGTTGCTGGATTGCCGGATTGGGGGAGGTGGGCGGCGAGCACAACAAATGACCGGGGACCTCTAGCTGCGATGAATCGATGATGATTGGGGGTAGGGGAGCCGAAGATTGTGGAGTTTGCCGGGCGAGGAATCGCGCGTGCGGAAGTGCCTTTGCAAAAGGAAGGGAGGGCATGTGCGGAATTTCTTCCAATGGGAGCTGTGAGCGCGCGACACCATATCACTGGTGTACGGAATAGTTTGAGATGTTTTAGCTGGAGAGATAGAGATGAGCCTGTTGCTCCGGTTGGTTTGAGGTCAAGGGCCATATATATTCTGTAAGGACGTTCAGTTGGGAATAAGAAAGATATTACCATCTAATCTCCTACCTCCTCTCAACTAATTAAGCCTGCGGCAGGGGCAACCCCGCCGGAGAAGACAACGGACTGAGACTATGAGTTACGTAGTCGAGGGCCGGCTACCCAAGTCGTCTGCAGAGCGACAACAGAAGCCAACGCCAAGACCATGGAGGCCGAGGTGAAGGCGATCGCCGCCCTCTCCAACGACGGCTCTGCCACGTCAGGATACAAGGCACAGTTCGGCGAGCACCACCAGGATCGGCCGCCGAAATTTCAGAAGATGGACTTTTTGCGCTACGACGGCAAAAGCGATCTGCTGATCTTCATCAACCGCTGCAAATCCTACTTCCATCAGCAGCGTATCATGGAGGAGGAGAAGGTTTGGATGGCCTCCTACAACCTGGAGGAGGGGGTGCAGATGTGGTATATTAAGGTTCAAACGGACGAGGGCACTCCGTCTGGCGCCGGTTCACGGAACTCAACAACCTGCGCTATGGCCCTCCCCTCCGTGCTGCTCCCCTCTTCGAGTTGGCAGATTGCCGCCGCACGAGCACCGTCGCGGAGTATCAGGATTGCTTCGAGGCGCTCCTTCCCCACACTGGTCCCCTGGACGAGGCGCAAAGGGTGCAGCTCTTCACGGGCGGCCTCCTACCACCGCTCAGCCTCAACGTCCAGGTCCACAATCCGCAATCCCTGGCCGCGGCCATGAGCCTGGCACGCCAATTGGAGCTGCGGGAGCAGTTCACGCTGGCACCAGCAAAGGGCGCAGTCCGGGGTTTGCTTCCGGCCCCCGCGCCGCGCTTGGCGCTACCCACGCCCCCGGTCGCCAAGGTGGACGCGGCGGGTGCTGCAGGGGACGGGCGGCCACCAGTCAAGCGCCTGTCCCTCACTGAACAAGAAGAGCATAGGCGGCAGGCAGGGCCTCTGCTTTAACTGCAACGAGCGGTACACGCGCGGCCACAACCGCGTCGCCGGCGCATCTTCTTCATCAACGGCGTCGACATCGCCACCGCCGATGACGCGGCGGACGGGGACGAGCCGAACGCAGAAGCCCCAGTCTTCTCCTTGCATGCGGTCGTGGGGGTCCCCATCTCCATCACCATCCAGCTCCAGGTGCTGCTCACTGCCGCCTCCTTCGTCGCCCTTGTCGACATCGGCTCCACCCACAGCTTCATCGGGGAGGGGGCTGCACGGCGCACAGGGCTGCCTATTGAGCCGAGGCCGCGGCTGACGGCCACTGTCGCCAACGGCGAACACGTCTCCTGCCCAGGGGTGATCCGTCAAGCCCCGCTCCTCATCGACGGCATGGAATTCTGCGTCGACCTCTTCGTTATGCCCCTGGCTAGGTACGATGTGGTCCTTGGTACCCACTGGATGGCCACGCTGGGGCCTATCGTTTGGGACATCGCGGCCCAGACCATGGCGTTCTAGCGTGAGGGACGTCCTGTGTGCTGGCGGGGCGTGGCAACACCAACTGCGCCGACTCTCAACACTACCAGCGTAGATGAGTCACTCTTGGAGGGGTTACTGGGCTCCTTTGACGACGTCTTCGCTGAGCCGAAAGGCATGCCTCCGGCGTGCACATGCGATCACCACATCGTCCTCAAGCCCGACGCAGCACCGGTGGCAGGGAGGCCCTACCAGTACTCGGCAGCCCACAAGGATGAGCTAGAACGCCAGTGCGCTGTGATGATCGAGCAAGGCATCATCCGCCCTAGCGACTCGGCGTTCTCCTCCCCTGTCCTCCTCGTCAAGAAACCAGACGGGTCGTGGTGATTCTGCGTTGACTACCGTGTGTTGGACGCGCTCACGGTGAAGGACAAATTCCCAATCCTGGTCGTCAACAAGTTGTTGGACGAGCTACACAGGACATGGTTCTTCTCCAAGCTGGACCTGCGTTCTGGGTACCACCAGGTGCGCATGCGGCCGGAAGATGTCCACAAGATGGCGTTCCGCACACACGACGACCTCTACGAGTTCCTGGTCATGCCTTTCGGGCTGTGTAATGCGCCAGCGACGTTCCAGGCACTCATGAATGATGTCCTCCGCCCCTTTCTACACCGCTTTGTGCTCGTTTTCTTTGATGACATCTTGATCCACAACAAGTCTTGGGCGGATCATCTTCGTCATCTACACGTTGTCCTCTCTCAACTACGCCGCCACCAACTCTTTGTCAAGCGCTCCAAGTGCGCGTTGGGCGTCACCTCTGTATCATACCTCGGCCACATCATCTCGGCAGCGGACATCGCTATGGATCCGGCAAAGGTCCGGGCCATTCACGATTGGCCAGTTCCTCGCTCGGCGTGTGCGGTTCGTGGCTTCCTCGGCTTGGCCGGCTACTACCGCAAGTTCGTCCACAACTATGGTGCGGTCGCAGCACCACTAACCGCCCTCCTCAAGAAGGACGGTTTTTCATGGAACGAGGAGACGACCGCGGCTTTCGCTGTGCTCAAGGCCACGGTCACCTCGGCCCCCATCCTCGCCATGCCGGACTTCACCAAGCTGTTCATCGTCGAGTGTGGCGCTTCGTCCCACGGCTTTGGAGTCGTGCTCATTCAAGATGGCCACCCGGTCGCCTTCTTCAGCCGACCCGTGGCGCCCCGCCACCACGCCCTCACCGCCTACGAATGGGAGCTCATTGGGTTGGTCCACGATGTTCGCCATTGGAGACCGTACCTTTGGGGCGGCCAGTTCATCGTCATGATGGACCACTACAGCTTGAACTACTTGTTGGACCAGCGCCTCGCCATCATTCCACAACATCATTGGGTGGGCAAGCTCCTGGGGTTTGACTTCACCATCGACTACAAGCCAGGGGCAGCAAACGCCGTCGTCGACGCGCTGTCCCGGCATGACACGGTGGAGGGGGCTCTCCTCGCGCTTTCGGCACCGCGCTTCGACTTCATCGACAGTCAAGCACAGCAAACTGATCCGGTCCTTGTCGCCCTTCGCGAGGACATCAGCACTGGCTCCCGTGGGGCGTCTTGGTCGGTCGTGGACAGCATGGTGTAGTTTGCTGGGCGGCTGTACATACCGCCGGCCTCGCCTTTGCTCCAGGAGATCATGTTGGCTGTTCATGACGACGGTCACGAGGGGGTTCAGCGCATGCTGCACCGGCTGCGGCGTGATTTTCATTTTTCTAACATGAAACAGCTCGTGCAGGACCTGGTGCGCGTGTGTGCCGTTTGCCAGCGCTATAAGACTGAGCATTTACACCCTGCTGGCCTCCTGCTTCCCCTTTCGGCGCCCTAGGGGTTTGGACGGACATCGCCCTCGACTTCGTGGAAGCGCTCCCCCGTGTCGGTGGCAAGTCGGTCATACTCACCGTGGTGGACAGGTTCAGCAAGTATTGCCATTTCATTCCCCTCGCACATCCCTACTCCGCTGAATCCATCGCCTAAGCCTTCTTCGCAGATATTGTATGTACGCTGCCTACCAGCCGTGTCATCATTATGTACCTACGCTGCCTCACCGGAGATTGACCACGGCAGTGGCTTCGCTGGATGCCTTGGGCGGAGTACGTCTTCAACACCGCCTACCAGACGTCGCTGCGCGACACTCCTTTCCGGGTCGTCTACGGGCGCGATCCGCCATCTCTCTGGTTCTATGAACTAGGTGAGACAAGGGTGGCTGCGGTCGCTAAAAGCATGGAGGAGCGTGCAGAGTTCCTGGCCGACATCCACTACTGGCTGGAGCAGGCTCAGGAGACGCAGAAGTTGCACTATGACAAGGTGCACCATCACGTTGAGTATCGGGTGGGCGACTGGGCGCTCCTCCGGCTCCGGCAGCGTGCGGCGTCCTCTCTACCCCAGGCCGTCTCCGGCAAGCTCAAGCCGCGCTTCTTCGGGCCATACCGCGTCACCGAGCTGATCAACGACGTCGCGGTCCGCCTCGCCCTTCGGCCCCGAGCACGCATTCACGATGTGTTCCGTGTCGGGCTGCTCAAGAAGTTCCAGGGGCCGGCGCCGGACACCCCTCCTCCGCTGCCTCCTCTGCACCACGGTGCTGTTGCTCCGGATCCGGAACGAGCTGTCCGCTGCCGCCTGGCTCGCGGGGTTCGCCAAGTCCTTGTCCAGTGGAAGAGCGAGTCGGCCGCGTCCGCCACCTGGGAAGATGTTGAGCCGTTCCGCGCCAAGTATCCGGAGTTCCAGCTCGAGGACAAGCTGCTCCTCGACGGGGGGAGAGATGTCATGGTCGGGTGCGCGTATTCTAGGCACGGCTGGGCCCGTGATGTGTGCCGCAGCGAGGAGCGCGCAACACGCGCGGTGGGCGAGCGCGGTCAGCGCGATGACGCCCAGGACGTGGTCACCGTGAGTGGCTGAGTAGGAAAGTAGAGATAGCTTTCTGTTTTACTTACTAGATTATAGGAGCCTGTTGCTCCGGTTGGTTTGAGGCCAAGGGCCATATATATTATGTACGGACGTTCAGTTGGGAATTAAGAAAGATATTACCATCTAATCTCCTACCTCCTCTCAGAGACGGAACCAGAGCAAATATATAGTGGGGGCCGAGTATAGAAGATATGCATGAAGATTACACTTGGCTTAAGCTCCATCACTTAAAAATAACTAACTTTGCATGTACTCTTAAAGAAAGTTTAAGGAGTTAGGGGGGGCCATGGCCCCTGCTAGCCCCCCTGGTTCCGTCACTGCCTCCTCTCAACTAAGCCTGCGGCAGGGGCAACCCCGCCGGAGAAGACAACGGACCGAGACTACGAGTTACGTAGTCGAGGGCCGGCTACCCGAGGGTTGAACGCCCTTGACACCTCACAACTGTGTCCCCAACTGCAATGCATCTGTTTCATTCTTCAGACAGTTCCATCTCTGATATCAGCCCTCTTGCTCTTTGATTTTCCTTCTTATGTTATGTGCAAATAAGAAAACAGTGATCATGTTACATATCTGGGCTGGAGTGCTTTTGAGGTAATTTCTGGATTAGCTTTGTTGCAAGATGCTGAACAAAATGTTTTCCTGTACATATTTTAAATAACATAGATTGATCACTAAGGCAAAATATTTCTATGCATGTGATTGGCTGCTTCAGCTGGCTGGCGGCTACACTAGCTAGTTTTATAATAATTATTAAACGTGGATACAAGGCAAACAAATATTGATTTTGTAGGCGACACCGGTGATTACTGTGTGGTCAGTTCTCCTTGTTATAATAATGTACACGCGTGTGTGTGATTTGCGGTCCTTGTATGTAGCGACGTCAGATTCTATGGCATGAGTATTAATTCTTCACTTAACGTCAAGGCTACATGCCTGAATCCATCTCGTCTATTCCACACAGCATTCTAGGATTACTTTCCTATTTCTAGCTGACTGTGGGTCACTCTCAGAAGATACCATACGTTTATTCTGCAAGAACAAGATTATACAATGAGTAACTAACTTGACCAGCACGCTGCAGCTCGTGTATATACTAACTGCAATAAAAAAGACCACACCTTCACTGACTTACGGCATTAGGAGGCCGGGTCTATATAAAGACATGCCCCCGCCTCCTCATTTCCACACATCCACAGAAAAGGGAGTACACAAAACCACAGCAACCAGTAAGAAAAGAAACACAGCAGCAGAGTAGATCATGGTCACCTCCAAGGCTTTCCTCCTTGCCATCCTTGGTTGTGCCAGCTTATGCAGTTCTGTCCTAGCTGCTCGTGAGCTGAGCGATGCGGCCATGGTCGAAAGGCACGAGAATTGGATGGTTGAGTATGGCCGTGTCTACAAAGATGCGGCTGAGAAGGCGCGGCGTTTTGAGGCGTTCAAGCATAATGTGGCATTCGTCGAGTCATTCAACACCAATAAGAAAAACAAGTTCTGGCTTGGTGTCAACCAGTTTGCTGATCTGACCACCGAAGAGTTCAAAGCAAACAAAGGTTTCAAACCAATTTCAGCAGAAATGGTTCCAACAACTGGATTCAAGTATGAGAACTTGAGTGTCAGCGCACTTCCGACAGCTGTGGACTGGAGGACCAAGGGAGCTGTCACACCTATCAAAAACCAAGGCCAATGTGGTACGTGCAATTGTGATCATACTTGAAACAATTAATTTTTTCCGTGATGAGATACATATACATGGTGATTAGGTTCTTTTGATGACATGTACAATGACACAAATAAATAATTGCAGGTTGCTGCTGGGCATTCTCGGCTGTAGCTGCCATGGAGGGCATTGTGAAGCTGAGCACGGGCAACCTCATCTCACTCTCCGAGCAAGAACTAGTGGACTGCGACACCCACAGCATGGACGAGGGTTGTGAGGGCGGCTGGATGGATAGTGCCTTTGAGTTCGTCATCAAGAATGGAGGCCTCGCCACCGAGTCAAGCTATCCATATAAGGCAGTAGATGGCAAGTGCAAGGGTGGATCAAAGAGCGCTGCAACCATCAAAGGTCACGAGGACGTGCCAGTAAACGATGAGGCTGCACTCATGAAGGCCGTGGCCAATCAACCTGTATCTGTCGCCGTCGATGCAAGTGACAGGACTTTTATGCTTTATTCCGGTGGTGTGATGACTGGCTCTTGTGGCACTGAGCTAGATCATGGGATTGCTGCCATCGGGTATGGCGTGGAGAGTGATGGCACAAAGTATTGGATTTTGAAGAATTCTTGGGGCACCACATGGGGAGAGAAGGGATTCCTAAGGATGGAGAAGGATATTTCTGACAAACAGGGAATGTGTGGCCTTGCCATGAAGCCTTCCTACCCCACAGAGTAGAAAACAACCAATAGTTTGCTTCCAAAAACATCATCAACTTGAATTGAAATCATTATATGTGTGCCTTCTGCACTCCTATACACAGTTTGTTCTTTATGTACTGTACATTGTAAACTTTTTTCATGTTGTGAACTTTGTAAACATTATCGACATTTGAAATAGTATCTTAAAGCTCCATATAGAGTTTTGAAACGACTGTGACGCCTAAGAGAGGGTGAATTAGACAACTAAACTTCTGCTTGTAAATAAATAACTATAAAGTACAACTATGGTTTTGCTAGGCGTTTTGCGCTATCTCTACTGCAAAAGAGTTAAGCACCCTAAGTTCCAATCCTATCATCAACTAGCCTATCAAACTAAGCTAGAAAAGTAAGTACATAACCAAGGTACACAATATAAATATAGAAGGTAAAGATGAGGTAGAGATGTAAACTTCCGTTGAGGACACTGGTATTTTTATCATGTCGAGAAATACTCAAGCTTCCCCCAAGTTCTCATTGAATCCCCTCGCGAGGACCAAGCACTCAGTCGGATAACTCTGTGGATAGCCCCGGGCCTTCCTCACGCCATGTGGGTCTCCAGTGTGCCTTGCGGCAATCCTCTCCTAAACTGCTCCACGCCGTCTTCACTATCAAGCTTCCGACTAAAAATGTCGTGGGCCTTGTTCCTTCTTACAGACGTGGTTGGTATGCTCTCGTAAGACTACAAGCCTCGTCGAGAACAAATAGGGTGGACGCAAGCATCTAAGATCAAGTGGTGTGCAAACCTGACTAAACACTAGGCCTAACACCTAGAGCAAGCGCAAAGCGATGCTCGAACTTACCTAAGCACTTCGCAAAGCACCTACACTAATCACCAAATATTTCTCTAAGCACTATGATTGTGGAGATCATAAATAGAGTATCATCTCACTTTGTATTTTTCTCGGCCACTTCACACCCCATTTGGCCACTTCTAACTCATATTTATAGCGCACACTGCAAATAGAGCCATTAGCATGTTGGAAGCCATTTACTCTGTACTGTAGGACTAGTTCCTATAGTAGCAACTACTCTCTCCGTCCTAAATTAAGTATCGTTTTAGGTTTTCATGCTACAAGTTTGATCTGATTTATAGAAAATACGTGAAATATTTATATCTTCAAATAAATTTATTAAAAAACTAGACTCTAAGATCTTTCCAGTAATACTATTTATGTACCATAAATATTAATATATATTAATATATATTTATTTAAAGTTAGAATGACACTCATTTTGGAACTAAGAGAGTACCTATTTTAGCAAAAAAAAAATTACGCGCTGCTGGCTGCTGGGCGGGCGCTGCTATTTTCTCAGGGTCGCAAGCGAGCATGCAAGGCGGAACGGCAGCAAGTCCACCTCTCGCCCTTGTGCATGCACGTTGTGCATTGTTTTCTTCTTCCTTTTTTTATATTTTTTGTTTTTTTGTTTTTATTTTTGTATTTATTTGTTTGCCATCTTGCGCGGAGCTCGGCTCCCATATTTTCTGTCACACCCCAATTTAAGGATAAATTAAGATGCATAAACCTTATGTGTACGCAGAGATCAGTCACACATAAGCTCACAAATTACAGAGTATCATCACTATGCTTATTACACAACGAACAAATATCCATTACAATAATAAATAACTCTCACAAAAGCGGAAGATCTAAAGACTATCTCTCGATGAAGCCTTCCACTCCACAGGGACATCGACTGGTGGTACACAAGTCTAGAAGTCCTCAGGAAAATACTCATTCCAGTTGTCATATGTTATCCATTCGGGATTTTTATCCAAAAAAATAAAGCAAACATAAGTACATCTCGTACTTAACAAGAATAACATGGGTTTATAAGGCTTAAGAGGCTGACATTGGTTTACTGCGGTTAGCACTTTTATTAAACCTATACCTTAGCATTATATTAGCCTTTGATTATGCATAAGCCCAAGATTACCCCAGCAATTATACACATGTCATTAATCATCATAATAGTAGTCATCATTATACTCATCATCATAGATAACATCAAAAATAAGTGAGCACTATTCCATCAGTTTTCCAGGCCACTCGTAACCGTGAGCACGACTGTTATAACAGTTTTAATACTCTGCAGAGTTTGTACATATTTATCCGAGAGTCGTGATTTGGTTTGCCCGAGGTTGCAAGTCTCTTAGGGAGGTCGGCAGGGTTCACTATAAAGTCTTTCAAAGGTTTTCCTAACAAGTTCATAGCCGCTAGGTTACCCTCGCAAAGGATTATAGAGCCCCCTTCCATATGGCACATTCCGCGCAGGCTATACACATACGAACAGAGGCCGCACTATAGTCAGCTTGGCAGGCCCCATTTGCGCCCTTTCGGGTAACTACTAGCAAGTTAGGAAAGATCCTACTACCCAGCTTTTGCCAACTGATGAGTCTTTAGGGAGGGCCAAGAGCACCAACTGCTCCCTCACCCTATCGTCCAGTTACTATTCACTTTTATATCCATCCCATATAGTCATTAGTTACCATTCACAATTGTTAGTTTGAGCACTAGCCATCTACCCAGATGCATATATATAACCCATAGGAGAATCAAGGTGCAGGGTACGACAATTAGGATGTCCTTAAGGGTGATCAAAACTGACACATGCATATGACTAGGTAATTAACTATGATATAAATAGGACAAGGAATCCCCATGCTATACTTGCCTTGCTGGTAGTTCTCTTGCTGATCCTGGTCATCAAAGTAGTATTGCTGACCGCCCACGTACGGCTCACCGTCTGGACTTGCGACAACAATCAACAACACGTAGGCAATTGGACACAATCATGCACAAAGCAAACAAGTTATAATTAGAACAGTACACCACAGTAGTAAATAAATATAAAAGTTTATAAAAACATTCTACGCAGTGCTACGATCACACAGACATAAAGCTCACGAAAATCAGAACCAAAACGTAGAAGTTATGGATTTTCTAAGATTTTCTATAGAAGAATAATTAATTAACTAGTACCACAAAATTAAAAAGTTATAAACTAAAGGAACAGTGATACTAACAAGTAGATCTCGCCAAGACGAATCTAACGCAATTTGAATGGGTCAGATTGGGGTCAAAAAGAGCATTTTATAAGCAAATCATTTTCAGTGGCAAACTTGTAAATAATAGAAAATGTATTTTCAATTAAACCGAACAAGATTACGTTTTCAAAGTGAGAAAACGCATTTCCAAAACGCGCTTTGGACTGCAGGTTCAAAAAGCAAAAAGTAGAGGGGCTCTTTAGCAAGAACCGCAGCCGAAGGGGTATCGGCCTTCTGCAGCTGTTGGATTAGATTTGGACAGCCCGGATTTGATCTGGGGGAGGGGAACGGTGGCAGCCACCGAAACAGGGTCCAGCACGACAGCGCGGCCATGCCCGGCAGAGTGAAGCTCGCCGAAGCTTGTGAAACGGGCGCTAGAGGCCACGACTTTCGAAACTGAGCGCAGGGGAAGAAAGCGGGGACGGAGGTGAACACGCCTAGCCCCAATGCGCGACCAAGGAGGGCTCATGAGGTGCTCGCCACGGCCAGCGGCGGCTTGGGTTCGCCTTACTTCGTGGGGGAAGGCCCTAGAGGCCATCAAAGGTGAAATTGGAGGCACGGGAAGAAAGCGGGGATGCCGGGGTGCTCACCATGGGGAAGAACAAGGGCGAAGACAGAGGGAGGCGGCGACTGTGCGGTGAGCTCCGAGCTCACCAATGGCGGCTAGGGTTTGTGCGCTGCGAGGGCGAGGAGAGGGGGCGCTGTGGGTGCGGCGGGTTAAGTAGGGGGCACGAGCGCTTGGCGCGGATCAAGCACCGTGAAGCGCGGCCGAGCGATGCGGCGAGGAGGCGGTCGACGTGTGCCCAAGTTAGGCGGATGGTAGGGGATTGTGCCGACAGGTGGGCCCCACCTGTCAGCGGGACACAAAGGGAGAAGGGCGTGCGCGGGTGCAATTTGGGCAAGTGAGCTAGGTCGGCCCAGTGGCGTGCACGCGACCTGCAAGAGAGGGCGAGCAGGCCAGCTTGCTGCGGGCCGAAATGGGGGAAGGAGGGGAAAATCAGGGGAGCCTCTTTTATTTTCGGAAAAACATTTTCCAAATCCATTTGCACAAGGTTTTGAACTATTGTTCAAATTTGGTCAAAACCACTCATCACAAAATAAAAGTGCAGCAGCATGAATACATGAACATGTATCTAGCCTTATGTTTGATTTTATATTCCCAAAAATTGTTATATTCCTAGATTTAAATGCCACAAAATTGCGTAATTAATCAATTTTATCTATTTCTAAAAGATGCAAATTTTTGGGTGTTACATACTCTGGACTCATTGTTCTTACAGAGAGAAAAACGCTTTCCCATCTTCATAACTCGAAATAAAATGGCGAAAAGGTTCCTTTTTCGGTATCACCGGGAAGAAATCCATTGGAGACGTGGATCATCCGGATCACATTGTTGCCTAAGTCCAAACTATTTGTACACCCTGTTAAACTACAAAATAAATATTTGTAAATTTATTAGTCCAATTCAGTCATATTGATCATCAAACACCAAAATCAAAATTAAATGGTCCTATGGTCCATTTTCCTTAAAAGTTCCTTGAAGCCTGGAGTGTTCTTTGAATAATCACATAACATTGTAATAAAAATGTCCAGGCCATACATGTAGACTTGTAAGACCAGATCTTCCTATTTTAAATACATGTAGTCTCGACCCCTACTCGGGACTCAGGGGCTTACCGAGCCCTAGGCTTCTGACCGAGGCTTACCGAGCTCTAGGCTTCCGACCAATGGCAACCCAAGCCTCATCCTCGTCTCCACCTCTAGTCCGAGCCAAGGTCAGGTAGGAGCCTAGCGTGACCCGACTGCCCAAGGCTTGGGGCTCCTCATTGCCACCCAACAGGCATGGCACTATTGCCTAGTCCTCCGATAAACTCACGCATGGAGCATGACACATTTGGAGAATTCCCACAACCAAGTTCAAGCGCTCGGGGGCTCCGAGGACCACTCATCAGCCTCCTAAGTCAGACACCTTCACTACCAAGAAAGCCTCCAAAAGGCGCACCTAGTGGAGGTTGGTCAGAGTGTCAGAAATAAAGCAGCCGGACGATGCTAGTTCTCTCATACGCATATCTGCATAGTTTTTTCTGACGAGACTGAGCAACTCTCAAGTTATCCTGAATGATCCGTACTAATTGTTCTGCATGTCTAAGAACATCTATCTCAAACACCTGAGTCTCTCCAGTTTGATTCCAAAGTAGAGGTGTTCTACACTTATGACCATACAATGCTTCAAACGGTGCCATCTTAAGACTTTGCTGAAAACTATTGTTGTATGAAAACTCTTCATATGGCAAACTTTTATCCCAACTGGTTCCAACCTATAATGCACAAGCTCTCAACATATCTTCCAATATATTAATCCTCTCAGTCTATCCATCTGTCTGTGGATGACAGGCTTTACTACAATTCAACTTTGTTCCCACGAAACTATGCACGCTCTCCCAAAAATGAGATGAGAATTGAGTACCCCTATCAGACACAATCTTAGGTACTCCATGCAAACATACAATTCTCTCCATGTATAACTCAGCTAGTCGCTCTCCCTTATATGTAGTTTTGACAGGTATAAAATGAGGAACTTTAGTCAAACAATCCACTATTACCCATATCGAATCAAATCCCCTTTTTGTACATGGTAATCCCACAATGAAATCCATACCTACTTCTTCCCACTTCCATTCAGGAATCTTCATTGGTTGTAACAGTCTAGGTGGCCTCTGATGTTAAGCTTTCACTCCTTGACAAGTAACCAACATATTCAACTACATCCGTGTTTAAATCATACCACCAATACTTCTCCTTAAGATCTAGATACATCTTAGTACTACTAGGATGAATAGAGTAAGCTGATTTATGAGCCTCTCGTAGTATCATATCACGAATAGCCTTCACTTTAGGAACACATATCCTTTTTCCAAACCAAAGTGTACCATTGTCATCTACTGTGAATCCTGGTGTCTTTTCTAGTACCATATTCTGTGTTATATCCATTAGTTTCTCATGCTCTAACTGACCTTTCAATATTTCCTTCTCTAAGGTAGGAGTCACTTCTATTTCCATAGCATTAGTAACAATGCCTAGATTCAAATGTGCAAATTCAGCACACAACTCATTAGACACTGGTGTTGCCCGAAGCTCATTAGCATATTTCTTCCTGCTAAGTGCATTGGTCATGACGTTTGCTTTTCCGAGATGATAGTGCACTTCTATATCATAATCTTTTATCAATTCCAACCAAAAACATTGTCTCAAATTCAGATCTGTCTAGGTGAAGATATATTTCAAACTCTTATGATTAGTATATATGTCACCCTTGTGCCCAATCAAATAGTGTCTCCAGATTTTAAATGCATGAACCACACAACCCAAACCTAGATGAGAAGCATCACAGTAAATGGAGAAACTCTTACTCAAATCTGGCAATACCAACACAGGTGTAGTGTCAACCTCTTCTGAAATTCCTCAAAACTAGTTTGACACTTATCAGACCACACAAACTTAGCATTCTTCTCTAACAGAGCAGTGATAGGTTTTGCAAGTTTTGATAATCCATCAATGAACCTATGATAATAAACAGCCAAAGTAAGAAAGCTATGAATCTCACTTACATGTGTAGTTGGCTTCCAATTCAACACATCTTTCACCTTATTAGAATCCACTGCAATTCCACCATAGGAGACAACATGACCAAGAAAAGAAACTTCTTCCAGCCAAAACTCACACTTACTACACTTAGCATACAGCGTATGCTCTCTATGTTTCCGCAAGACCAATCTCAAATGTTCAACATGTTCTTCTTCTTTTTAGACAATACTAGTATATCATCAATAAATATCACAGCAAACTTATCAAGATACTCTATAAATACTTTATTCATCATGTACATGAAGTAAGCTGGTGTATTGGTCAAACCAAAAGACATAACTGTATAATCATACAACCCATACCTTGTTGTGAAAGTTGTCTTTGGTATATCTGAATTTTGAATCTTTAATTGATGATAACCAAAACACAGATCAATCTTAGAGAACACACAAGCTCCTCTTAAATGATCAAATAAGTCATCAATTCTAGGACTTCATCGAGTGACCGATAACCAACACACATTCTCTGACCACCATCTTGCTTATCAACAAAAATAGCTGGTGCACTCTAAGGTAAAGAACTAGGACGAATGAAACCTTTCTCCTTTGATTCCTTTACTTATTTCTTAAGTTCTTCTAATTCATTAACCCCTATTCTATATGGTCTTTTAGCTATAGGTGTAGTACCAAGTACTCATTCAATAATAAATTCAATGTCTTGGTCAGGTGGCATACTGTCGACGAAAGCTGGTCGGCAGTCTACCTTGGGGTATGCCCACGGTAGTAGTTTAATGGTAGACGGTGCGCAAGCTACGAACTTGATGGTGACGCAAGACACGGACAAGGTTTTTATCCAGGTTCGGCCGCCGTGTGGGCGTAATACCTACGTCCTGCGTCTGATTGTATTGGATTGTATTGAGAGAATAATATGTCTTAGGGGGGTCCCTTGCCCCTCCTTATATCGTCCGGAGGGCAAGGTTACAGATCTGGAAACTAATCCTAGTCGGTTACAATTGCCATAGATAGTTCGATATCAATTCCTATTCTAACCGACTAGAATCCTGCTTGATCTACACGTCTTGTTTCTTGCACGACACACCAAGCAGTCGGATCAAGCCTCGGACTTGTCTCGTAATGGGCCAAGCCTCCTAGCCCAAGTCTAGCCATAAGGGTATAGGGGTTTATACCCCCACAGCTAGTCCTCGAGCACCATGTATTGTGATGTAACATGCCGTCCTGAGCTTCTTCGACCAGTGAGGCTTGACGTCTTCAATAAGCAGGAAAGTCGCCCAAACAGTTGCAACAGTGCTTTGACCAACTCAAAAGACAGTTGATCAACACTGACATCGAAGAAGCAGGTTGTTTGAAGAATACATGGTGCTCTTGAGAAAAAATATTTCTTTTCACGATGAAGTGTGCCCACTGTACCTTTATGAAAAGTACAGTCTTTCAAAAAGCAAGCACGTTCACCGCAAGGTGAAGTGTGCCCACTTAGTCCCCGAGCCTGGTAGTAGGTGACGTAGGCACGTGGTACCAGGGTCAAAAAAGTCTTCATAGAAATTCTAAAACTGAGATGCGTCACCAGATGCATCGTACCAATGTAGTCCCCGAGCTTGCTGGAAGACGAAGTATGAGCCTTGTAGCAAGGTATAAAAAATTTAATTTACCAGTCCCCAAGCGTATAACGCTATGTGGTCAGTGCAATCCCCAAACTCTCAAACTAGTAACCTGGTCGACCAGTCCCCGAGCGTACAGCACTCAGACTGGTCAATGTGGTCCCCAGGTCTCCATACTGGTGGACTAGTCGATTAGTCCCCGAGCCTTTAGTGCTCGGTGATCGGTGCAGTCCCCAAGTCTCCAAACTGGTAGACTGGTCGACTAGTCCCCGAGCGTATAGTGCTCGGCGGTCGGTGCAGTCTACACAGTCCTCCAGCAATTCTGCTTATTCTTTTGGAAAAAAGCATCTTGCCACATTAATGCGTGATGTGACGAGACACCCTGACGTATTGTCAGACAGTTGCATGAAAAGGTGCGTCGGGTAACTGTGCAGCCGCTCTTTGCGTGGTTCAAGAAAAGGAAACCACAGAAAAACCACCGTATTAACTGCCGGTAATTATTGAAAACCGAAACGCCGCATCCGCCGCAGGGCCCGCCCACTTCCCAAGAATGCGGGAAGTGGAAGAGGTGGAGCCGTTGCCTATAAAGACTCTACACCATGCCCGTAATCTTTTACCCTGCCTTGGCCTTCAAACCTTCTGTCCTTACCATTCCTGCCATCTGCAACCTCCATCTCTAATCGTCCAACTCACAATCGCTTCCGCAGCGTCCATGGCGAAGAGTGACTCAAAGAAGAGGGCTGAACTGATGGCAAAGTAGTGGAAGAAATCCCGGAGCAGCACGAGGTCACTCAACGACCTCGTCGGAATGGGGCTACTCCACAATCAAGAGCTCGGCGGCTGGAGGGCACCGGAAGGGGAAAGCTACCCCGACCCCCGTGCCGGTGAGATTGTAGTTTTTGAAGATTTTTTCAAGAGGGGCTTTGGGATTCCTGTCCACCCTTTCCTCCAGGGTCTTCTTCTTTACTATGAGATCGGGATCTGCAATCTGCACCCGAACTCAATTCTTCTTATCTCCACCTTTATTCATCTGTGCGAGGCCTATGTTGGAATAGAGCCGCACTCCGACCTCTTTCGTTACCTTTTTTGTCTGAGAAAGAAAGGAGCAGTTGGAGGCTCCAAGATTGCAGGTGGAGTATACCTCAATCTTTGTGATGGGATGAAGAACCGGTACCTCAACTGCCCATGGAACACTTCCCTCACCGAATGGTACAAGAAGTGGTTCTATATCAGGGAAGAGTCGGGCAGCTCCACGTTCTGCGACGTGGGCTACATCCCCGAGAAGAGGGTCAGCTGGACGGACCGCCCGGACTTCACTGGTCAGGTGGCCGACCAGATGAAACTGATCGACTGGTCCCGCTTAGACAGGCCAGGAGTGGTCGGTAACTTTATTTGTCGTCGGGTGATGCCCTGGCAGAGGAGGGTACACTCGGCATACGAGTATGCGGGGAGCCAGGACCCGACCAGGATGAGCCCTGAAGGTCTGGAGAAGGCAGAGGTGCAGCAGCTGATGAACGAGTTGTTCAACTTTATAGACGACAACTTCGTTCAAAGCAGTGATCGTATGCACGCCTTCAAGCTGGGGCGACCAGCTCCTAAGGTAAATAAATAATGTTATTGACTAGTATTGCTTTTTGAGTACTTGGCCTCCGAGTTGATGACTTGTCATGAATTCTTCTGCGGATTGGAGACGTTGACCGGTGCGCAGTGTACGTGTCACTGGCACCTAGTATGGAAAATCCTGCAGGGATAGACCCGCCAGAGGACGACGACGCTCGGTGTCCTCAATACACCAGCAGCGAGGAGGAGCAGAACCGTCCCGCCCTGACCATCGAGGATAGGGTAGCGGGGAAAAGGCCACTGGTAGTGGATCAGTCCCCTGCGGAGGCGCTGCCGGCAGAAAGTAGCCAAGCGCCGAAGCGTCATCGGCTAGTCAGGATCGCCGACGACGACGAGGAGGAGGAGGCGGCACCCTCGTTGGTTCGAAGACTGCGCAGTCGTCCGGACGTTGCGCCGGTCACCACTAATCGGATGACCAGCGATCCTCCTGCGCCACACGCCGAGCCGACGCGTGTTGGAGAGACAAGGGCGGCGACAACGACCGGTAGGACCAGGTGGAGGTTCTTCACAGCGACGCACAGGCGCTCCGATCTGTAAGTTGTTCAACCTTAATTTCACACTTCGATATATTTTGCGTTTTGTTGCTGCTACTTTTGACATTGGTTAAATGTTGCATTTTTTGTTAGCGCGGCGTCAGACGTTGACCCTGACAACATTGCTGGCCGGGGGACGGCCGAGCCCGTGGTTGTCGTTGAAGATGCCGCGCCACAGACCACCCAGGAGCATGCCGAGGAGCAGCCCACGGTGGGGGCCGTGGCGGAGACTGCCGAGGAGAACCTAGCTCCGGGAAGGACCGGAGCGGGCACCCCTGCGAGGGACGGAGAGTCTGCGAGGACGCCTCCCCCGAGCAGTGTTGCGGAGGAGGAAGATAGAGCTCCGACTCCCTCGCCTGTTGAAGAAGAGAGAGTCCCAACCCCGCCCCGAGTAGAGGCCTCGTCACCAAAGGACTCTCCTGGCCTGGACCAGGGTCCAGTGATGGCTGCGACCACGGCTGGGGGTAGTGCGGAGGGCGAAGGGACCCAGGCGGCCTCCGACGATGAAGTGGAGGAGATCCAAGGTCGTCCCCAAGATGGTCGCCAGCATGTTTACGTGTGGCGCCAACGCGGGGACCATTTCATTGGTCATGAAGAACTCGCGGAGACGGAAGAGGCCGCGAGGGTGGAGCGCGCAGCCAAGCGGCTTGTTGACGAGGTTAATGTAAGTGGTCTTTTGCGCTGCTCGAAATTTGTACGCACCGTCTCTGGCTTCAATATACATGCTTCCTATAGGGCGCAATGAAAACGGCGAAGTACCGGAAGAGGTGCTTCGACCAAATTGAAGGAATCGTGGCCGAGAATAAGACCCTGGCTGCGGAATTAGACCGTCTTCGGTCGGAGGCCGAGGAGAAGACGGCCGAGATGGGTGCTCAGGAAGAGCGCCTGCTCGATCTCAATCGGCGATTAGCCGACAAGGATCGGGAAAGAAAGGGTTAGTCATGTATTCCTAGCAGTTGTATAACTGTGTAGTCGTTTTTATTGACCAGAAATTGCCCCTGCAGACTTGGAGGAGGAGGTTGCATGCCTCCGACAAGAGAGAGAGAAGCTCGACCAGGAGCTTGCCGGGGCGCTGGAGACCGGGCGCCGATCTGGCGAGGAGCTAAGCAACAAGAGTCGGGAGTTGTCCGGTGAGAACCGTGCTATCCCTTTTTTCTTTGATTGCTCAACATTCCTTTTCTTGTTTGTATGCTGACCTCCTGCTTGGTTTATAGTGCTCAAGGTGAATACCAAGAAGCACTTCGATGAGCTGATCAAGGACCGGGACTCCTGGAAGGCCAACTGCATCAAGCTTTGGAAAGGAGTGTCCCCGGTTCTTGATTTGATCAGCCCCGAGCTCCCTGAAGACCAGCCCCGCACACTGAGGCTGACTTCGGTCGAGAAAGCGCAACGGGCGTGGGACTGGCTCCAGTAGTTTGTCAAGGACGCTGGGGAATTCGCCGGTGCGCATGTCCTCAGCATGGTGCGTGCCCACTATCCTCTGGTCGATCTGTCCCGACTGGAGAGGGGGTACCCCAAGGAGGTTGGTCCGCAGGAGGTAGACGACCTCCATGCTGGTCTGCTTGACCTGTCATCGATAGTGATCGGCGACATCAACCTCTGCGGGATGTCAACTCCCCCCGACCAGCCCGGGTCAGATAGGTCAGCCAGGGAGCTGTCGGGAACGCCTATTGCCGGAGATGGGTGGTCGATGCCTGCGGTCTCGACCAGCCAGGCGCCGGTGGCCCCGACCCCTTCGACCGGGCGGCAAGGCCGAGCGGGTGATCAGCCCGAGTAGTAGGCCTATAGAGTAGTCTGTAGGAATAGACTAGGGACCGCCCAGAGGGGTGTTTTATTGTAAACTTTGTATGTAAAGTTTGTAATAAAGATTGATTTATCATAACCATGGTTTTGAGCGCTGCAATGTTGTTTGAGTGATGCATCACTGATTCGGGTTAATAGTCCTTAAGGATCCTGGTCCTAGAAGGAGATAGTTCGCTTTGTCGAAAGTTCTGCGTGTAAAAAAGTGTATAGCGAGAAATTTACAAACGAAAAGTACTGGAACTTATGGATAAAAACGGCGTAGTTTGTCTATGTGCCAAGAATTAGGCACGCCTGTTCCGTCTGGGTACGCCAGTCTGTAAGATGTAGGGCGTGTGACTTCGGCGACCACGAAGGGTCCTTCCCAAGGTGTGGATAACTTGTGCATTCCGTCTTGGCTCGTTTTCCACTTGAGTACTAGATCACCGACCACGAAGGAACGGTCTTTGACGTTCCTGTTGTGATACCGTCTAATGGCTTCGAGGTACTTTGCTGTTCGAAGGCATGAGATTAGGCGCTTTTCTTCCATGTAGTTGATTTCAAGCTCTGTGGCGGTGTCAGCCGAAGACTGGTCGAAAATTTCGACTCTTGGAGATTCAAAGGCTACGTCGGACGGGAGCACTGCCTCGGTGCCGTAAACCATGAAGTAGGGTGATACACCCGTGTTGCGACTAGCTTGAGTTCGGAGACCCCAGACCAGAGCCGGTAATTCTTTCATCCATCATCCTGGTGCTCTATCATTCTCGGTGTATAGCCTTTTCTTTAGAGCATCGATAATCATTCCATTTGCCCGCTCTACTTGACCGTTGGCCCGTGGGTGAGCTACTGACACGTACTTTATGACTATGCCATTGTCATCACAGAAACCCCAGAATGTAGTGCCAGTGAACTGAGTGCCTAGGTCAGTGATTATGTTGTTGGGGATCCCGAATCTGTGTATGATTTGATTGAGGAACTCCACAGCCTTCTCGGAGGTCGCTTTGACCAGTGGCATGTATTCGATCCACTTCGAGAATTTGTCAATTAGTACGAAGACAAACTTGAAGTTGCCGGGGGCCGGCTTGAATGGCCCGATCATGTCGAGACCCCAGCAGGCAAAAGGCCAGGACGACGGAATAGTTTGAATTTCGTGAGCAGGCACGTGGGTCCTCTTGGTGAAGAGCTGGCATCCTTCACAATGTCAGACCAGTTTCCCGGCATCGATGACCGCAGTTGGCCAGTAAAAGCCTGCTCGGAAGGCCTTCCCGACCAGTGTTCTGGAGGCCGCAGGACCCGGCGTGTATGTCATCTAAGAGCTTGATGTCGTCATCTTGGGATATGCATTTGAGCAATACTTTGGAGCTTGCATTCTTTCGCATAAGTTTGCCATCCACCAGTATGTAATTTTTGGACCGTCGAATGAGGCGCTCGTTCTCTGTTTTGTCTTGAAATCCCGATCCATCGGATATATACCTGATGAAGGGGGTGCGCCAATCACGGCTGCTGGTCGTCGGAGTGGTGTCGTCTACGAGCATTGCCTCGTTGGGTTGCTTGTCGACCGGGTCTGTGCCCACACTCGGCGCGTGGATGTCCTGAACAAAAACGCCCTGCGGAATCTGGGCCCGAGATGATCCTAACTTTGACAACGCATCCGCTGCCTGGTTCCTGTTCCGGACCATGTGGATGTATTCTATGTGGTACAAATTGGATTCCCATTTGCAGATTTCTTTGCAGTAGAGGTCCATCTTCTCGTGGGTTGTGTCCCATTCCTTGTTGAGCTGGTTGATGACTAAGGCAGAGTCGCCGTGGACGTAGAGGCGTTTGACTCCCAGTTCGACGGCTAGTCGTATGCCATGTAGGCATGCTTCGTATTCGGCGACGTTGTTCAACGTCGGAAAGAGGATCCTAAGGACGTAACATAGTTTTTCCTTGTTAGGCGACACGAAGAGTATCCCGGCGCCAGCGCCATTGATGTTTAAGGACCTATCGAAGAACATCGACCAGTGGTCGGGGATGTCGGAAACGGAGGGCTCGTTGAGGTCCGTCCACTCTGCAATGAAATCGACCAGGGCCTGAGACTTGATGGTAGTGCGGCTGTGGAAATCTAGGAAGAATGGGCATAATTCCATTGCCCATTTTACAATTCTACCGTTGGCATCCTTGTTGCGCAAAATGTCCCCCAGAGGGAAACTGGTGGTTACCAGGACGCGATGACCATCGAAGTAATGCTTTAGCTTCCTTGACGTTATTAAGATAGTGTATATGAGCTTCTATATCTGTGGGTACCTGGTCTTGGACTCATTTAAGACTTCACTTATGAAATAAACGGGTCTCTGGACCTTGTACACGTGGCCTGGCTCGTCCCGCTCGACCACCATTGCCGTGGAGACGACCCTGTCGGTTGCCGCTATGTAAAGGAGTAGGTCCTCGTTAGGTTGGGGTGTTGTGAGAATGGGTGATGAAGTGAGGAAAGTTTTGAGCTGGGTGAACGCAGCGTCAGCTTCCTCTGTCCAGGAGAATTTTTCCGATGCCTTTAAAAGTTTGAAGAAGGGCAGGCCTTTTTTTCCCAGTCTAGAGATAAAACGGCTGAGGGCGGCCATGCAACCGGTGAGCTTTTGAATGTCCTTGACATTCTTTGGTGGTCGCATGTCGAGTACTGCCTTGACTTTTGAGGGATTCGGCCGTATGCCGTCGCGGCTGACGACGTTGCCGAGTAGTAATCCCAAGGGGACCCCAAAGATACATTTTTTGGGGTTAAGCTTCCCCTTGTATTTATTTAGTGCCTTGAAGGTTCGGTCTAGATTGTCGATTAGAGTGCTTGCATCCCTTGTTTTGACGACGACGTCGCCTACATAGGCCTCGACGAGGTCATCACGAATCTCGTCATGGAGGCATTGCTGAATAGCCTGTTGATAAGTGGCTCTAGCGTTTTTAATTCCGAAGGACATGGTCGTGTAGCAATATGCACCGAAAGGAGTGATAAAAGATGTTTTGATCTGGTCGTCTTCCTTTAGTGAGATCTGGTGATAACTAGAGTAGCAATCTAGAAAGGAGAGTAGTTCGCATCCGGCCGTTGAGTCGACCACCTCATCGATGCGAGGGAGACCAAAAGGATCTTTAGGACAGTGTTTATTGAGATCAGTGTAATCAACGCACATTCTCCATTCATTGTTCTTTTTTCTTGCAAGAACCGAATTGGCAAGCCAATCGGGATGATACACTTCTTTAATAAATCTGGCTGCTAGAAGCCGCGTTATTTCTGTCCTAATAGCCTCCTTTTTGTCACGAGCGAACCGTCGTAGCTTTTGCTTGATGGGTCTTGCGGTCTTCGAGACGTTTAAGGAGTGCTCGATCAGGTTTCGTCGGACGCCGGGCATGTCTGCGGGTTTCCATGCGAAAACACTTACGTTGTCCCTTAGAAACCTGACGAGCGCGTCTTCCTATTTAGGGTCCAGGTTGGCCCCGATGAGGGTCGTCTACTCAGGACTGCCGTCGACCAGCTGTACCTCCTTGTGCTCTTTGGACTTTGAATTTTTCCGCGGAGTCTCCTGCTCGGGCAGTCGGAGCTGGTCGGGTGGAAGTTGTGCGGCTTGGGCTACTGTTTCTGCCATGCGGATTGAAAGGTCAATTGCTTCGGTGATCTCGAAGCTTTCCTCCTCGTAAGTGTATGTGGTGTAGACATTGCCCCTGACAGTTAGGACGCCCTTCTCTGTAGGCATTTTGAGGACCAGGTATGAGTAGTGTGGAACTGCCATGAACTTTGTCAGCGATGGTCGGCCCAGTATTGCATGGTAAGTTCCATCAAAGTCGGCGACCACAAAGTTGACGAACTCTATTCGAAAGTGGTCGGGCGTTCCGAACTGGACAGGCAGTGTTATCTGTCCGAGGGGTACTAAAGTTTGGCCTGGCAGAACTCCCCAGAATTGAGCGTCGTAGGGCTTTAGCTGTGCCGGGGTTATCTTGAGGGCAGGCAAGCTATTGCGAAAGAGGATGTCGATGGAGCTTCCCCCGTCAACAAGCACACGCTCGAATCTGATGCTGTTGATGCAAGGATCCAGGATTATAGGGAAGCGTCCTGGCTCTGGGATGGCGGCCCATTGATCCTTCCTGCTGAAGGAGATCTCCCTGTGCGACCAGGGGGCAAATTTCGGATCAGCGATCAGACCATCTGTGGTGGCCATGTTGAGGCAGGCTCTCTTGAGGAGCTTCCTTTCTCGCTTAGACTCGATGGAAACTTTGCCTCTAAAGATGGAGTGGACCACGTCGGTGGGATTGACGTACTGGTATCGCGGGTCCCTATCCTGGTCGTCGTCTTTGTCTTTGGGACCACGCCCATCCTGCTTCCCATTGTTCTTGGCAGAATCGTCTTGAGCGGCCCGCCGCGTGTAGATGTTTTTAAGGACACGGCATTCTTCCATCGTGTGATTGGACATGGGGTGGAGTTGGCACGGTCCTTTTAATGTTTTGTTGTAATCTTCCTGGTAGTCTCACCGCCCATTGGGACGCTTGACCGTATTCACCTCGTGGTCGTGGTCGTGGTCGCGAGGGCGCTTGCCCCTGAAGTCATCGCGGTTGTCACGCCGCCTATCCCAACCTTCTCTGTGGTCACGGTTGTCAGGGCAATGATGGTTCCTGTTGTCAAAACGACCACGACTATCGTCCCGTCGAGGGGGTTGGTCAGGGCCTCTCGCATCTTCTCGGATGAGCTTTTCCGCGTCATCGGCGTCAGCGTAGTTTTTTGCCGTGGCGAGGAGCTCGGCCATAGTGGTTGGCCTTTTGCGCAGTAGCTTGTTCCTCAAACCTTCGTGGAAGCGTAGCCCTTTGATGAAAGCCGATATGGCCTCGTCGTGAGAAATTTTTGGGATCTTAAGACGCATATCCGAGAATCGTCGGATGTAATCGCGCAGAGGTTCGTTTTTTCTGTCCCTTATTCTCTCGAGGTCGTACTTGTTCCCAGGCTGCTCGCAGGTAGCGATGAAGTTGTCGATAAACGCGTGGCGCAATTCTTCCCAAGAGTCGAAAGAGTCCTCGGGCAGGCCCAGGAGCCACTGATGACCAGCCTGGTCGAGGACAACCGGGAAGTAGTTAGCCATGACGTGTTCATCTTCTGCTGCTGATCGCACTGCAATCTCGTAGAGAGTGATCCAGTTTTCTGGATTTTCTTTGCCGTCGTATTTTTTGAGCTTCTCGAGTTTAAAGTTGCGAGGCCATACGACTTGGCGAAGGTGTGAAGAAAATTGTCTCGGGCCGGGGGGGCTGTGCACGGCATCGTACTCAATGCGCCGCAAGTTCTCGTGCACCGCTCTTTCCGTGGCGCGCCTATTGATGCGGTCTCGGGCGTCCTTGGGAGGGATGTTGTATCGTAGATCCCTGTCCTGGTTTACTTCTTGACCGTGCCCATGCCTCTGCCTGCGGTAGTCGCCGGCGCCCCGACCACGGTTGCCACGCCCCATATCCTTGCTGCGATTATTGGGGGAGCGGCTACGGTGGTGTTCGCTAGGTTGTGGTGAAGTCCGGCTGCGATGAGTCTAGTTGGAAGAGACTTCTGTGTAGGAGATAGCTTGGACCCTTTTGAGTAAGGTGGCTGTCTGCCCCATCGCGGCGATCAGGTGTGCGCGTACGCTGGATCGGACCCCCTAGCACTCGGGAGTATCAGGGAGTCGGTCCAGGTTCGCCATAGCAACAGCCACGTTAGCGCTTGGCGTTTTGTAGACTTGCTGATCTCTGACCATGTCGAAAGCGTCACTGAGGTTATGCGGCACGAGTTGCCGTTCCTGATCCGCGCGTCGCCGAGCACGGTCGGCATTGCACTGTTCGCGGAGCTGCTTCTGCTCGTCGGTTTCCCCATCGACGACCGATTCGTCGTTACTGACATTGAAGATAAGATCTCCCCACCGGGGTGGAAAGTCCGGGAAGCGAGAGAAACCCGGAGGATACGGTGGTAAATCCAGGTCGTAGTGTTCGTCCTCAGAGTTTATAACCTAGGTGGGGACGGATCCCGTGCTTGAGTTTGTGCTGGAAGCATGGCCGTCCGGTAGCGCTTGAATGGACACCATGTTGACATGGTGGCGAACTGGTCGACTGGTCTGTCCTGGCGACCATACTGCCCTGTCATAAAGGGATTGGACGTGTCGTGAGTAGTGAACGACCGAGTTATTTAGTCCATAGGGAGGACTCTGGTCTGGGTCTGCCTTGAGCTCGACGGACCGCCCCGTGGGGGTGGACGTTATTGTCAAGGACGTCCCCAGCTGTTCGTGTGTGACGACACGAGTTGGCCGGCGGAAGTTGAAGGAGTCTGTTGGCGCGACTTGATCAGATCGGCGCGAGATCCCATCTACCAGTCGGGAAGCTTCGAGGAGACTGAGATTGGCGCGATCAAGGGCTCGGAAAAGATCTGAGTCGTCGACCTTTTTACCTTGTAACGAGGGAGCGGTGGTCGAGTGTTCGGAGTCAGCATGATCAGAGTTGACGTCGCTGTCGTCCCAGATCGGATCTGGGTTTGTTCCGAAGTCATGGTCGTGAGGCCACCGCCATGAGTCGTCCACGTGATCTGGCCGACGGTGAACGTGAGGCCTTCAGGTACGGCCGCGGAAGCTGGAACGATGACCATCTTGTTCGTCGAGAGAGCTGTACGCACACCCCCTACCTGGCGCGCCACTGTCGACGAAAGCTGGTCGGCAGTCTACCTTGGGGTATGCCCACGGTAGTAGTTTAACGGTAGATGGTGCGCAAGCTACGAACTTGATGGTGACGCAAGACACGGACAAGGTTTTTATCCAGGTTCGGCCGCCGTGTGGGCGTAATACCTACGTCTTGCGTCTGATTGTATTGGATTGTATTGAAAGAATAATATGTCCTAGGGGCTCCCTTGCCCCTCCTTATATAGTCCAGAGGGCAGGGTTACAGATCTAGAAACTAATCCTAGTCGGTTACAATTGCCATAGATAGTTCGATATCAATTCCTATTCTAACCGACTAGAATCCTGCTTGATCTTCACGTCTTGTTTCCTTGCACGAAAGCAGTCGGATCAAGCCTCGGACTTGTCTCGTAATGGGCCAAGCCTCCTAGCCCAAGTCTAGCCATAAGGGTATAGGGGTTTATACCCCCACACATACCTAGAAATTCATGTGGAAAAACATCTGGGAATTCATTCACTACACGGTCCTAAGGATTGGCATCATTATCCAGGTGGTTCACTATGCACTACTACATCAGCACCGATCTACTCTCCCTTTAATGTTGTCACAATCACTGCTTTCTCTTTGCACTTAATTTCCATATTATGTTTCTTCATCTAATCCATATCCAAAATCACATCTATACCAGAAGTTCTCAAAACAACAGGACTGACTAGAAAATCTACCCCCTTAAAGAAAGACTTGCTGAGAGACAACAATAATAAGTTGGTATAGTCCCTCCTAGTGAGTTTACTAGCATAGGGGTTTTCATGGCAACTAGTGGAATGCTATAAACTCTAATAAATGCTTATGAAATAAATGAATGTGAAGCTTCAGAATCAAGTAGAACTATAGCCGGTCCATCCCGAACTGTATCTATAGACATATGGTTCACTCTTCCCGCATAAGAAGTAGATTTCTAGTTGTTGTTCTGATGATTGGGCTTCTCTGGTCAGTTATAAGACAAATGTCCTTCCTTTCTATAGTGGAAACACTTGTTAGGAGTGTTGGGAGCACTATTCCTCATAGGAGTGGCATTTGAATTCCCTGAACGGGGTGTCTACCACCGTGCTGCTGATTAGGATCGCGCTACTGGAATGGAGGGCGCTGATTCCCACTATGCTACTAATTCTGGAAATGCTGAGGGTACTGATCGCGGTTCCACTGGCTAACTGACCCCTGGTACCTCTGTTGAGAGCTGAAACACTGGCGGTATTATTACGAGAACCTTGTCCTTGCATTCTCCTCTTTCTATCCCGACCCTTGCACATATTATCTAGCACAATTGCATGGTTCACTAGAGCTTAGAATGTTGGATAAGTATTGCCAACCAACTGCAATATGAGATCATAATAAAGGCCTTTCATAAATAGACGTTGCTTAGCAACATCTTCCGTGACCTCGTTTGGAGCATAGCGAGCTAGCCGCTCAAAGGTATCATGATACTCTTCAACAGTCATAGAGCCCATTCTGAGTGATCTAAACTTCTCTTGCTTAAGCTCTATCATTCCTTCATTGATGTGACATGCCTTGAAATCACTACAAAATTCCTGCCAAGTGACTGCGGGAGCATTGTTGGGATGAGCAGCTTTGTATGATTTCCACCAAGTCTGAGCTACTCCCTGCAGCTGTCTAGAAGCATACAACACCTTTTCCACATCATTGCACTGTGCTATGTTTAACTGTTTCTCTATAGCATGTAGCCAATCATCTGCCTCTGTAGGGTCAATGGAATGAGTGAATACTAGACGTCTTCTCTTCGTAGATTCTTTACGCTTATCCCTCACGTGGACAGGTGGTGGTTGCGCTGTAGGCTGCAGCTGAAGGTGTTGCATGAATGCATACATCATCTCATTCTATGTCTACATAAGTTCGTCCACAGAGATTGGGGCATTAGCACCCCTACCACGGCCTCTACATCTGCCTCTTCCCCTTGCTACCATCTGTATTCCAAATCAGTGTTATCTAACATGATAAATACAAGAGATAAGTGAATCAGAATTTTTGGGCGAAATCCAACATTAGCGGTTCAGAAAAACAGTAATATCTCGAGTTCCAAGAAACAAAAAGAGACGTTCTTTACACTGTTGGAAAAAATAAATTATCTAGAACTTTTGTTTACATCATATTAACAGATTCTATAAATAAATTAGTCAAAACTGAGCATAACCGAAACTATTCCAGAATTCCAGACTGTGCAGAAACCTCGACTTAGAACAGTTTATATCTCGCAGCTCATAGCAGATAATAATGTCATTCTTGCGGCACTTGAAAGATACAGAAGTCTAATTGCTCCCAGAAAAATTTCATAAACGTTGCATGAACAGAATTTGAGATATACCAGAAACATTGCAGACTGCTCCAAAAATCAGCAAATGACAGAAACAGAATATGACTAAACCCAACTATTTATTCATGTTCTTACTTAATATTCATAACTAAGGAACTTGTAGATATGCCCACAAAGCTCCAGCACTCACTACAAAAATCCAAATCACACATTAACACAATAATAATTCCAGCAAGTACGCAAAAGTTCGCACCACACTTAAGACTCGACACGACCTGCGCACCAATGATATTATTACACAAGGGACACCAGCACCTATGGCTCCTCTTTATTAGTGAGCATGTCATACATCCTTGGCATCTAGATCAGTGGCGAAGCTAGGAATTATATATATGGGCCAACCAAAAAATCGAACTTGTGATGAAAACTAAGCATAACTTGTGACCGTCTAGCTTAATTCATGACTTAATATAGGTGCTCGCATTTTATATATGTATTTTAGGATCAAATGTGTTATTCTTCTAGTGGTAAACGCCAAACCCTTAACAGAAAGATGTTTGAGATGATTTCGTAAACCAGCTTGAGACACGCGTCTCAATTTTTCTAAGGTGCTTCATAGTATTATCTAGTTATGTTTTGTATTCCCTCCATCCCAAATTAGAAATCATTCTAAGAATTTTGAAGAATCAAAGTAGAAAGAATCACAAATATTTATGTCATCAAATAGGTATACTGCAAGAATATATTTAATGAAGAACCTAGTGGTACTTAGTTGATATCATAAATATTATTATCTTATCATATAAATGTAGTCACATTTAGGATGCTTGGACTCTCTAAATTTCTTAGAATGACTTATAATTTAGAATGGAGGGAGTACGATTTTATTATGTAGAGGTTAAGTATATATAACAAAAATTGTTATATTTCTCTCTTAATATAAATAAAAAACATAAATTTACACTAGTAAAAATATTTGTTGACACATGTTGGGGGGCATGGCCCCTACCAGCCCCTTGGCTCCGCCACTGATCTAGATACTAGCCCTAGTGTCATCTAACATCCTCTGGCTTCACGTAGTAGCCTGTCTCTGCGCCTTCAACTCATCTTCCAGGCATTCGTTATGTATCAGTAGCTCATTGGCAAAGTTGATCAACACCTTAGTGGTTTGATCTTCATAATGTTTTGGTTCTAATAATATAGCCCAACTAGAGGTGCTGCGATAGAAGGGGAGGTACATGTACTGATCATCCATCATTGCTTTGTAGTGTCTTGCATGTAGGATCTTATATGCTTCAAAGGTAGGGTCGTCCATGCTATCTTCCTTTGCAGCACGACTGACCCGATGGTAGCACTCCAGGTACACCTAGTAGCCATAAATCTCCACATCCCATGCATAGATACACAGTTAGGTCATCCAGTAGGTAGGCTCTAGGGGATGCTTGTTCTCCTCACAGAAGGACTCCATCGTTGTCTTCTTGTCGGAGTAGTATGCCTTGAGTATTCCAATAAGACGGTCGTGATGATTGAAAGAAAGATGGCTTTCAACCTTGGCATACTTCTCTAGGGCCCATCCCACTGTAGGAGGTGGTACAACTGGTGCTGGAGCATGGGATCCCTGATCAAACTGTACTTCTTCTTGGTCGACCTGCTCCTAGGGAACCTCCTTGACATGCGCCTTCTTGCAAGGCGCAACCCCTCCAATGGACTTACGAGCAAACCACTTTCCACGATACATCTATAGAGTTAGATTAAGGTTCAAGTCAGCAGAGGCAATAATTTAGAATAGAATAAAGCGAAGGAAGCACAAAAATTTTAGCAAATAACAAGGTAATAGTAAAGCTTGAAACAAGTGAAGTAGAGGTGTTAAATTTGACCATTACTAACTAGACTTGTGTCCTACGGTCAACAATGCTTTGATACCAATTTGTCACACCCAATTTCAAGAACGAAATAGGATGCATAAAATACTCATGTGCACCCCAGAAACAGTCGCACACCTAAGTAGACAAATCTTAAAATAGTACCATCACATTGTTTATTACATAACAGGTAAATATTCATCGCATAGTCTTAAACAATAATAATAGTTTTAATAAATAAGCTCTCAACAGAAGCACCACATAGGGACAACTGTCAACTAGTTGACTCTAAACTAGTACTCATCAGTAGTTCTCATTCCAGTCATCTTCATTAGCACATCACATCCTAAGGTGTTGTGAAATAGCAAGAGTGAGCACATACTATACTCAATAAGTATAATCAGGGGTTCATGAGGCTCAATTAGCTGATACTGGTTTTACTGCATTTACCTTCAATATGTATGTAGAATATTCATCATAAGATAGCGAATATCAAGGTAGCATATTTAATCACATAACCACATGATCAATGTAAGCATAATTAATTTAAAGCATAAATGATATATAAATGAACATAATAACTTAATAAGCATCATCATCTTTAATATAAGAATCCCCAAGGTTGCTCGTGTCCATGAGCATGGCTAGTATACCAGTTTAAACACTCTGAAAAGGTTGTACTCCCTCCGTCCCTAAATACTGCTATTTCTAGGAGAAAATTTTATCCACAAATACTGCTATTTCTACTAGCACACTCAGTCCACGAGCCCATTTAATTTATCCACGGAACTCCATGATCTTCAGCCCATTTAATTTCTTCTAGGGAGTAGTACTTTGGTGCATGGTATTGTTTGAGTCTGTTTAGTTGGCATTAAATGCAGCTCGTTGGAACTAGAGAACCATGGCTTAACGTGCATGATTAAATGGTGGAACCCAAATTAATTGAGGGTAGAATGGTCTTTTGTTTGCCACACTAATTTGTCTAAAATCTACTAGAAATAGCTGTATTTGGGGACGGAGGGAGTACATCTTTATCCATGAGTCTCAATTTACTCTTTCGCCTGAGGTGATCAGCCTCTTAACCCACTACCAAGGAAGGTCTGCAGGGTTCACTATGAAGCCTTTCAACAGTTTGTTTAACAAGTTAGGGCTGCAAGGTTTCTAATCGGTTAGCAGATGTAGAGCCCCCTTCCGAATGGCACAATGACGCGCAGTCTATACATATAAGGACAGAGGCCACACTATACCAAGAATGGCAAACCCCTCTAGGTAAGGTCTTCATACCAAGCAAAAGCTAGAGACATTATAGCCCTCATGGTTGCACTGTCAATCTCAATGATCACTTACAGACAAGATCTCATATAGTCATAAATCATCTTTTAATGTTCTTTGTATTGTCATTAATCATCTTACAAGATCATGGATTAAATCAAGCACTAGCAAGAACTACCCAAATGCATATCCAAATAGGTTTATAAAAATGAAGAAGTTATGGATTTTCTACATAGAATAGTACACCAACAGTAGAAAAACAAATATAAAAGTTTATATGTAGTGCTACGATCACATAGACATAAAGATCACGAAAATCGGATCTAAAATGGAGAAGTTATGGATTTTCTAAAATTTCCTATAGAAAAGTAATTAATTGAAAAGGACCACGAAATTAAAAAGTAATAAGCTGGTTACACAATGATACTAACATGTAGATCTCGCAAAGATGAATCTAACACAATTTGAATGAATTAAAATAGAGTTAAAATGAGCATTTTATAAGCAATATAAAATCTGTGGCAAATCTATAAATGATGGAAAGTGTATTTTGATTTAAACCAACGTGAAATACGCTTTTAAAATGAGAAAACGTATTTGAGTGAATGCGTGAAGGACTGCGGGTTCTAATCCCTGAAGCCGCAGGGTCTCTTTTGCAAAAAAAAAACCCACCCCAAAGGGGTATCTTCTAATTCTGGCCATAGATCACGCAATGGATGGCCAAGAATCAATCTAGGCGGTGGAGGTGGCTAGCAGCGGCCCGGAATAGGACCCCACGTCGGCGCCATTAGAGACCTCGCCGGAGTTCCCTGTTCTTGCGGTTCCGAGCACCAAATGGGAAAGAAAACCACCAGGGGGTGGAGAAACTCACCACGAACTCACCTGGACTCTTGGACTAGGCCGAGAGGGAGTAGGAGATGAGTACGGTGGTGGCGGATGAAGTTCCAAGCTCGTCTAGATCCGAAAAGGGTCGGGGCAGCAGCTGGGGCGCAACCGAGTCACGAAGATGAAAAAATAGAACATGAGGGAAAGCTCTGGAAGCTTTATAGGGTCGGTTGGGCGCCCTACTCGTCAAATCCCAGAAGAATTGGGATTCTCTTCCGTCTCGGTGAAGGAGTCCTAGTCGGCTTGGGGGAGGAAGAGGGAAAGGCGAGATGAGTCACTAACGGGTGGGCCATGGGTGTCTATGGCACAGAAGAATTGGGAGGAGGGAGCTGTGGTGTGTCTTGGGCCGGTTCCTGGGCTGTGACGGCCTGTCCGTGCGCAGGACTGAGGCGAACAACGAGCTGGGCCAAAAACAGAGAGTAAAACCCTTTTTTTTATTTTTCCTTTTTAAACATTTTACTAACCTTATGTTGGATTTTATTTTCAATAAAATTATTTATGCTAAATTAAATGTTCATAAAAATAATTAAATAAATCCAATTAATTCTATTTAATTGAAAATCAAATTTTAGGTGTTATAGCCCTTGTCACTTTCAGCTGTCTGTGAAAGCTGTAACTTCTAGAGTTGTCCTAAATCAAACTTGTAAAACTTTGACCAAATTTATAAAAAAAACACTAAGGTTTATAGTACCAAATTATACCATATTATTTATCATTGAATATAATTTTATAAGATACTCATTTTATGTCATAGATATTGATGCTCTTTTCTATAAAGTTGGTCAAAGTTAAACAAGTTTGACTGGTACGGATTCTAGGAGTTGAAGCTTTAGGAACAGACGGAGTATCATATTGGGCTTGGATACGCCCGATCTGCAACGAAACTAATCTACAGATGGTCGGGAACATTACCTGAAGGGCTACTTTGGTAACTCAGGGCCATTAACCCAGGGAACAAAATGGAGGGGGAGGGAAATTTCTGGACATGCTAATCCCCTCTCCACCCGGAGGGGAAATTTGACGTGGAGGTTTATTTCCCAGCGGCTGTTTGGAAGTATGCAGCAAGTGGAGACGGATGATGAGTTCAAACAGCTTCAGCAGAAAGCGTTCAGATAAGCATGCATGAATTAGTCCTTCCTGATGGCTCTCGGCTTAGCATTCTAGGAATAAGTCTTGGCTTATTTGATAATTTCAATA